>NC_066346.1:13041362-13359490 GCF_024516045.1 Bombus affinis | reverse complement strand
ACATATATACAATAATGAAATTAGTGCCTTCGATATACAAATGTTGTAAAATTGCATAGTTATTTAAAAAATAAATAGTGATACAATAGAATAGATCATTGTGTGTAACTTCTTATATGGAAATTATGTTATTATATTACACAAGTACAGGTGTAAATATGAAATACTTTTTATACTATTTAGTGGATGAAATAAATTTCTACTTAGATCTCATTTTTTAAATTATATTTGTAAAAATACAATATCCACAGTCTAATGATAAATGTTGCTTTTAGCGACTTGACTTGATGCTCCACGCAAGAGAAACCATATATAAACTTGAATATATGAGATAGAATTATGTAAACTAATAGATCTGAATATATTAATAGTAGAAAAAACGTCTTAAGGCAAAATTAAATAACGTCTTGCGATATGTGGATTTTGTTCGTAGATGGGAGTATTTTAAAGGTCCATTTCTATAAACGTAATTAAATTCTTCAAATTTTTCTCGATTTATCATCCTTCCTGGACGTTTTCTTTGAGTTTGTCCGAGTCCAACGGCGCGTTTGTTTTAAAACAAATCTGATCTCCTAAATCGAGCTAGCCCCAATCTAACAAGCAACCAAGTCGAAAAGTGAGCTTCAAAAAGCCCACAACTGAAACGCAACCTCGCATGACGTCGTTAACGAACGAATCATAACATGTAAAAAAAACACAGTAGAATAGGCATAATTCAACAGCTATAAAAGAAAAACAATCCCAAAAGAGGACCATAGAAAAAGTGTCTACATTAAAGAGCGCGTAAGCGAATTTTACGTTAATTCCACGAAGATTCTTTTCATCGAAAACAAATTATTTCGTTCTAATTTAGCGTAACGAACTAGCTGCTGCGGTAATTGCTTCGCTAATCGGTTTTCCACAGGTTTGTCGCGAACCGACACGGTTGAAAAGCTGCCGAAAACCGAGGAAACGCGCGTGAATGCACCAGATACTCCGATTCTTTTCGACGACGTACGGAATGAGAGTTCCATTCACTTGGTCATTAACGGTTGGAAAAGCGTATTAACGACATGCGTACCATCATCGTCGCGACGATCCGCTAATTGAAGAGTCTCCATTCGTTGTCGATCCTCTTCCCTTCCTGTTTTTCCCTGCCAGGTTGGGCGGAATTGCAATTAAGGATTGAAAAAATACGTGTGAAGATGGAAGTCAAGCAAAAAGGGAGATGCGAGATCGCTCTTCAGTTTCCCGTCTTGTTTCTAGCGTCAATGGCGACCAACCGCGTAGTCTCTAACTGTGAACAGTCAGTTTTTATTTCGTTTTGTGGCTTTTGTCGATGGTGTGGTGGTGATGCTCTTTTACTGGGATTTATTGGGAGCGGCAGCTACGTAGCACGAGTGATGGAGTTGCGTTTAATGGAAATGATATTTTTTGTAAAGGATGGATCTTTATGTTGGGAAGATGAATATAGTGTAAATAGGAAAGAATTAGATAGAGTAGAATTAGGTTAGTACTAGAAATGTTAGTTATTATGGAGGATTTTTGTGTCATAAAACATTCTGACCATTCCAAAGGCTCGCAGGCATTCGCGGGTCTTTGTTCTCACATAACAATAATTTCATAATTTGTCAAATATGCGTGACATCAACCTAGGAAGAATTTACCTACTACTATATATTGGAAGTAATTATTTGGCTGATAGATCACTTTCCGAAGAGAGAAACGCGCTAAGGCAATATTTCAAAGTTTTCGTTTATTTTCTATAAGTTCCCTACGAGATAAAAAATTATGCATTTCATAGTCTTTAAAAGATATCGAAACATACTCTGATAAAATTTATCGTTGACAACAAGGTCTAAAATCAACCAACACTTATTATCCTCCTTTATGTATACATGAAACATAAATTAATAAATTTGTATATTATAGAATTACATATATATATATATATATATATATATATATATATATATATATATTTGTTCATTGCTCCAATTCTATAAAAATTCAAATATTTTTACCGATAAGACAAAAAAATTTACACATGAAGAACTTGACTCCTTAACCTACAATTACGGGCATAGCCCGTAGTACGATGATCGGGCCAAACGTAAATATTACGGGCATAGTACGGGTCATCGTACTACACAAGTCGTGCGAATAGCTCGAAGGCCGCGCGAGCTTGTTTACGTTTTCGGCCGAAAATTCTTGAACGTAAATCGTAGGTTAAGGGTTTAATCCTAAGCAATAAAAATTAAATTAAAAAGTAAATCCTAAAAATAATAGTCCATTTTCTCGCGAATAAAATTTCTTAATCTCTCCTTTTGTATACTGAAGTACAATTCTATTAGGTTATCCCAAAAATTTCTTTCCTTTTACAAGGAAATAGTAGATGCACAACATTTTCTGTTTTATATTATTTTATTGAATTATGTGTGATCCATTTTGTTTCAATAGAACAAACTTTTGGGACAACCTAATACTTCAAAGTTTCTACACGCGTCTAAAGCAATAAAGAATTTCTACGTTAAGTACGTCACCAGGAATCAAACTGTCAAAATAAAAATTCATCCCATCGCGCATCACAAGTACCAGTTGTATAATCCGGGAAATTCGAATAAGAAAACAAGAAGAAACAACAAAGAAAGAAAGAAAGACAGAGACTATCCTGAATTCAGTTTTCTAGATTTCTATCCACCCCTTCTCAATTCTCAATTCTCTTCAGCCTCGACCTACTGTAAACTTACGACTCGAGATATAACTTACGAGGCGGGGAACCTTTCGAGTACCTTTATTATTTCTTCTGCGAAGTGCGCATGCGTCACTCTCTGTCTATCTTTTCACGGTTTCCCTCTCCAATCGTACTAGTAGGTGAATCACTGTTGAAGCTCATGTGGCCGCGAACAAGTGGATATATGCGAGGAAACGAGGCGCGAATTGGGCTCGACTTTTTTCTTTTTTTCTCTCCTTCTTTCCAGGGGCAAAACAGTGGCGGGATAGAGAGAAAGGGGGTGGCAGAGAAAAGCGGGAAACGGCCAGGGAGAGATTAATTACTGTCATGCACTGAATGAATGCACCTGTGGCCTCGAAGCAAGCTTTTTTCTATCGGGTGCTCCAGGAAATTAACCTTCCCCACTTGCCAGTTGAATTCTCGAGTTTTTACGGCTCTTCGCTGCGCGTCGCTTCTTCTTTTCCCTTTTTCTCCCCACCATTCGAGTTTTTGTTCCATCTAACTGTCTCTCTGTGAGGTAAAAGAGCGAACGTTAGCGATGGGACGGACACTTTCTCGCGTGTTTAATGCTCTTCTAATTGCATCGGCCGTCTTTTGATTGCTGTTTGCCAGCCTGAATGCAGGCTGTGTCGCAGGTAATTCAAGTGTTAGGGGAGGTTCGAGTCAAGCTGAACCTTTTCACTGTATAATGAAATAACGCGGGATACGAGGGAAAAGATGTTTAGCTTTTTTATAGACAACGCGGTCTATAATCATGATGGCAGATAGATGAGGCTCCAGTGATTTTAAATGGTTGTGGATAATAAATTCTTGTAAGGGTGAATAAGGGGAAGGATTTATACCAAATTTAATGAACTAAGTATTTATTGTGCTTCGAAATTTATTATTAAATAAATATTGTACAATATTTTATATAAATGACGTATACAAACAGGGAAAATAAATTACCCAATATTATAGAAGAAAAGATCCAAATGAAGATTTTCATAATATAACTTTATTATGTTAAGTTAAATGAATCCTTATACATCAGACTTTGACTTAATTCAACTTTAAATTACTATCGAAATTCAAATTTGAAGGTCTATTTAGAAGTAAGAAATGTAATCTGGCATAAATATTATAGAATATTAATAAATTAATAAAATAAAACTCTTTATCATTTCCTCCTTTTAAGTAACCTTTTAAATAATCTAACCCAACCTTTTTCATACAAAATATTCCGAATAGTCGGTATATCTATATTTAAAATTTTATTTTAATAAAATACAACTGTACTTAATTTTTTTAAGTACAAAGTTGGCCTTTCCATACCATTTGTGGTTTTCCTTTACTAATTTTTTCTAATTTCAAGCTAAAACGAGTTACAATTCATTCGAATTACTCGAATCATCCTATATATTTGCCGAACTAATAAAATCAATGTAATAATTAATAGGATAAACTTCTATTTGTTTTGTGAAATTAACTTTTAACTTAAAATTTTGTAAAATAGACTTTTTATGCCATTTAAATTTCTTTTCACTTTAACAATTATACTATGTCCAACTAGAAAAGAAAAATGACTCATTCCACTTGCATAGATTATCCTCTATAATTATTATGATAATAAACAAATAATACCAATTTGTAATATAGGTCTTTATGTAGTTAATACTAATATAAATTAATACCAATTTATAATGAAAATTTTCTTTATAATAAATTTCTAATAAACACAATAGATTGATAATAACACTATTTATCATTTTCGCCCATTTATCACGTTCATCCCCACCGAGTTCAACTCAGAAGAACGCACAGGCGATGAGAATTCTCACCTTACAGGAAGTCCTCGAGAAGGAGCTCGTTCACTTTGTAAAGTATCTTGAGCATCACGTACGTAGCACATACGGAGCGCAAACCCTTCGGATGCTTCTTCTTCTTTTTAAACGACATCTTGTCAAAGCGGAAAACATTCTTTTACCCTTGTGTCATGTGACCCGTAAAACGTGTACTTAGAGCACGCCACCTTATTACCCTTTAATAATTCAAAGATAAGCGTCGTTAGAACCGCTTCTCAAGATTATACGCTTCTTAAGATTACGCTCTGCTTAGTCTTGCGTAAAGGGCAGTCTCGAATAACCCTTTTATAGTTTAATAAAATGAGAAAAACAAGAAGTATCTTTAATATAAATATGTATAATATAGAAAATATAGTAAAAGAAGATGTTTAAGAATTATTCAAGAACCGGCTATGCATATAATGACTTTTGTATTAGATTAAGATTAGAGAAATAAGAAATTATTAAATTAAGAGAAAAATATCCTGCGTATGTTAATTGGATTAGTTTAAAAAAAGAATAGTCTTGTTTACAGTAATAAATTGAATAATTTAAAAAACCAGATTGTCTACAAATGAATAATTATAAAGCACTTATATTAAGTTCAAAGAATTACTCGTTTACGTTAATAAATTCAAAACCTAAATTATATATATAGTTATAAATATGAAATGTATTAAATTCAACGGAAAAGTAAATTGAGAAATTGGAAAATTTTAATGATCCATAAATTAAAAAATGTCAAATATATACAACTTAAATAAAAATGTCTTATATTAGAAAGTAGGAACATTTTGAAACCTTAATACTCTACAAATTAATAAATATGAAATATTAATCTGTTCAAATAAAGAAATTAAGAAATTAAAAAATTGAAATTAAACATTTTCTTAAACACAATTTAAAATTTAACAAATTTAAAAAATTATAAATTTTGATAAATATTAAATTCAAGGAAGAATATTTTGTTTCCCGATTAAAGGTACATATTTACATAGTAAATATATAGAGCATCCTTACCCTTCACATTTCGAGGTAAGATGCACTATTAACTTAAAAGCTCTCAAATGGTGAAAAGGTAAAGTCGACGGCTCTCAACTTTCGTTCTACTTACCTGAAAGACGTAGTATTACATCATTGGTAGTGAAAGTGTTAATTGCCGGTGTAGTATAATACCTTAAAACATGAATCAACGTCATGATATTGCCTCTATACAGTCTCGTCTTTTCTTCTTGTTCCTTTCTTATTAATTCCTCAAAAGTACTTTCCGTTTTTATTTGCCGACGATATAAAACGTATAAAAGACCTTTCATCTTGAGCATAATAATTTAGAGGTCATCGAGAATCTACCCTTTAGACTGGTTCTTAGTAATTTAATAAAATCATACTGTCAGCTAATGATAGAAGGTCCAGTACCATTTTTTTCAGAATTACACAAATTTTAAATTTAATCCATACTTTGTTATGAGTGTGAATTCACATTTACTATAAAATATAAGACTTTTTAAAGCATTACGATTTAATCTTACATTGTAGTATTTGTTTAATACTCCTTAAATCTACGATAGTATTTTAATATATATTTAGTAAAAGTCCTTTATAATGTTCTGGAATAATAATTGTTAATGTATCCAATCATCTATAAAAACAAAACATCCTGTAAAAAGGTTATTTTTGTTCAAATAAAATGCTTTCATTGAAAGCATTTTATCAAACTTTCATTGAAATCATAAAGCGTTCTGTACCAAGATCATTCTGTTATTTTTTTATTGTTGTTTTAGTTTCTCATTATGGCATAATAGTAATAAGAAATAAATATGTATTAATTTAATATAAATAATATATTTATACGATCTACGAAGATTTTTAGGATGATTGTCCGTATCTATAACATTGTTTTGGAAAAACTAAATTTTTTGGCACTCAATTATGAAAGTTTCTTCTTCGAAGAATTTACATATGTACTTCATATTACATAATCTTGTTTTTTGAGGCGAAAATCTATTTTCTAGGTAATTTACTAATCGAATAAAACAAACTTGCCTTAAAATTAAGTAAAATTAAGGTTCATGTGAACATCAAATTCTGAATTTTGCCTTCTGTGCACTACTTACATGTACGTATTTACATATTTATAACAATTATTGACGATATAATAATATGTAACTTAATGTTAGCTTAAATTTTCAAAATCATGTATGATTTTCTGATGATGAAATTGTGTTGATTACAAATAATACTAAAAAATATTTTTATATGCTATTCTTTATCGGTTCTCAAATAAATAAAACGATACATAACAATAATCAAATGATTATTAGAGAATAATACAAAGAATGAACCAGTATCATAATCTGATTTTACTAATTGAAGATTTATAGAAAATAGAATTAATGGATTTGACTTCTGAATATCTCAAACAGCAATATATAAACTAATCTACAAAACCTGTACAATGAGATATATTGGGAAAAAAGCATAGACTAGATAAAATAAACCATACTGAAACAAAATATCATTTAATTTACATATATGAGTTATATAAAATGAAGGTATTGTATAAGCTAAACTAATATATACAACGAAATATATTGATCATAGTTAAATACTCTTAGATAAAAAAAAAAATAACAAAAGATACAAATAGCTGTAGACAACTGACTACACTATGCTTCATCTTAATAATAGATCGCGAGATATCATTTTTATAATACTAAATCATATATCACTTCGATATTAAATGACGAAAAGGTCAAAACCGATTTGTTTTGTTCATAAAATTTGTCGTCTATTACAAAGCTAAAATTTGTTAGGGTCGATTAAGATTCTTAATTACTCATGTAAAGAACGCAACATTCACTCCTGTTGATAAGTACATATTAGAACTTTTTATGCGAAACGTAAAAATTAATCCAGATTATGAAGGAAGCAATTAATTGATCAGAATTTTGTATACGTATAATAGCAAAAATTTCTTAAAATTATTTGCAAAGTTGCATTTATCGTGTTAGAAGATTTGTTGTAATAGGCTCAAGTACGTACCTACGTCGTAAAGAGATTTGAATATCGGCTGATTATATTCGACTCCTCTATAAACATTTCTAAAAAAAATCAGTACTTTTAAGTAGGCTCAAAACTAAACACTAGCTAAGTACTGTGAGAAATAAAATAAGCACTACCAAGTAGAATCAACCACTGCTCGAACAGGTTCGAAACATTCGAAACGTTACCAGCTTCTTACTAGAAGTTTTCCATTCGCTTAGAATCATTCGTCTTATCTTCTAGTTCTTAAATAATTACAAGTGCAAATGTTCACCTACATTTTATAAGAATCTTACTTATCGCTTATAATTCGTAGAATTTTCCTAAGTTTGTTAGAAGAATTCAATGAAATGGTAATACGTTTCTAACTCTCATGATTCTATCGTTACTTGCAAGGGCTTCGACTCGTTTGAATATTGAAGTGATTATAAGTAAATTTTCGAAACTTGTGAATACTCGTTCCGATATCCGAAAACCGAGCTTACGAAAATGAATACTTATGTAAGTGATGCAATGAACGAATCGTTATATCTTACAAATATTATTTACACCCTGTGAAACGTATCTTAGGTATTGAATTTGATTTAAATTTTTTAATACATATTAGACTTGATTCCATCACTAAAAACTTGGAATTAAAAGATTCTGGTAATGAAGAACGAAAGAGAAGAATTAATTTCATTACAAATTGATGAGACTATTGTCAGTTACATTATATTATTATTTCAAATTATATGATAATTCTTAAGATTATTGATAACCCCCTAATGATTTTTCAAATTTACTTAAGTTTTCTTAAGTGTCGTAATATTTATCAACGCATAGATCCGTGAAGCGTCGCCTCTTAATAAATTTTACGGCATGATAGCTCGCAAGCGCGCAACATCAAGATAATAATTAATTTCCTGGAGTATTTTCCAACGAGAATATCCCTTTATGTGGGTTAAACGTAGATTTAATTATATTATATTAAAACTACTATGTACCTTCAGTATCGTCGCCATAATATCCTGTGAATGGTAATTTAATTCCTCTCACAAAGGTATGAAAATTATAATATCCATTCATGTTTCACCGGCCAATCCTGGCTTTCTCTCTCTCTCTCTCTCTCTCTCTCTCTCTCTCGCTTATTGCCTTCCTTTTTTGGTATCTTTGACATCGACCAATTGCATTTCAGCGTCGATCTTCTCGCACCGTTGACGAAAATATAGCACGCTGTTTTAATTGCAACGTTGAAGCATTTTGATGTAATCTTGATATTTTATGGTAATTTCATTTGTACCTCGTGACAGTTACAGAACGTGTGAATAATGGTAAATTTATAATGAAAGAAATAATATGAAAATTACCATTATTTTATCATTTTTGTGAAATAAATTTCGCGAAAAATTGGAATAGAAGGAACCTTAGGAACTAACTAGAAATTTTGTATTGCCATTATTTGCAATTAGATTGCAAATATTTGTGCAGATGAATATCTTTATGAACACAAGTAAAATCTAAGCAAAGATTTTTTTCACCTACTAAGAGATATGACTAATACATTTTGGATATATATATTATGTAATCTTCATACTACATAGACTACATAAATATTCGCGGTTTATTATAATGAATAGCAAGCAATCAGTTTATTGTAAATGTATGTGATAGTTATACACGTATTTTGTTGTATACTTAACACGCATAAACATCCGATAGTTCAGTAATTAGTATGTTTTTCTTTTTTGAAGATTTCTACAACTCTTCCACGATTTTTATCATGAGAAGCTACTATAAGAACGGAAGCACTTTTCTTCATTTTTCTTGTACATACCTACAAGTAACACATATATAAGTATATACAGACATACAAGTAAATACAGAAAAACTCGTGGGATAACTCGTTCGTCGATATCGTACGAACGATATTGTGTCACGAGATACCTCGCCCATGATTGCACATCTGTTAACACATTGTTGATCAAAGACGTATCGATACGTCTTTTCTTACCCGAATATTGTTGAATATTTCTGAGTGTGATGTATTCAAACGTGTTTAGAGAAAGATACAAATCACCGTACGAAGTTGTTAGAACTTAAAGTTGATATAATGTCCATTATAGAATTTACGATTTTGTTTATCATTTACCTTTTGTTCTCTTAGGCTCTTTTCTGATCTGTTATATGTTATAAACACAATTTTGTTAACATTAAATTTTCAAAAATGGCGTATCGCGAATTTTTGAGTAAAAAAGAAATTTTTAGTAAATTTTATATCGATGCTTTACCTGATTGCCCGAGCGACAATGCTAATAATTCGAAAGATGAAAGTTCTTCAAAATATAATTCTGATACAAACGACGTGAATATTAGAGTAATCAAAAGGACAGAAAATTTTACTGATTGATTCTCATACTGAAAGTGAAAATAATCCTAGCTGTGCCGAAGAATGCTCTTTTACTTTCGCAGTGGACTCCAGAGTGGATTGAATACAGTATTTCACAAAACTTAGGAGATTTTATAGGCATAACTATTTTGGTTGACAAGACTCAAAGTGACAATTAAATTACAGAATCAATTTTTGTTAACGAATTCTTAGGTTTGGTTGTTTGTCATGTACACTTGTATCATTAACAGAATGGATCATATAAAACTTATAAGACTTTAAAATATACTGATATAACGAATAGTGATATAAAAAAATTTGTACGATTAAGGCCCGATGCAGTTGACAGACATTTGTCTGCGTGTTGTCGTTGCAATCATATGCCCTTCTCTGTATTCCCAATTAAGAACAACGAAGACAGGCATGATTGTACCGATATTTCACGAACAAAAGTTACTTGTCTGCATCGGGTTTAATAATTTTGGTAATACAAACATTTTGGCGATATTCCAATATTGTCAGGCATGAAAAATAGCCAGCCACAGGCGTTTCTGCATAAGTCCTGGTCAACAATGTATTAAAGTTCCTAAGTTCACTCAAATCGGCCCATGCGCGGTATCACAATGTCATCCATCCGACGCACTCAAAAAATTCTGGAGGGCGTGAATAAACGCAGCAGGAAGAATTCGTCGAGTTTTCGTAACGCATGCATATGTCGGAAAAACGTAGAACGAGTCAATGTCGCCAAGGGATCGTAGGTGGATCGTGTGATCCATGTGTATGTGTGTTTGTACGTGTTATAGCGTGCTGTACGGGCAACGTAGGGACAAGAGAGGCGATATATAATGTTCCACGATATTAAACGGGACGCATTCCACCGAAGCCACCCTCTGGTCCCTGCTATGAATGCTTCTACGACCCCCATCTCCTGTCTCACCCTTCCTCATACATCCTCACGCACATACATAGACACGTACCCATCCCTACCAGGCACACAACCACCCACGGGAGCTGGCAAAGCTGGCCTACTCGACCAGAGCTACCCCCGAATGGTTATACGCCAAATTTACAGCTTAGCCAGAGCCACTACTACCCACGAACACGCCATTTACTACACCCCCGGGGACCAAGAACCGGATACGCGGTTCTATGACGTGTTTGCTCAAGGATAAAGCTGCTTCGAACGATTTACGGATGTTACTGATAGGAGTGGCGGGACATGCCGCTCGAATGCCCCATGATTTTTAAGGGGATGGCTGGAGAGATTGGTTTAATGCTGTCGATTGCTGTTTGAGTTTCAAATGAATGGTGTGGCAGGTTTGTTTGAAAAGTGGTTTCTTATGGGGGAAGTTTATCACTGATATGATTAAGAAATTGAGATGTCAAACGTCCATGAAATTTTTCTTTTACTAGAGCAATTGTTTCGTTCGATGTATAACATATGGCACCATCTTTTTAGGACCAAACATCGTTTACATAGACGAACATTCTTTGGAGAACCGCCGAAAAAAAGATGGACCTCGTCGCTGAAAATGATTTTGTTTTCAAAATTGTTAACAGTTAGTAATTTCTCCAAAATCCAATTAGCGCATTCACGACGTATAAAATTGAATCTTATATGGCGTAATTGCAAATCCTTATGCGAAACATATCAGGTCGTACCGTGCGAAAATCACAATTGTTATGAACGGCAAGGAATTGATAGGTTTGGATTTCCTTCCACGCTATCACGTACATCAGCAATATTTTCAAAAGAGCCAGCTGAACGTTGATAAGTACGTGTTGCATAACAAACCGACTCAGTCTCTTCGAATTTCTGTACAGTTCGACGAATTGTATGCTCAAAAGGTTGATTGTGGTCGGGAAAAAAGCTCGAAAATAACTTGAATTTGTGTAATAGATTTTCATAATATGCATGCATTGCTACAGTACTCTATGGCGACTTGTTCATATTTTCCGATGAAACCTACCAGAAACACATAAAAGATCTATCAAACCGTTTTGCACCTCTTGAAGGATGTGACACTCCATTTGAATAACCTTATATTAAAGAGAACGGTTGCATGGCGTTGATTTATGTTTATGTTTGAAGTAAACAGCGCAGTAGATTTAGTGGGTTTAGATGAAGACAGATGTAGGGTGCCTTTTTAAATTTTTTGATAAAATGATGCTTAGTAGTAGATTCGGAGATGGACGTTGTTGAAGAAATTAATTATCTATATACAAAATATGTTAAATTGAATCCTTTCAAGCACTTTAAACCTAAAATACATTATACTTGAGAATATTGAACGGTAAATGTAATTTGTTTGTGATAAAACTGTTAATTTTAGTGTTAAGTTTCAATGTTTGTGTTAGTCTATATGTATACTTTAAAAAGAACTTCTCAACGTTAAGTTTCTACAGCTTCTCTATACATTTTACTATTCGTTTAAAATTTTAATAATATAATCATTATCTCTCATTGCTACAATAGATTGCAGATTTTTATGCATTTATGGCGAATTTAAGATTGCACAAAATCTAACATGCAAAGGTACATAAAATATGCAAGGTTCAGCACCTATTATAATATTTAGTAAGTAAAACAAATTTCTGGTTAAATACTATCCCTTTATTTGCTTTTATAAACATATGGATTTGCGTGAATATTCACATCTGCTCGTTACGGGGTTAATAAAATAAGCTACTTTGTATAACACATATAATAATAATATGTGCATGTTCAAAAAAGCGTTCTCCAAATGTTCAAATGCACGAGCCACTGCCTATCGACACAGAAGTGCAAAATTATAACTATCTCTACTGAAACTACCTCCGACTGAAATTCTGGAAATCGACCAGACGGTGACCCGAAATCGTCGCAGTGGAAGCGAAAAGGAAGCAAGAAATTTAGTTATGCGTACGGAGTAGGATGAGGAAAGCGGAGAAGAGAAGACCGAGAGTGCAAGGCGTGCATTGCCGGACAAGGACGTGTCCTGGGATCTCCCGTGACCGGGAGTAGCCACGACATTCCAAAATGCTTTCTCCCACCCCCTGCTCGAGTTCCTGCGCCGTATCACGGTTGACCCGGCCATTCCCTATCCTTCATCCGCGCATTTCCATCCCTCTGGCGACGGGGCTCGAGCCCCGTCGACCGACGGGCACACCGAATGCAACCATGCGTCATCCGCCATGATCTATGCTTTCTGCCGCTCTGGCATTACGCTCCGCGTGCACGCGCGAGCGCAAACTGACTATACTACTGCTCAAAAGTACACTACCCTCCACAAGTATTTAGAGACAAATTATTTTAGTACAAGTAGAGTAGAATTTTGCTGACTCGGAACTGTATAATTGAAAGACCTCTATAAGACTAGAGTTTTATGCTTGAACTACATACGATATACAGTGGATCATGAAACTATTGGAACATCTATAGAAACTTTCTGTGAATATATTACGTGTGTTCTACGAAATATATTCAGCACTACGGCGAAATATTATTATTATTAATTGTATTGATAAAATGAAAGAAATTTGAAATTCCATATAGAAGCTACATGATATTTAGTGAAGGTATGTATTTCACAAACGCATTTAAAATATTTTGTAACTTCTATATACATTTTTAGATTAATTTCAAATTTTATCAATGTAGTCGTGATAACTGTGTCTCGCTATGAGGTGAGCGTTCAAATACATTGCAATGCTATTATTTTATAAATAAGAGAGAACTCATTTACTTTAACTAAAAAAGGATTCTGACTTTTAAATAGCTCTTGAGTATTTTCAAAGATTTCAAAGGATTTAAAACATCAGAAGAGGCAATTGCACTTCTACTATGCATTTGTATCTTTGCATCGAGATAAGAAAAAAATAATAGGAAATAATAATAGGAACTCTATAAACTGAAAAATACAGAAAGCCGGCGATATTGCAAATACCGTTTTTCAAATTTTCCTTAGAATTTATCATTATTTATATTATTTCCTTGCGGTAAATGACCTTGCAGGAAGTTGTTTCTTTTTTTTTTAGAATTACACATTAATCGTGTAGAATTAAAAAATTAACAAAAAGTAAAGTTGATCAGTTTACCTTCTGAGAAACTCAATTATAAATAGGTACAGTAGAACCTTTATAATCCGTAAACTTAAAAAAAAGTATTATTTTATTATGCAAATACTTCATTATTATTTTTGTATTATTATGTACGAAAATATATCATTATACGCAAGTATGTATACATTTATACGTATTTGTATACATGCATACCTATTTGTATGGACGGTTAAATCACCTAGACTGGGATAGGTACGCGACATTCGCATAAGGGCGTACACCAGGTTGGGCTCGGAGTTCGGAGATATATGAATCTGATGGTCACACATGCGTATGCGTGACTCTCTGTTTCTCTGACTTCTCTCTGACTGTCTCTGTTCGTCTGTGCTCGCATCTCTATTAAAGCTCCGCTCATTTTCAGCTGCATATTGTGCCCGTGCGCACTCTCATCCAACCCCTACGAATATTCAGTGAGCTCGTAGAACACAAGTTTGTTTCATTGTTTTTGGGTACCTTTCTTAGGAAGGGGAGTATTTTTAGTAGATTGATTTGGGATGTATTGAAAGATCTATTGAAAAATGATGGATTTATATTAGCTACAAAAGGTATTTATATTTATACTAAAATATAAATAAATGAAGTATAAATATATTATATTTATACGCCACTATATTCATCAAAGCATGTACATACTAATTAATTAGTTAATAGGTGTACGTATATTAAGTATTTAAATATTTATTATCATTTAATAGTTTGTATGAACTATAAAAACATTCGATGCTAGGAACATGGAATATATTGAGCTGACAATTAAGTGGTTGCAGTCACTTAGCTGCCAACCCAATTAAACTTAATTAAAAGCACTTTATTGAAAAATAAGAGTGTGTGCAAATACTTGTCGAAATCACTGTAGTTTATGGAAATCATTGACCTTAACAGTTTGAAGTCTTGATGGTTTCTTTTACTACTATGAGTAACTATGATATCTCTGACGATAAGTTGTCAATTGAACATAATCAGATAAAACTTTAATAAAATTCCATTTATTTGATCGAAATCTTACTGATGACGTCACATTGGCATCACGGACTAGTTAGTCCTGGAGGTAGGTGGCGCCCACTGATGTGACACCACGTCTATGTCACGTACAAATAATTTTCAAACAGCATTGGAAAGATTGACGAGTTTTAAAAAAAGAAATTTCCGTCACGTAAAAATCACGCACATTGGCCCAACAGTCAATGTATTCAGTAAATTCTTATTAGTTCAAATTACCTACTTCTCTGAATATGAATTCCTATTGTATGAACGAAAAGTTATACAGAATAGTTATATATGGGAAGAATAATTGGTCTCCTATCATATAAATTTGGATTATAAATACAGAGCGTTTTGTTTATCTTGGGTTATTTAATATTTTAGTTACTCTTATTGATGCAAAAAGTTATGGCAGATTAAAATTGATTGGTTTAAAAGATATTTTAACTTAAATTTTGTTAGACTTATTGTGTGGAATACAAGGAAAGGCGCAAAACAGTATTTTGTTGTATCTAGAAATTACAGTGTATAAATCACATATGTATATGTATATTTATTTTTTGATAAGTTCATATAAACGGAATTTTGCTGTAACTGCAAATCTGTACTAAAATTTGTTGAATTGTTAAACGTTAAGATATATATATAAAGTAGGTAGGAAAATTAAATCAATTCGATAAAAAGAAAATATAAAAACAAAAATACAATCAAAGTTTGTCTATCAATTTAGCGTTCTTATAAATACACAAATGCACAAAATGCAGAAAATTGTATAAAGTATCTAAAATAGAGTTCTCGTTATGATTTTCAATAGATAAAACACATCTCCACTTAAATTCTATTTTTTTAATTGTGTCCATAAAAATATAAATTTGCATAAACAGTAGTTTGCTATATTTTACTGATAAAGCACAGAGATGTTCTAGTGATAAATATTCATCGTATAAATATACAGAACTTTCTTATTCCAGACGTAAAATATTCGTATATTGTTGAAAACGCTACTTTTAAAAAGCAGAAGATTGCAAAGTTTTGTTAAAGCTCTTCTGCAATTTTTAACATATTTGGATAAAATTCATGCACTAGCTAGTTGCCTGTCTTAAACGTGTGTGTCGTTTCAAAATGTCAGATTTAAAAGCTTGGCGTCAAGTCGAATCAATCCATAAGACTATATGTACGTAATACATAGACTGCGAATGTTTCTGCATTTATAGAAAATTAAAAAGTGGAAAAATGTGTAGAATATACATTACAATATATGTACAAATATATAAAATACTCCAATACTTATTTTATAACAAGCTGGTATATACATTTTTCTATTCTGGTTCCATTATTTTCCTCTAGTTATTAAAGGTATAAATTTGCAACAACTCTTGCAATCTACTAATACAATTTCCCATATTAGACGTCAATTTTCTACACGAAGACACCACGTTGGTGAAAGTTTCCAGTGTAATAGGCCCACCCAGTCAAATCATCCACTCCAGTCAAATCTTTCAAAATAAAACGAAAACTTCCAATGTATGCAACAGTGCGTCGTGTCAAGCCAAATCTCCCAACATAAAACTCTATTCATGAAAACTTGCAATGTAACATTCTATCTAGTCCAATTAAACATAAAAAAATAATAAAGGTTTACGGTGTAACAGTCCTGTCCAATTATCAAATTATTCAACCCAATCAACTGTTTTCAAATAAAATTAAATTGAAATTCTCAGTGTAATAACAGTCCCGTTGAGGCTAATTCCCCAACATAAACTTCAATTAATAAAAGTTTGCAGCGTAATAGCTGCACCCAACCCAGTAAAACCTTCGAAAATAAAATTTAAACATCCTAACCTAGAAAAAAACGCAAAAAATACACCTTGCACTCTCTCATTCCTATTCTCTTTTTCCACCTAAAGGGTATCCCGTCACATCTCCCTTAAAGAAGCGC
Organism: Bombus affinis; assembly: GCF_024516045.1. Taxonomy (NCBI): domain Eukaryota; kingdom Metazoa; phylum Arthropoda; class Insecta; order Hymenoptera; family Apidae; genus Bombus; species Bombus affinis. The sequence goes on along the minus strand of NC_066346.1, from coordinate 13,342,523 downwards.
AAAAGCCAAGTACCGCTGCCAACGCCACAGCCACCAGTTCCCCGAGATTAGAGGCTCGCGTGGAACGCGACAGGATGCAGTTTCCCCCAGCGTGTTACGGGGGTTCGTTGCTGTGAGAAAGGGGATCCGGTATTGCGGTCGGAAGCGAGGGGCCAGGGGCTCTTCCGGGGGCTTAACATACACACTCCACCCCCTGTAGGCGGAGTGTTCCGCCTCCAATCTACCCCCACCACTCAACCAAGCACTGATACGCGATATCAGCAAACACTTGTTGCTCCGACGTATAGAGAATCTAGAAAGCCGCGCCAACAGCCGCTCGTGCCGCGATTTTTCACGTGCTGATTTTTCCACCACCGTCCATACTCCCACCTCTTGTGTGCAACCCCTCTTGTTCCACCTTCTCCAAACTGCAGTGAAATTTTCGCGCGTGCTTACCTATATAGAGGTTTCTCTCTTTTTCTTTCTATAAGGTTTCTCTTTCTATTTGACTGTTAGTGGGTGCCTTTCTCTCTCTATTTTACTGGGACTGTCTCTCTCTTTGTTTTGCTTGGTGAAAGACTTGGGCGAGGGGTTGGGTCGGGTTGTGTGGCGGATTGTGATATTCCAGGCTTGAAAACGAGCCGCGCGGATTCCGTCACGCGGCCGCGACCCGGAGTCCGAGATATGTCGGCGGTGCAACGCTGTAAATCTTCTTCGTTCGTAGCGATGCGCGCGGAACTTCCGGCACAGACCGCCTCGATATGATACGCGCGCGGCCACGACTCCGAACGCGTTTACAGTAATTTGTTTACGATTATTTATAGCTATTGGATTTAAGGAGTTTAACGCAGTGGAGTGAACAAGTTTCTCGTCCGATAAATATTTTTATTTATATTTGTATAAAAGCGATATGTCAAGCAATTTTGATTTAGAATAGTGTTTATTGGTTTTACTATTTTCTTTTATTTTTTTTTAAGCATTTATACCCAGTGTTAGTTGAAATTCTTTTAGATTTTAGATCTAGATTTTTTCACGATTTTGTTTTACAATTATAACTTATATTGGATTAGAAGAGTTTAATGCAGTGGTATAAGAAAGTTTCTAGCAAGATAGAGTTTTTTATTTCTATATGTATATACAAAAGCGAGGTTTTACAAAATTTTGAATAGTATTAGTATTTATTATTTAATAATATTGTTCATTAATTGTACTGTTTTTTTTTATTTTTTTATGCATTTATTACATTATTTATATTATATGTTAGTTAAAATTCTTTTAGATTACAGATTTTGACTTGTTTTAGGATGATTTATATTGAATTTAGCAAGCTTTATATATGGTATTGTGAGAAAGTTTTTGGATAAATAGATTTTGTGCAAGAAATTTCGATTCCAAGAGTGATTTTTTAAAGAATTTTAAGTAATAATAGTATTTATATGCTCTACTTTTTTACATATACTTATATTTAATTTTAATTAAAATTCTTTTAAATATTGGTTTCATTATATTAGGTGAAAACTCTATCTGACTTATTGTTAGAACTTCAAAATTTTTACACACCACTGTAGCTTGATCGTTGTCTCGAGTAATGTTTGTTCCCTTTTTTTGAATGTAAAATTTCTGGATTTGAGTTGTTGTTAATTTTTGAAGCGTAAGGCACTTACATATAAGAACGTGTTGGTTTATATTACATTTATCGAGTTTAGTAATTCAGTTATTCCGTTTAATTTTTCTTTTCTGATTTGTCCTTTTTTAAATCTGAGGAAATTACTGGACTTTAGTAACGACTTTAATTTCTCTTTTCTTCTTTTTCTCCCTTGTTCTCTTCTTAATGTGAAAAAAATTGTAGGGCATATATATGCGTTGGATTCCATTGCATTTATGCAGTTTAATATATTATTTACGGTTTCTTTCTTTCTCTTTTTTTGGTATTTCTATGTTTGACAAGTTTATACGGGAAATTAATGTATAATTACGTTATTGTTCTCCTTTGGGATTCTCCCAACATTAAATACATAATACAATATAACTATATTACATTTCAACTATCTAATTACTAGATGTACATTATACTATGTGTATTTATTTTATCTATGCTTAGATTTTCTTATTCTACTTTTATCTTGAATAACCTATTTAGTTATTTATCTGTACTTCATTGCACTTTCTAATGATGTCTAAATTACTAATTAAAGTTGTATTTCTTTGGCTTAATGATTGTAAGGGATTAATGTATTGGATGTATTCGATTGTTACAGGCAGTGCGGTGGCTGCAGCCGACACCATTTCCGCGCCGTGGACTCCCACGAGTTCCGGGCCGCCGCCCGACGCGAACGGCTCCGGCTCGGATACCAAAAACCTCGACGTTGGCGAAATTAGCGATGTAAGTTCATTTACTGTGAGTAACGATAAATATTCGAACGATAATCTGTTCCATTATCCTCCTATAAATTCCTTCGACATAATTGTGTAAGTACTTTTTTGTTAAACCAGCAAATATTGATATCAATTTTGGTGCAGATATTTAATTATTATTCGGTACGGATTTTTCATGTTGTCACGAAAAACTGTTTTTTCTACTCACTTTGATTCTCACTTATAGATGAACTTGTTTTCAACTTGTTACTTAAGAGCATAGAGACCATTTGCTTACATTTACATCTTTTATACATATTTGTAAATACAGATAGAAAAATTGGTGAAGATCGAGATAAGTACTGTTAGAAAATCGGAAGAATTGTGTTAATGAACGAATTTTGTGTTTTTTTAGCAACGAATATGGCTATGCAACCAAGTTTTGTAAAGGTCCGTTTGTTTAAATGATACATTATAAATTATGACTTGTTTGTTAATTTTTCTTTTGTAAATATTTATCAGTCTTTACACTTTAAGTATACAGATAAAAAATAAAAGTGTCGAATATTTCCCATTGCACTATAAATCTCCAAAGTTGTGTAAATTGACGTATCATATTTTGATAATGCCTGTTGTCAGTATAAATGATATGATACCTCAATTTTAAGTTGATGGCTCAAAAAATGATTTAAATAACTGATTCGTATAATTCTATAGAAATGTACAATTTATATAAGATATGCAGCTCGGCTCGGCGTCAAGGGGTTAATTAACAATGAGAAGTTGACAATTATAAAAGATCACTATGACCACCATCAGTCATGTAAATCGTGCATGAAAAGAAAAGTTTATTTATGTACATGTAATAGCAATCATTGTTTACAATCTTTATTGAATATTTGATTCATTAGCAAATTACAAAATTATGTCATTTTATAACGTGTCACAAAATGATCCGTTAAAGGTACACGTTAATTATCTTCTACTGCGACAGACACACAGAAAATGAATCTGTTAATGGCCTAGATAATTAATATTACAATAATGAGAAATATTATTCGATGGACTAGAAATCTCAATTTAAGCTGTGATTTGTTAATTAGATTGCTCTATGTAATTTTCTCTATGTAATTTCTGTAATTGCTCTTCTGTAAATTTTTCAGTCGTTAATAATATACTAAGTAAAATAATAATTTTGACTTATTTCATCTTCATTAATTATGATTTCAAGATAAATTCAGTCATAACAACATTTATATTTTGTTTTACACTGTGTAAACAATAAATCAAACGTTCATAACTGTCGCGTTTAATTTAATTTAGTATGTCATAAAATTGTAAAATTTGTGAAAATTTCCGAACTGCATCTAAATAATGTAATAAAAGCATTGGTTAAACAAGTAAAAGATATCAAAAGCTTGGTAGTTTAATACGAGACACTTCAACATTTTAAAGGTTTATTAATATGAAGTTAACGTTTGTAACTAAATTCACAAAAGGACAAGTGTTGCTGAAAAATTTTAATCACAATTCTTTCAATATTCATCCCTTTCTGCCGTTAATTCCTTATCCTGATTAAAAATCCCATAAATTCTTCTTTCAATTACAATAATTTACTTTTCACGTAATGGAATAAAATTTCTTACACATCTATGACTCCGACACTTGCGAGGATACAAACACAAACGAGGTCTTAGCTCCAATGGAATTGCGTGCCAGCCAATATTATAAACGTGACTGGACTTCTTAGAAAAGACTTTCCCCTACTCGCAGAATCGTTTCACCTTCTGTCTTTCTACGCTTGATCTAAACGGCCCAAGTAATCGTCTATTATTATGTTCGTGCAGCACTAACATCTCTCATTCTTTGAAATTTTTAATTCAACCGTAACTTGCATTCAATTATCCTGTTGATAAGCGTTATACATAGTCGGTTATAAATGTTAAAATGTAAAGTCAGTCGCAAAAATCTACATACACCTATTAAAATATAAAATGTCATGGTAAAAACATCAGCACTACGAATTTTTTAGACATATTCGGAGAGATATTGTCAAAATATAACACAATTTATTGTCTTTTATCTTTATCAAGGAAAAAGAGATAAAAAAACATAAAATATAATGTTTAAAAATTATATATGTGTGTTAACATGTCCATGTAACGATAAAAATCGTCTTGATATTATATTAATAACTTGTAGGTCATCAATAATGTCGTACTATTTCCTTGCCATCGAAAGGTTTAAATTTTATTCCATAATTTTTGTGAATTAAATATTTTAGTATTTCTAAATTCCTTTTAGAAATACGTTAATAAAAATTGTGTTGATACGTAAATATAAATAATTTTGTGACATGAAACTGTGTTTTTGGTTCCTTAGTAAATGAAATACACAATATTCGATAGGTATATGTAAATTTTCGTGTATATATATAATAAGTATATATATAGTCAGTACTATACTATATATATATATCCCATAAGTTCGTGCCGACCTTTGTGTATACATTTCATATTTTAAAGAAAAACAAGAGAACTTTTATCGAGACGGAATAATGAAAAATGGGAAGAAGTTGTATAACGAGAGGGGGATTACATTTTTTCATGAAATTGAAAGGTATGTAAACAATCTTAACATATATAACCGCTCGAAAACGGCACGAACTTATGGGATGACCTAATACAACGTGGAATACAAAATTAAATCGAATATCTTACAATTAAGTAACCTATATGAAGTAAATCAAGCTATTATAATGTAAAATCCAACGATACTAATTGAGACTTAAATCTTCAAATGATCCATAGACAGATTAACCAAAAATCTTGGACGATCGCATACATTTCACGAGAGTTTCCGTATCAGATAAAGAGTCTGTGAGAAATCCTATCCGAGGCGTTCGTATTTTGCAGGACGAGAAGGACCTATCGGCAGCGGACGCGGAGGGTGTATGGTCGCCGGATATCGAGCAGAGCTTCCAGGAAGCACTCACTATATATCCGCCATGCGGCCGACGCAAAATCATCCTGTCCGACGAAGGGAAGATGTACGGTGAGTCGAGCAATTTCCTGGCAAATCTCTCTTCGACGTTTTCGCTAGAACGGAGGAAATAAAAAAATAAAAATACGGAAGTAAAACACGACGATGGCGAAAGAAATAGCACGAATATACAGAGTATTCCATCTAATACAGCGGACAATTTTTCAACCATTTACGGTTATGTAACAAAACAAAATCTCGAACCAAGATTTATCGGTATCTAATATAAAAGAAGTGGCCACAATAAAAATTTCGAAAATAGTTCGTTTTCACAACGAAAACAAAGTCACCTTAGGTTTCTTAAACGGGACCATATATTTATTTTCTTATTAGATTGTAGCGAATATTAAGACGAGTTCAAAAAGCATGTTACACGATATTTTTATTAACATAATACCGCGTTATCTATGGTTCGTTATATACTAATCGGCCAATTATTAATATTGAAAACCTGCCAAAGAGAATTAGTATAGTATTAGAGCTTGTGTATCCAACACATTTATTCTTCTGCCACCTATCTTTCTCGTTAATTATGTTACAAGATCCAAATCAAAAAATGTATTTGTTATGTTGTTGTTGTGTTTTACGCTAGAAATACTTTAATCATTTCATTACCTAAGGCAGTGTAAAAGAAGAAGAGCATAAACTGTATGTACAGTTGCAGCATGTTAATATAATTGTTTTTTTTCGACTAAATTCTGTAAAAAAGAAAGTTTAAAATTTAAGGGGCGAAACCATCAAACCAAGCTCAAATCTAGCAGAAGGTTTAAAGTACTATTCAAACAAATTACAATGACTACAAAAAATATTTGCATGCGATTATATTTATTATATTAACTAATTAATTAACTAATTAATAAAGTACTAATTAATAGTGCTCAAGTATATATATCAAATTTCGTATCAGTTAGTAACACTTCCATATAACTACGAAAACTTGATACTGAGAATGAAATGTAAAGAACCTGATAAAAGAAATGCTTCGTTGGGAAATAAAAGTATGTGCAAATATTTTTAATAGCCACTGCAATTTTTACTTTCAAGATTCGACTTATTCGCAAAGAATATCTCGGCAAAGAAAAACATCGTTGCACGAAGGACTATTCCTTGTGCTTCACGTACTGGCGTTGCGATGGTAGAAATGTCCAGCCGAGCTCGTTATTGCTCGATGCTGAGGTCAGTCTACGTGACCGACCAGATATTGCCTACTACGACCACGGGTACCACCGTAGTCGCCACCATTAACCGCCATGAACTCACCACCGAGGCAATAATGCCACGCCTCGAAAGATAGCCCCTTGACCAGCATCTTTGTCCTAATATAGATTCCCATTTTCCACTATCTTTTTTCAGTCCTTTTTAACGAACTTTTCGTCAATTTATAAACTTAGGTACATGGTATTTTCTATTTGCGATTTAACGATTTAAGTCTCAAGTATATTAAATTTTATATTTAGTAGTAGATACTTTCATAAGTTTCATATGATTACAAAAATTTAATATTGGAAAAGAAGAGTATGTGCAAATATTTTTGTAGTCGCTGTATTTTCCTATTTTCTATTTTACTTTTTATTTTATTTTTTATTTCCGAATTGTCTACCGTTGCAAATTCTTTTTAATTTGAAGTTAAGATTGATCTAAATACTTAAGATTTGTGTGTGTGTGTGTGTGTGTGTGTGTGAAATTTCTCGTTTAGACTTTATGTCAAAGATTTTCCTTGAATATTAAAACTCGCTGAGAGATGCGATGAAATTTAATGTGATGTAATGACCTACCTCGTTTTTAGATCACTTTTGGCAGAATTATTATCTTGCTGTTTTAGTTACAAAATTTCTGAAATTTGATGAAAATATGAGAAAATAACCATCAACATATGTCATTTCTCGTTCCAATTCTATGTTGAAGATTTTCTTAAAATACTCAAATTCCTTTTCTCGGTTGAAATAAAGCTAAAATCGAGACTAAAACGATAAAATTTTATAAAAAGGTATACAAACTATCGTTCTACCTATATTATAGCATACCTACTACCTTTTAAATTTCTTCAACACGAAGACAAATTTTTCACGAATCATATCATAAAACAAAAATTGATTACGACAATAATTCTTTTTTTTAGTCTCAATCCTGCCTCCAGTCCTTCTTGCCATATTTTTTTCAGGCAGACGTAGGCTTGAATCCCTATTCGTTAAGGCACAATGTCGCTTAATTTTCGAAAGCACTCCGCGGCAAAAGCCGACGGGTGGCAATTCAATCTTGGCCCGTGGCCGCTCATGAAAACGAAGCTTAATTCAGACGTCTGGCTCGCTAACAACGAATGAAAACAAGGAGAACGACAATCGACAAAGCTGTGTATCGTCCTTTCGGGACTTTTGTCACTCTCTCGTTCTATTTGCTGTATTACACGAGGAAATTTCATTTTATTCTAGTAGGACAATTCTTAAAGCTTTCACGGCTCGAATTGTCACATCTAATACTGTTACTTGGCATTGTCGTAGATAACATTTGCTAGGCAGAATACTGTTTGAAGATTCCAAGAATACGCTGTGTCCAAGAGGGAAACGTTTCCAAGGTTTTGCTAACATTGCAGTTGACTTCATCAGGAGTCAGGAGATACTCATACTCCTGTAATGTTACCGAAACGTTAGAAATTTTTTCGCTTGGACACAGCTTACTTTTAGAAGCCTCAAGGAGTGTCGTACATAGTAGTAACATTATGTTATCCCTAGTGTAGTAGAAATTAACTTACAATATCGTTTAGTTTTTATCTATTTTTATTGAAGCAATTGGTCTCTATACATAGAAATTATTTATGTAGCAATTCATTATACATTATGCATTTTCAGTGAAATTGTAATTATAATTATTATTATAATAAGAATATATTACAGGAGGACGCCTATAAAGTATCTCCTACTCGTATAACGCGATCAGAAAATTACTATCGCACACCCGTCTAAGAGATTCTATATACATGTATGTATGTAACGAACAAGAACACTACATATTGATAATTGTTTCGTTACGCTTGCCTCTGTACTTTGTTGCAGGCTTGATTCATTCCCGACATGCAAATGTATGCGTTTTTTAATTAATTCAAAAATCATAGTTATGAAATAACTTTCTTATGATAAGTATCGTGATACATATTGTGTGACAGTTATTTCTATACAAAATCAGCTGCGTTACTTCCATATAGACTTTATTTTAGTTTACTTGCTGTATCGATTCTGTAAAATAGAGAATTCGGACAACGCAAAATATATCTCCTGTTTTATAGGGTCTCTTAGTGTGTATTTTCTTATACTATTAGATTACAATTCTTAAAAAACGAAATGGAGGAAGGAATTATTATTATTATCCCATTAGAATAATAAGAAATATTATTATCGTTATTAAGAGAATTATTATTACGAATACCTATAGTCTGCTGATGCAAAGAACTTTTTATAATAATTATGAATGACAAAACGAACCGTTACATAACTGCATGCACAACTCCAAAAATTCAAATTCAACGTCCGAATCTCCAACATTTGTGTAATCTGGTTGTAATAAGCCACTGATCGGTATGGTCGAATACGAGACACGATACAAAGTCGATCGTCCCTCTCAAGATAGGAAAGAAAAGGAAGAGAAACCTAGAAAGAGACCGAGAATAACAGCATCGACGTCCGTCGAACGCGGATGGAAACAAAGGATAACGAGGCGCGAAAATCGCTTAACGCGATTGGCCATCGATCCTATGGGAAACTTATCTTGCCCGTTGCTCACTCGCCGAGCCAATAAAGGATCCCTCGGCCTTTCCACGGGATTAAATATCTCGGGGCAATTTACCTCCTTCGATCTCTCGTCCTTTCCTCGCACCCCACTGCCTCTCTTTCCACTCTTTCTTTTCCATCAGGACGTCGACGCCCACATCGAGATTTCTCTACGAAGGAGCGATCGTTTCCGCAGCGGACGAACGTCAAGGTGAATGAGCCCCAGAAACTGCGCAATTCGCCACGCTTATCCAAATGTTATTACACCTCACATAATTTTCAATGATTTTTTGGTGTTTTCAGTAAAAGCGGTGATCTCTTTCTTTTTCAATTTTGTGCCGAGAATAAGAATTTTTCAGGTTTTTTGGGGGTACTTTTAAAAATTTGTCATTTTTAATTTATTTTTTTAGGATTCTCGGAATTATTTGATTAAAAACACGTAAATATATTGTTCATAGAAATTTGGATACTTTGGTCGATTCTTACCTTCGTAGTATAAAAATCCCGCATAAAATCATATATGTACTTAAGGTTCCTAGATACATAATTAAATTGTGAATTTTTACCTAAATTCATATTTTTGTAGACATACCTATACACTTTAAATATACACTAAAATAGACATTCCTTTTACCTACTAAAAATTGTAATCAGTACTTTACTTTGGATATTTTATATATTTTTATGCAGTATATCCATTTTTTCTGCATTTTATCATTTGGCACAAATGCATAAAAATTTACAGTTCATTTGCAAATTTCTAATTTACGAAATAATCATGTAACTAAAATAGAAATAAAGATAAATAGAATAAAGTAACAAAAATAGAATTGAAAACTTCAAATGTAATACTCAGATGATGAAACAAAATCTCTTCTTCTTCTTTCGATTTTAGCCCATGAATTTTATGTCGAGACTTGTATCCAGTGGAAAAAAAGTAAAAAATAATGGTTAACTTAAAGGAAGATAGACTCAATGGGAAGATATTATCTTAAATGATAAATAATATGACACATTTTATAGTGGCTTCAGTCAATAGATAATTTAATTTCTTATTTTGAACTGCATAAAACAGCACCTAACCTAATGATAACCTAATATGTAGAAATCATAGAATGTAAAAGTGTAAAAAGTCCGATAATACTTAAATTTAATCGTCTTGCCTATCGACAAAAGTACTATGCGCGGAGGTGTCGCAAATGCTAGGATTTCGATGATAAATAGCGGTATTATCTAGTTGGTAGAAACTTTATCGCAGATTATGCTTGGTGAAACGAAGTGCCGCAGCGTGCAGTATCTTTCGATCGGAATGGTTCCTCGGAGAATTTGTGTTTGGCTTTGAGCACCAACTATGAACTTAGTCGGGGCCCATCGATGGCGACTTTGAAACATTAATCAGACGTACCTCGAAACATTAATCATTTAATGGAAGCGGAACAGCATAACTCGGTTTCGATCTTCGAAATTCCACTCTAGGGACTCGATCGAGATAATCTTTGGACTCGCGAGCATTTTTAACGTTAACTAACGAACTATTATTTGCATTACAATTTGAGAAGTTAGTTAAAATATAAATATAGTTAGTTAAAATACATGAAACCAAATAGTTCAAACAAATTAATTCAATGAAGAATATAAAGATAGTAAACTGATAAAAGAAATAAAAAAAAGAGAACTATCGTGAATTGTTGACAAAAAGTGTTATACAACGAGATTTTAATATATATTATTAATCTTGTTCAAATTATTAAATATATATTATAGATGTCATTATAATTATTTAGATATTATTTATACAATTTATAGAATAGATATACATATTTACATTTATATTATTTATATTTATGCTTAGATATTAAAGATGTTATTTCTACTAATTTCTAAATATACTGATAAAACTTTTTCTGTGTGACTCGCAAAAGTATTTGAATTTATAAAAACATTTTCTGAATATATTATATGTGTTATACAAAACGTTTTGAAGTTTGACTAACGCTATAATGACACGTGATTGGTATTATTGCATTGGTACAGTTTCAAAGAAAACTGAAATTGTATAGACATACAAGATTTTATTAGATATGGAAAACCCGTGCAAAACTGTTCATTTAAGATTTTAAATCTTAGTGAAAAATAGTGATGTTCTATATAAATTTGTCTCAGAGTTAACGATCATTTACAGTTAGTCGCCAGTGCCTATTTATCGAATCTTGCGTCTGACTTGCCAAAGAAAATAAAAACGCACATTAACGTCATAAAATTATTTATGTTTATGTATTAATATAATTATTATTGATGTATTTCTAAAAGAAATTTAGAAATCTAAAACATTTCACTCTCAAAAATCTTGGGATAACATTACACCAGAAATTACAAAATGCTAAGGAGATTGCAGGATATGTATCTTAACGTGTCAAAAGAATACGTAAATTTGTGTCATAGTGTTTTTACTATAATATTTTACTACCGTTTTTACTATAATATTTTATATTTAAAGGGTGTAGTATCTAAATTTAAGAAACTGTATACCATCTTCTTGCGATGAATGAACTTATGGAAATAAATAATTTATTTCTTGAGAACTGAATATTAATCGTGCACTGATATAATGAGAATACGCTATAAATTTTTATGCAAATTCATATTTTCGAGAATATAATTAAAAATGAATAATCTCAGTAAGAAATTATTCTGCCTATCAAGTATTATTAAGAAAACATTATACTTGAAATGTTTTATAATAATAACAATGACAATAACAATTTATTAATTTCAGGCCTCTCGGCCATGAAATGGATTTGATTTGCACTTGAGTTTCTAACCTCCACACATATATCCACTACGTCTCTATTCCTTCTCTATTCCCCCTTCCTCTTCTACGTAATTTACATATTTTTTCTTATTATGAGCGTTCTCTGCAATTTTGTGCTTTTAAATTTCCTACAGATGGATAAAAAATTCGCATTGAAAAAATGAAATGGAAAATTAATAAAATGTAGAATCGATCAGTTTGGCTCCTTAGAGGCTCATATACAGTCTTGCAAGAGAAATTTAGTCGACAAGGCGGATGATCGTAAAGCGCGGCGCGTCTTTTGAAACAGCGGTTTCGCTCAGGAAGGGGGATGCGATTCGCGAAGAGGGACGAATGAAGAAAATTTGCAAGAAAAGATAGTTACGGCGCAGTCCGGTCACGGAACGTTGACCCACACTGGTCGAAGAAACTCGAATACGTTCCTCGACCGCAGCTACACGGGCTCTTTTTCTTTTCTTTCCTGTAGAAACCCGGCAAGAAGCTAAACGCTTCTCTAACTCTAAGCGCTCCTCCATGCTCCACAGAACGCGCATCCTTCTATTTCTACTGGTTTATTGGATGCCGGACGCGGACGACCAGGGGTCTTGCTCCTTTTTCGCTTTGTTCGCCTCTCGACACAGCCTCTCTAAACGGACCAGAGAAAAAGAACATACTATCTGTCCGTTGAATTGAACGGTTTTTGTGGAATTATTATTACGTATTATTATTAGCAAACGATAAGCTTATTGTCTTCCCATTTTATACCATATTTATGTTGCTCTTCGAAAAACTCTCTATTATTTCTTATGTCTTTCATGAGCCTTTTAGTACAGGTACTAGTCACATTTGTGAGTTAATGGTAGCTATTTTTTAAACAAATAATGATATATTACTATTTAGTGAGACACATACGAATAGTAAAGAATATGCATTCAATGGTTTTAAAGAAATTGTATCAACGACTACAAATGAATCAAACGCGTACCATCGGCTTAAAACGGTCATTAGATTTCAAAGTCAACGATATAAATTTCTTCAAGTCACACAAGTCTGTAATTGAAATCAATGCACATAGACAACACACATAACATTCAAAGGCATACACATTTTTTTATAATGTATATAACATATTTATTATACATACTGCTACATAGTAATAGGTACAAAATTTAATGAAGTTAAAGGCGGTTCTGTCTTAGTATATTTGATAATTGTACTAAAGAATTGAATAAATCAAGATGTTTTTCTCTTAAACTGAATTTGCATTGTTTTACTTTAGACGAACACCGCGGGTGATTCATCAAAAAACGCCGCTTTCATCCTCGTTTAATCCACAATGTTCCTCCAAAGTGAACACTGAACAGAGTAGAGCCGAGCTCTATTTTGGATGAACAGAATGGATAATATACTCGTACCGAAACGACACTAGCAAGAAATATAAGCGTGTACTGAATGCATATTCGGACAACCAGTTCGCATTTCTACATATTTCATACTTATATCGTACGAAATGAATATGGAAACGAATACGGATAAATCAGAATTTAGTTTTTTACAAATTGACGAATATAATTATTATCGATATTTGCTAAAACATCGCAAGTTAATTTGGCATGTTATTCTAAATAGAAAGTATCTAATAAGCAGATTACTACTTTTAGTGCACTGCAAATGACTTGTGGTGTAATAAATTTTTACATAAAATATAAGAGATGTGTAGTGCTGTTCCCTATATGTGCAGTTACCTCTACCCTAATTGGATTAGGTCTATACGAAAGGCTTAAATTGCAATTAGAAAAATCCCGAATACCCATTTAGGTGTTTTATTTAAATACCCTTTATATTACCCTATTATTAGAATATTTGTACCTACATTATATATCTACAAAGTTTCATTAATATCGGTGTGTCACGTTTCAGTGGTGTCCTTTGCCTTCATTTGAAGTATTCATCCAGTGAAGTAGTGTAAATATTCCGAGTTTCATTCTTCACTTTCACTGTGCAAGAATCATCCGCACTGATTCTCTAACGTGAAACAGCGTAAATTCGGCTTTACGTATTACAATCTTTTTTGAGGCTCATAGTTCGCGATAATTAAGCTTCAACATTATTATATTCAACATACTCAACATATATTCATTAATCTAGCGATTATTAGCGACCACAATGGCTACAATGTCTCAGTAACTCTGTTAATCAGATGTTACAAAATGATATCTCTGTTACCTTTAATGATACGGGCAAAGGCGTACGGAATAAATTACTTCGATCGAAAAGATACATATTATAAGGTAAAAGATTTTCTTTCATGGTCATATTTTTAAAGACTTGAACGATCGCAAACCTATCGATTATATAAATAATGTAAAAATAGTAAAAAAATATAAATTAATCTGTGTATTCTATGTTAAACGAAATATTGTATAGACTATATATATAAAACAATATATAGGAACAAAGTGTCAATTAATTTGTACATACAACCCATACAAAGTGAAAGTATAAGCTTATCGCTATAACGTTAAAATGAAGCATATTGATTATAACTAAATACAATTTATAAGACAAAAGATTAATAATGTTAAATAAAGGTATATAGCTAAAAGTCCAATTATCTCATTGACACTAGACAATTGACACTAGAAACAATGCTACATCTTAATAATAGATCGCGAGATATCATTTTTGCAATACGAAATCGTATATCACTTCAATATTAAATGACGAAAAGGTCAAAACAGATTTGTTCTATTCATAAAATTCTCCACCTATTATAAAGCTATGATTTTTTAGGGTCAATTAGAATTCTTAATGGCTCATGTAAAGAACGCAACATTCAATAATGTCGATAAGTCGATAAGTATATATTAACACGTGCTGGTTTTATATAAATGTAAAAATTAATTTAAAGTATCAAAGGAACGATGGATCAATCAGCATATGTGTTCATGCAAAATTACAATCTAATATACATATGTATATGTAGTAAAAATTTGTTAAAACTATTTACAAAAGATGCATTTATCATGTTAAAAAATTTATAGTGATGGGCTCAAGCACGTCGCAAATAGCTTCAATTACTAACTGAACAAGAACATAAAAAGTCCCATAAAAAGATCAGACAAACGGAATCATATTTAAATTCAAGCATGCTTATTAAATTTTCGAGACACTTCTTCTCGAAAATGAGGACGCATGTGCAAAAAATTTTGCTGCCATCTTTTATCTTTGGGCAACCTGGAAGATGACCAAGCTTAAAGCATTGATCATATTAAATTTCCTTTAATTCGGACATTTTTAACGAAGAAAAATGTTTCGCAGAGAACTTTTTTACGGTAGAAAATTGATATCCATCAAATATTTACTTTTAGAATACAAAAAATATTAAAAAATGAAACAAAAAATTTTCATTATAGATTTAAATATTTTGGTATACATCTTATTAATTAATATTCAGTTTTGTATGGCTGAATTTCCTATATGAACTTATATTTAAAAAATATCCCATGAAAATTTCTGAAAATGTAAATTTAGCATTTGCTTGAAGACATTCTCTAGTTCATTTAAACGATGATAAGGGAAACGAAGAGAAACGAAATGAAGAAACTGTGACAATTCCATTTAAAGAATTATTTAATTCCAGAGCCAAATAATTCTTAAAAATTTTGAACGATGAAATTAATTAAAGAATCTCAAGGAACATATTTTTGATTAAATATATGTTGTTCTAAAGGAACTTTACATATACACTATCACCCTCAATTATTTAGCTAATCTGTAGCTAATATTAGTAAAATGCACAAATTAATGAAAAACTTATAGTCAAAAGCATTACTTTATTATGTTCTTGTAGCATCGGAAATAATAGATTTTAATTATTTGTATAAAAATATAGAGTGATAATATATTAAAATTTGAAACACGATTCATCAATATATCTAAAACGATTTCAAATATTTTATTTACCTCTTAACTAAATATTATTGAATCGTTGAAGACAATAACAATTTACAGTTAGAACGTAGAGTACAAAATAAAATTAAATATCCGAAATTTCAGTAGTACAGCATAAATTAGTATAGATAGTCATCTACAGCACAACAATACTATTTGAAAGTTAAATAATGCTTGAAGCTTAGGGCTAAGTTAATAGGAAAGTGTATTGAATCGTATACAAATTCTTTTGGTTAAATATATCATGCTTTAAAGAAGCCATTTAAAAATTATCAAAGCTATATTAAAGCTATATGAGATATACTTAACTTAAACTTTGATAAAAAGTGAAGGGACATAATAAACGGGAAGAATCAAAAGAACCTCGAACAGCTATATAACGTTGAAACATTATATCTGAAATAAATATCAAACAGGGTCCGCAATAAGGTAATTCGAGCAAATGATTCTCTAATTACCTGGAGCACGGTGCTAATTAAAACTTCAACAGTTGAATACGAATTCCATTAACGCGAGCGTTTCCAGCGTCAACCAGGATAAAATCATCGAACGTTTCGCTCGAATTTACGCGTTATACTTGTGTATACGGGTGCACGAAAGGTGCACGACGTAAACGGCAGGAAATGATTTTATGGCAAGTTCGGTGGAAACTTTCACGCGGCGAGCGAGAGGTAGCGAGCGAGAACGCGAAAGATCAGGTAGCAGGCCGTTTAAACACGAGCGCGGCTGTGCATCGCCTCGGGTCGTATTTAAACAGATAAATCGTGAACCCAGCAGATCTTTACCGGTAGCCGGTGAAACCTCTTATACAATGTGTTTTATTCTTGTTGAGACCAGAGAAAACGAGAATTGAATGTAATATATATATAACATATTTTATTATATTATATAATTATCCTGCATTATAATATTGGGTTGGGTTGGGTTTGCACCTAATGGCAAAATCCGCAATCACTTAGTTGTCAACCCAATATATATATATGATTGTGATTGTTAAATCTTTACGAACAGCTTTTTCATTATATATATTCGTCTTTTATTTATCACCGATTTTGATGATATCAAAATATATCGTCAAGATCTACATTCCGAGTATGTAATTCTTTCTTATATATGCATATAACCACTGCGACGCGTTGCATAGCTTTAGATCTCAACTTATAAATTATAAAGCAATTTATGTTTAATACACCATGTGTTACTTAGCAATCTACTCAAAAAAACTTCTGTTCTGCAAACAATTTTTCAGTAAAGATAAGTATATTTGTTACATTTTTTTATCAATTGCAGATAAAAATAATCAAAATAATTACTTCACGCCAATATTGTCGATATTGTAGCCTAACCTATGATCCATTAATGTATTTTTCTTCATTATTTATATTAAAAATGATTATTGTCAATGAATTAGGTTTAGATTGGGCATGAAAATGGTTTAGATTGAGTATAAAAATGTGGTCGCCGCTTTCTGTTGATCACCTGTATCAGAATGTAGTCAACTGTAGTGTAATCGTAATCTCTTCGCTCGAGGTTTTTGCAAATATCTCGGAATCCAGTATAAAGAATTAGTATTAAAAATTATTAGTATTGAGGAACTTAGTATTAAGGATTATTATTAAGGTGTGCCCTATTCTGAATAATTGCCGAAAAGATTTTAAGTTCTTTAGATATTTGCAACAAGCGAAGAAAGTTAATTTAAATATTAAGAACTTTTACTTTTTTCTTTTTTTTTTCTTTTTTTTTTTACTTTTACTTTTCTGAACTGTTATATTATATAGATTAGATATTTAAAAAAATTAGTAGAAATGTAAAAGATGGATATTAAAGTTTTGCTTTCGTTTCGTTCTGGAAAGAGGGGATTAGATATTTCGAAAATGGAGAGAAGAGATCAAATAGTTATCAACTGAATCTAACTAGGACACTTCAAGATCATCCACTCATACCTCTTATCAAAAGAATTTACCCTGCATTGCGAAGAGTGCAATACATAAACAAAAATAGACCACCTGATCCTGAACTACCGAAAATGTACAGTACATTCCGACAGACACACGCATTGGAACCCCTTCACACAGATAACTTAGAAGATGCAAAAAGGCACGACCTCTTGAGATATACCTATTTAAAAAGCTAGGCTAATCAATAAAATAATATAATGTGAAATACCATAATATGCAACGCACCCGCTTCCCATAGTGTCGCTAGTGACCTAAAATTTGAAATCTTAATTAAAGAAAAATATGAATATTTATATTTTACATACTTTTACTTCGAAAGCAGGTATTTTTAGAAAACTTGTGTACTAGTAAGTGACAATGGAAAGGGGGATATTAAATCAACGTGTTATTTTATTAATAATATTTATAGTTACAATGATACTAAAAGATACCACGGCCGTTTATTTCTACGAGCCAAGACTAAGTTGCATTTCCATGTTGAAACCGTCTCCTGTTGACTCTGATCGATCGAAAATTGCTTTACGATCGACCGGTCGATCGCGCTCGACTTGTTGGTCACTTCTGCTATAAAAAATAAGAATATTCAAATATTATTATCTGGCACCTTTTCTGGAGAGTTCCCCTTTGAGATTAGGATATTTTAAAAATTCGAAACAGTAGAATATAAAAAAGCATTAAAATATTTGTAGAAAATACAGATTTATGAATAATACTTTGTTATATTTGATACTTTTTCCAAAAAGGAGATATGTTCCTATTTGAAAAAATTAAATAAAATAGAAAATTAAGAGAAAAATTTTAAAGAACTAATTGATATTTGATTTTCATTGTTATTTAGAGATTGAATATTTTGAAGGAGGAAAGAAATGCAAAATTAATTATGTTCTATATTTTTTACTCATTTTCACTAGAAGAACAGCTTACTGTTAATTATTATTCACTTCTATCCAGTCCGTATGTTCGACAACTTTTCAAATTCGATTTTCGCAAAAACAAAGCTTCCAATATAATTTTGTTATTCTTTATTTTCGTCTTACTTTCTGTCACAGAATTCTCTTCTAATTTCACGCATTCCATAAATTATGAATCACGATGTATATTATAATCATCTAAAACTTTGAGGTATATATTCAACAATAACGAACTTGTAAAACTTGGTACTTGTTCTTAAAACTTTGAAACATTCAATCTTGAATACAGAATAGAAATCTCGAAATTCTTTACTAAAATTCTCTAGACTCACCCAGTAAATTATGGTATTTAAGATCGTTTACATACCGGATGCAGTAGACAAACATCGCAACGAACACCAGTGTCTAAACCTGTTAACCATTGCGTCACCAGCTTCTGTTCAGTGAAAAAGTTAGAGTACCGAGAAAACTCGTTTTCAATACGCTGATAGTAATGACTCAATACTAAGACATTATGCTATACTGTGATACAGATACCTATGTCAAGAATTGTTGAAAGTTTAAAAGAGCACTTACAACATCATATTTATTAATATAATACATACAGCCTTTTCTGTACAATATAATTTAAATATTTCATATACTATTTATATAATATATATAAGAAATTATACATTTCACATAACATTTCATAACAAAGTAATTTATTACTATTAGGAATTAAATATGAAGTTAAAAGAATTTAAGATGTATTTATAGATATTTATAATTAGACTGCGAATATTTATGCACGAAAAATGTGTGAAATATAGCGAATATTATCTATAATACAATATTTAACAATAGATTTTTTAAATCACTTTTGCAATTATTCTGGTATGTATAGTTTATGTTATCGTAAATTACAAGCACTCTGACCAAATTTTCAGTTGTTAATCGATGTTGTTTGTGCGTAAAATCTAATGCTCATCTGCCTTTTTAAATATATTTTTTTAATTAAAAAATCTTCCCATTTGTCCCCCCCCCCCCAAGGATGTAAAAAATATCTGTTATAACTTATAACTCAAGCGAATGCATATCATCAATATATTGAGTCTAAATTTGGGTTTGATTTTTCATCCAGCCTACGTCAGACGGCTGACAACACTTGCGTGAGATAATAATGATTATTCTATTTTGTAAAATAGTATCAATTATTCATTCGCCTATTATTTTTATAATTAATTTATTATTATTTCATAGGAACGTTTCCGGTCTCTTTACGGCGACGGAATTAAACATTCCAACCAAAATCCAATATATTGAGGATATTCATTTTTAACAATTACAGTAGACATTTCTTGCAGTTTTGCATATGCACGTTGTGCACAATGACTTTAAGCTCACTCAACCCTTGTTCGTAAACAGAAGAAGAATAGGTGCCGGCGGCCAGGCGACCCAATACTGGCGTATACCCTGCCACAGACACTCAAATATGGGCAGAATTCACTGTAGTGGTACCGAGAGATTTTTGCGAAGATTTCTAAAACTAAGACCGACTGGCAGTTATATGTATAGGAAAAAAATTGGTCAAAATATTGATTTCTACATAACATAATCATATTCGATATCTTCAAATATTAACATATTAACAAATCATCGAAATCGAAGAGGACGGAACTGTTCTACCAGTTCAGCAGAAATTTTTATGTACTTAAGTTTTATTTCTCCATTTACATTCTATAAAAATACATTGTGTACGTAAAACTACAATATGTAACTGATTGATTTTCATTATTAATAGTTTTTAAACAAATTAAAAAGCAACAAACAGTCTTTTAGTACAAGTCATGTACTAATACTTGGATCATCGCTTCCTGAATAGCATTTTTTTAGATATTTTTTTTCGAATAGCTGCTTAATTGTGTTTGGTTTATTGACATACACTGTACTTAAAAAAAAATTCCGTAAAAAGTCTCAACTCCCTTGAACTATATAACGCTCCATGATTATTTTGCCATGTATCCATAAAATAATTGCTAGAACGAAACAAAAGACGCGCCATTGTGCATCAGAAGGATAGAACTTTGAAATTACACAGTTATATTATTGCCCACTCTGTATATAAAATATATATCACCGCAATCTATTTACTAATATAACAAATACGAAAAGATTAGAACGTAAAAGTAATGAAATGTAAGAAGCACTAAGGACGAAATATTCGGTAATCCCGTTTACAGCACGTTCTATAAACTCGGAAAATGATAAACTCGCGTGATTTTGCTTTTACGTTTGTGCCGATTGTACAATGAATGCCGAGTATCCTCGGAGCCGCGCAGATCAGAGCCCGTGATTTAGCGAGGGACAGGGACATAGCTTTCGGCACCCTTACGTGGATTCGCTATCTCTTCCTAGAACCTTTCTTCTTCTTTTTTTTTTTTTTTTGCATGTGGAGAAATCCTCATGGATACTCCATTGCTGCTAATAATCGGCAACAGCAGAGTAGTGTCGGACTCTTACCGACTAAAACTCCACGATGACCATCCTACGCGTATGACAGGAGTGCTCCAGGAACCTCTTATGAATTATTTTTCCGTTGCATCCCCTTCCCGCGTCCTCTTTTTCGAACCAATCCTAACAATTCCTTGACTGTTGAATTTGGCGTTAGGGGGGCCATTACCCCTAGCGCTATCCCCCCTTCTAGTCGCGGTCCGTTGTGGCGGCGATAAAGCGGCTCTAGGCCGCCTGACCGCCATCCCCCTCCATTGCGTTATCCTACAAGGGTGAGAGTTTCTCTTTTTCTCCCTTTCTGCTCGCTCCTTTGCGAGCATAACTCGCTGGCAGAAGAGGCGGACAGCCTTATATTCCTGTGGCCCGCTCAGCATCGCTTCTACGATCGCTGAGGGGGTCAGTCTCTCGCCTATGACTTGCCGCAGGGTGTAGCGGGACAGCTCCCACGCCGGACAAAACTCCAACGTGTGCTGCGCCGTGTCCTTGCCCTCCCCTCATCTCTTCCTAGAACCTAGGCAATCGCAATCGCAAATCGTCAGGACCGCTGACCCACACATCATGCGAATGAGCATTAATTTGTAGCGTCTTTAAATGTTGACGCCTGCTTTCCATAGCCGAAAGTGACGAAGGGCAGGCGGTCGCCCCAACCTTTGGAACTTCGAATTTTTTTGCATTCGGCCAATCTGACTATGAGTCCGTCCTCGGACTTGCTATATGCAAAAAAGAAGCAATTATCAGTTCAAGTCTACGGGAACTCCCGATACTGTAAGTAATAGGTCCTTTCTGCATGGTAGCGAGATGACTGCGGTGCGAGGACAGCTTTAGTCGATCAATCGATGCAGGTAACCGAGTCCATCTGTGATCTGATATACCGCTGCCGTGGTTCCTCGCAAACGTCCTTCGATAGCTTACACCACTTACTTCTCCCTGGAGGTGTATCCCATGTTCGTGGTCCATCTCCCTCCCGATTATGTTCCGAGATCGGTTGTGACCGCGTTTCGTTCTAAGCTGATAACCGAAGTCAGCCGTATTCATCCTCGGTTACGCTCCAAGACTGACCGCGTTTGCATCATCCAATCGAAAACACACTAAAAACCTTTCCCGGTTGTATTCCCAGAACGGGCCGTGTCCGCCCTGCAACCGGGTGCAGCGTCTTTCTTCTGGGTCTTTGATAGATGTTCTTTCCTCCTTTCTCGGTTATCGCCGGTCATTCCACCGCCTTTCAACGGTCTCCGTCGATAGACGTGGCCTTGATCCTCCCGACATAGTCGGCACTGGGCGATCCCGCATTACCCGCCCTCGCGACAGCATGTCGCTGAGGGTGTTCATAATGCTGGTTCATAATGTGGGTCATCATGCTGCGCCAAGCGCACGGTGCAAGCAACAGCGTCGTCCGGTATATCGCGGATCACCATATCCACCTGATATTTATCGGGTATATCGATGTGCAATTTCCGCAATTTACATAGCTTCTGGAAACAATAATCTCGTAAGTTCTCCATAGGCCGTGTTTCATACGACGCTGCCTGAACAGATCGGCTAAATGGCATCGCCTTCCGGACCTAGGCCACCAGCAGTACTTTCGTCAGCGCCCAGGTGGTGGTGATTCGTTGGCGAGTGTCGTACCACTGCCTGGCATTTCCCCGCAGTGGAGTGACGATCAACCGCATCACCATCAAATCGTCCCAACCATACCGTTTGTCAAGTTCGTCCACATGACGAACTCATTGTAGAATCACGACTTCGTCTTTCATGGAGTCGGATACAGAAATTAACGATTCGTCGCTGAGTCGGGTATGCGTCGGCGTGCGCGCCTGTGAGTGTGAGTTGTCTCAGGTCCACGAGCATTCGCTTCAAGTGGTCCAAATCGACCGTCGTTAGTCGGGGTCCTACGACATCCTCGCGGTGAGCGTGAACGCGAACGCGCGGGCGATGGAGAACGCGGTCGCGAACGAGGGATCTCCTCCACCAATCGTTCCAGCCGTTTCAACCGCACTGCTCGGTCTACGTTTTTCACGTCTTCCGCGTTCCCGCGTCCGGCGAGACATCCGGGGAAGGATCATGTTCCCACCTCGAGCTCGCAACGGACGCACCACAAAGTACCGGTCTACTCAATTCTTCCTTTCCTATTCCCTCTTCTCTTTCTTTCTTTTTTTTTTTTTCGCACATGCGATCAATGTGAAATGTTTTACACTATAGCACGTGGACGAATCCCACTTCTAATATGTAAGAAGCACTAAAAGCGAATTCATGGTAGTCCTGTTTGCAACACGTTTTGCAAGCCCGGAAGGTTTAGATTATGTTTCATTCTTTGTGCGAATCCTATAATATGTCTCCTGTAATATTTATATATAAAAAATGATATGTATATAGAAAATATATAATACTCATGCATAAAGTTATATGTACATATATTACTACGTATACCTTAATACAAATAATGCATAATTCAACGTTGCAAATATCGTGCGATAAATTATTAAGAGATCAGCATAGTGCATCCTCTTGATTGGTATCACAAATATCCAAACACATAACGTGTAAACAAGCAGCGCCTGTTGCATTCTTAATCCCTTCGACGATAAGACTCTCGTCGCGCAAGAAGTTTCAAACGCTCAATAGATACTGATACAGAGACCCGCAAGCATACGTCCTGCCAGTTATCTAGTAACACGGGCGGGTAACGTCTGTTGGGAGCATATTCATTCAACGAAGCTCACGAGAACTGTCATCGTG
Organism: Bombus affinis; assembly: GCF_024516045.1. NCBI lineage: Eukaryota > Metazoa > Arthropoda > Insecta > Hymenoptera > Apidae > Bombus > Bombus affinis. The sequence continues at coordinate 13,318,543 of NC_066346.1, read as the reverse complement.
TGCCTTGATATACAGTAATATATACACAGGCTCAGAAAAGTATTCGAATATTTATAGATATCTTTTATGAACATATCGTGTGTATTGCATGAAATATTTTGAAAATTCCTTAGTAGACTTGCGAGACTATCATAGTTACATATATATATAAATATTGGCAAAGTTTGAAACAAATTTGAAAATATATATAAAAAGTATAAGTATATACAATGATCCAAATAATATTAGATTCGCCTTAATTTTGTAACATACATAAAAGTAACCTGTGTTCTGCAATATTTTTAACTTTACCGATCAGAATTATTTTTTTTTTTTTTTAAATACAAAACATAGTTTAGTTGAACAGTATAATTTTTATTAATATTCATGACAAATCTATTACAAAAAAATAATGTGTGAAATAAATATAGTATTTCCCTAATAAAAATTCAACAAGTGTTTAAAAAAATAATAGAAAATATATACAATAATGTTAGTATCCACAAACAGAAAGAACTTTCTATTAGTCTTCCTGTATACTTAAATTAAAGGTGTAAAAGTACAGTAAAAGTACAATTCTTTTGATATATTAAATTCTTCCTACCTCTAAAAATATTCGAGCGTTCTTTAAAACTCAAGGATCTTCTTATATATAAAAATAAAAATCCCTTCCTATTTGTCAAATAATATATATGTAGTTCAAAAACAAAATTATAGTCTTATGGAGGTTTTCGAACTATAATTAATACAAACTAATTATCACGTTTCAAATATGTACAATGCGCATACGTATATAAAAATGTATTTTCGTTCAATTATTAAAAATGTTATTATTGACTTCCAATAATCATATTGAAGATCACACGAAGAAAACATGATAAAAGTATATTTTATTCGGTTCCTAATTTTTAACGAGAATTCACACGTAATATATATATACATATTCTGGTTTATGGGTGATCCGGTTAATCCACTCAAGAAAGTCGTTTATGGCGTATAGTTGCCTATGAATCATAGTCGGGAGAATCGGTTCCCGCATATTCCCGCTAGCAACCGTTCGTTTCTGAATGGTCATCAAGCGATTCTCCGAGTCCTTTGTGTCACACGATACCTTTGTAACGGGAATAGCTGGAAATCATTTTGCGCGTTGTAAACGCTGACGAAGCCCAAGCTAATGTTTAGAAACTAGTCTCTTCACGTGCTTTAGTGTCGCTACTGTCACTACACAGGATAGTTTTTGCCGACAGTTTCGTCTTTCTACGAGAACTGCATTGGCGGATCAGTTAGTAGAAAAAGTTAAATCACTGTTTCTTTGTGGAACTTTTGTGTAAGCTTTTATTTGATAAAAAATTGCTGAATTATAAGTTACAAATTATTAGTATCGATGAATATTTCATAACTAATTACGTAACACTAACAAGTTTGGTAATAACGTAAATGAAATTTTAGAGAAATAAATGGTAATTATCGATATCTCAACCACCTCGCCTTTTTCGATGATTTCTTAATATGTTGTAGGAATCGACATTTTAAACAACTTTTTACTTTATATGTTATCGCTGGACTGTTTTAGTTTTCGAGATATTTGCAAAAGAACTGTCGATACTACCACAGTGAATTCTACCTATTAGTGAGATGCTTGATATACCGATAATAATTACTGTCAGCTATTTTCATAACTGTGACACGAATCCCAAAAGGATGTTTATAAAAAGTCTCTAAAAAATGGTAAGTCAACTCGATCAATTATTTTATAATATTCCATAATAATAAAATTCAAAGGTACAAATGACGAGACATGTATAATCCGCATATATCTAGCATATTAAAATAGAATATGTAAATAAATAAGTAAAAATCCACACCAATAATTTATATCTAATTAAATTCTTTAACAATTTAATTACCACAAAAATTTCAAGTTTTTCGATTGTTTACAAAATTTCTTGTTTCATGTCAATAACAAAACTCGCCTATTCTTGAATATTATCTTTTATAAGTTCAAAACTTGTAAAACATAACTTGCAACATAATGTGTAAAAATGAACTTTAAAGTATTCAATGTAAAATATTTTTATTGTATAGTTGGACTACAGTTTTTTCTCCGTTTATGAGAAATTCGAATCAAGGATAGGTACATGTAATATTCAAAAATATGAAAAATTAAGTTAAAATTATTTACTATAATACCCAGTAGGTGAATTGAATTTTTATGTAGGTTCCATTTTTTAATTGTCCTTTAAAAATAAAAATTTGTAAATAATAAATAATAAATATCCGCAGTCTAGTTGTAATATTTATGGCACAAGTGCATAAACGCTCACAATCTATTTAGAATTTCTTAATTTTCCACAAAAATGTCACTAAATAATATATAATTATCATTTTTATAATTATGCATTGATTATAATGATTACATACATTTGTAATTATACATATATTGTAAACATCCCAAGAATTTGCACCCTTTCAGAGGTTAATCTCATAATCGAACAAATAAAGCGACTCGATAACATAAACATTTTCATGTCATAGGTTTTATAATCCCTTAGAAGAAGATGCAATATTCGTCTCTTCAACGTATTATGTTGTGTTGCATTTCCCTTGAAGACGTAGGAGACAGACAGACAGAGGTGGCAAGGCGAGCAAAATGTAAGAGAGAGAGATAGGATGAGAGACCGCGAATGCGGTATGGAACAAGGTTGTGTAGAGGGTGGAGAGAAGGTAGTGTCCAGTTATTGACCGGTGGCGGAAGGAGAGTGTCTCAACCGACTGCGACGCTTTCTCTCGCAATTCTGAAACCATCCTGATCCGCGAGCCAAACAAACGAACGCTTCTGCCAGGGTGTTTTGTCTACAAAATGCGCAAATTTTTGGATCTATTTAAATAATTTTCAATTGAAAATTCAACGATTGAGAAGACTCTTCTTAATACATGTATATGTATGTAGATTTTCAATTAACAAATTTAAAAATTCTAGTGGAGTCAGTGAAGATTTGGAGAATTTGAATTTAGTCACGCATGTATTTTGATTATTATAAGTATTGTCCTTTTGATTTTGTAATTACAGCAACTACAAAATTTATTTATACCTACTCTTAATTTCCAATGACGCATTTATCAGCTTTTATACATTTCACATTTATAATATTAAATTTGTGTAATCATATGAAAGTATTAAAATGATATGTTTGATATACATACTTTAGTGGTGTGCGAATACATAGTTTCTGTAGTCATTGTAATTAAGTTATAACTCAACCGCGATTTTTTAATGGAAATTTCTATTTTTATGAACACAACTATATTATAACGAGTACCGTAATAATACGGTGCCCTAATGCATTATTTTAACTAGTTCAAATACGAAAAATCCACGTTTACACTTTAAAAATAACATAAATACGATTACACTTTGAAACTAGTATCAACACTTTTACACAATAAAAATTATTCATCGTTAATTTATACGCTTTAATCAAATTCAAATCCTATTACTGCAAATCCAAAAGATCTTGAGCAGCTGTCAAAAACCGATATTTTCGGGAAAAAAGTCGTTATTCTCATAATATGAAATCCTACTAAAATATTCGATAATGTATAATACACATAAAAGACTGCCGTCAAACGAGAGAAAAGATCGGTCAAGCTACGAGAGGAAGAATTTTCGAGAGTTAAAAAGATTCGGAAGCAGTGTTCCGGCCGGCAATTTCGATCGGTCTTTCATCTTTTCCGAGGCTATGGCCAGTCCCCCAGGGTCTTCGTTCTGTTGTAAGGACGTCCATTCTACTCTTTTTGGTGCGGGACAACGATCGCTAGGACCACTCTCTCTTCCTTTCTTGATATCCGATCCAATAATCCGATGCCGAGACGTCGTTGAAGCGTGAAATTATGGGCATTGACACGGCACGGTGGATTCTCCTCTTGGGGATTATCCCGCGACGTTGAGGTTGAAAAGACGCGAAACAAGTCGCAAAGAGATGAAACTTACTCGCTACGAGAGGATCTCTATACACCCAGCATAAGATTTTGACGAACGACTTTTTCCTAGGTTCAACAATTTTTACACCCTTCTTGAAAATATTACATTTGCTATTGATAGCTTGTATAAATATACATGCGTATTATGTCAGCAGAGTAATGAGACACAACTGTTATCATTATATTGGCAAAATTTTGAAACCAATCTAAATATAAATAAAGCAATTACGAAATATTTATTGCAAACACATATTTAATACAAAATTATTCTGCAGCGCGGATATTTTAAGCTATTTTAGGGATACAATAAGAGTTAAATATGGTCCTACTGAATACATATCGAAGTTTATGCATATAATGAATAATCGACTGTTTAAATATTTTTACCATCTCTACAAAATACATTTATATTTATACTAAGAACAAAATCATTGTAGTTTGATTCATCCGCAATGTCGTAATTAATATATATAACAAAATAAGTAAGTGATATATTCGCACGTGCAATAAATATTACCACTACTTTTGTTTAGAATACTGTAAATTTTTCTATTAATTGTTGTTTCTAAAATTTCAATGAAGGTTTATTTCACTTACATTTGTTATAACTTTTACTTACTTTTCTTACTTCTGTAACTACATATTTCTAGATGCTTGGGGGTTACAGTTTCTTCTAGAAAAAATATTGTATGCATACAATGTAAAACATTTAATTTGACATTATTAATTTGATCTTATACATAGTATTACAGATGATTATTATATTACAAAAATTATCTTCCTTGAATGATTGCAACATAATGACATTTCAGACGACACCCTTGTCTCGATTTTATGTTTCAATAGTTCTTGACAAAATTCACGTGATTGTTAGGTTTAAACATACTTTTCTCAGTGACAAAAAATTCATTTTGCTTTTACTTTTACTTGTTTACTTTTTTCAGATCAAATTTCAAATATAACTTTGTTTTTTACCATTAAAATAATTATATAATTTTGGTGCCCATGTTTACTTACTTCATGATATTTTGATAATAACTAATTAAGAGTAATAATTAGTGAATGTCAATGGAGTTATTTGATTTTAATGACTATTTACATTATTGTACTCTATATGAACCTTGGATTGTGCTTGAATTTTATCCAGGATATATGTAATTCGTGTTTGTCTCGTTTTAATCATAATTCGTTCCACATGAGCACTGCAAAATAACTTTCGTACATATTTATATAAAATAATTTGTGTTAATTAAGTTGAGTAGGATGAAACACTGTAAATATAATTTTACTTGTTACAAAAGTAAACTTCATTTTCGCATTCGTTATTACAATATATACCTAGTCGTGAATATTATATAAACAATAACATTTTACTGCAAGCATGACTATAATGGAAGCGCAATGAAATTAATGAATAACTATTCTTTTGTTTTACATAAAATTAATAAAATTTATTTAATAAATTTAATATATCGCGATAAAAGTTCTACTAAAATATTCAGTTCTCATATTAAGTTCCTGCTAAATTAATATTATTATACTGTGACATGAAATATTTCCAAAACTGTTGATAAACAGATGTAAGAAAAAACGAATAAATATCTGAAATCTATAAACAAAAGTTAATTTTAGTTGTTAGAAGTTTTTGTATAACGTATAAAAGAAATTTCTTTTTTTACTTATTTAAACTTTATAAATTATAAGTAATACTACATGTATTCTAGGAAAAGAAAGGGAAAATTTATTTTCTTTAATTCGTTTGAATTTACGTTCATTTTACTCAAACCATTCACTTTTAACTTTACTCAAGTATATTTTCCGGGAAATTATCTACTATATTCTTAAAACTTCCATGACCTACTTCCTTACAATTAAAGCCGTTGTCCCGGCAATTCTACTAAAGCATCAAAATCATTTTACCAAGAAATCCTCAACTTTCATCTAAACTTCCGCCAACTCCAAACACAGTAATGTTCCCACTTTAGTATATTCCAAATACCTAAACATTATCTTATACTAAATTAAATAATTAAGTATCCTAATTACCGAAAGAACATTCTAAAATCACGACCTTACGAAACAAAATAATCTTATAGAACATTAAAAGATTTTGCGAGATTAGTATAACATATTTTTACACAATTTATTACAATTCCATTAGTTACTTCACAAATTATTTTGTTTTACTTAATCATTATATAAAATATTACGATAATATCAGATAAATAAGCATAACTATTGAAATTAAATATATCTTATATTCATATTAACATATCGGCGATCCTATAGCTATATAAGATAGAAAGCTTTTTTTCTACTATGATATTCTCATTATTAATGGCAATTATTATAATGCAGTAGCTTGTAACTATTACTTTATTTCTGAAAGTTATATCGCTTTTTTGTTTTATTAGTTGCTATATAATATTTATTTGTTAAGATCATGGGTTACTGGAATCATTTTCTCGTTCTTGATATTTTTTCTTGCTAAACCTAAAGTACACGGATATATCCCCATTTTTGCGTTATTATATCATATACGTATAATAAATTTAATTATTCTGCGGGGAAGATAGAATTTTAACATGTTGAAGCTTAAGTGACTGAAATAATTCTGCCTTACAGCACGTAGACGGAATAGTTCTAAATAACGCAATTCTCCAGCAAATTTTAAATTTACAGTGAGGTATAGCGTATGACAATACAATAGCTATGTCGAAGGGGTTTCTGCGTCCGACGGATGTCGTAGTCGTTATATGAGAGGATAAAACGACGCAGGTGCCGGCGAAATGTTAGACGCGACGCTACGTTCGGTAGCAGGCGTCGGACAACGACGTTGGACCTCGGCTCGCCTTCTCGGCGGGGAGCTATTATACGCTCGAGTTTAATTAAACTCCGCGAGATGTCAAAGGACTCGGCCATGCCAGCAAGACGGACAATGCGGACGCAGATTATTACATCCCTCGTCGTCGTGTCCTCTTATCCTCGCCTGCGTGTGTGCACGTACGTGTATGTGTCTTCTGTCTATATCCTTCTCGCTCTTTTATATGCTCATTGCACTCGATTGTGGAATCTCTATCCACATCTTCTTGTGGATACGTTGCGCGCTGGTTCGGTATTGGGCCACTTGTAGAAACATTTCATGAATGTGTTATGTCTGATATAGGAAACATTCTGATATTCTATTAGCACTGTTGTGATTATGCTGATAAAATCTGAAATAAATCTGAAGGCGTACATAAAAATTACAAAATATTTAGTAAGCATATATTTAATAATTTATGTAAGCATATGTTTCGCAGGAAACACGAAAATATTTAAACCTAATACTTGAAATTTGTTATTAAGTATATGTTTGCAATAAGCGTCTCGTAACTTGTAATATACATTTACAGAGTGCTTTCAAATTTTACGATAATTATGATAGTCCTGTTTCATTATAGTGAAATTTCGAAAAGTTTAGCAAATTCAATACATAGAAGTAAGCACGTAGATCTTTGTATGTCTATTTAAAATGTAAAAACCAGGGGGCTGCAAGTATCCTTATCCTATTCAATATATCTTGAAACATGACAAAATGCTACGTAGAACATTTTGACTAATACGGGCGACATAAATGTCAAGTATTCAACCCTTAACGTGATCGTGTATATTTCATAAGCAGCTCCAGAAAAATCTCGAACACAAACACAATCTCCCACTAGCATAAAAATTCTAATAATAAATGTTGGATCCGCAGTAAACGTGTTAATTGATAAATCTTCAGTCGCTTTTCATTAAAAATTAGCTACTTAAATAACTGTCAAAATTCCTAAATAGTTCAAAAGAGATTACTGTACACACTTTAAAAATCATAAACGTCGAATATTCAACATTCACACATTCGTCAACATAAGTACTCTAAATAGATGAATGGGCCAGAAATTTTTCGAATACAAGAACCTTTCACGTTTCTCCACGTATACATATATTTCTCAGTACCTTCATACACACATTTGAATAGAGGAAGCGAAACGAAACGATTGAGATCTTAAGCAGCTGGATAGAAACGTCTTTGCCGTAGATTCGTTTCCTCGAGGGTGGCCATCAGTTTCCAGTGGAATATACAAGGAAAGGAGATGCTACGGATCTCGTTCAGCCAAGAAAGCGGCCAGGTATTTTAATTAGCGCAACAACGTCGTTTCATATTTGTACAAGCCGGAGCAGGCCGCTTTGCCGTTCCGCGAGGTAATGAATATTAATTCGTGGCCGTTGCACCCCCTTACATCCCCAGAAACCAGGGCTGTATCTCCTTTCGAAGGCGAGCCAGCCGAGCTTTTCTTTCCCTGCTCCTTTGAACTTTCTACCATCCCCTTCTCTTCTCTACTCTTCCTGCTGCCTCCTCCATATGCTAATTTAGATTGCAACGGTGTTTTACTGTACAAGAACCTTCAATATCCCGTTTGCAAATGCACAGAACCAGTAGAAAAATTATTGAATTAATGAAATTATCAGTGATTACAAGTGAGGAATTGGTGGTGTAGATAGGACAAAAGTTATTTTAGATGGAAAAATAAATTGGAAAGAAAATACTGAAACATTTTTTTGCTCACCTCCTCGCGATCCCACCGGCATTTAATTCAATAGTTATGTAATTTAATCCTAATAGATTCATAGTTAATAAATTATTTTCAAAAACGCTTTAGCATTTGAATGTACTTTTACATTTTACCAATATACATTTTATCATATAACAAATTTATATTGTATTAACAAAAATATATTGTATATATTAAAATATATATTAAAACACAGAAACATATTCACTGAAATATATAAAATGAATTCAATTATATAATATAATATAATATAATATAATATAATATAATATAATATAATATAATATAATATAATATAATACAGATAAAATTAATAATACTATTACCACAAAGAACTATGAGAGTATTTTCATTTGGAGGCGTTATTTCAGGACTACAATTAAAGTGGAAAATTATTATGCAATTATACACCAACTGTATCAATGCTAGAAGTAGTTTCTACTACTACCTTTACGTCCAAGTTTAAATTCATAAAAGGAAGGCATTCGAATTTAATTGTTATGTATGGTTTCATTTGATACTCATTCTGTTACTTTCTAATATTACTTCGAGAGAAGAAAATTGATAAAATATCATATTATAAAAGAATTGGCGAAATCCTGAACGTAATTTACATCGCATTTTAAAAATTACATTCAAACCATTCTTTTAATAGAAATCCGCTTCAAAACGGTTAAACATAAAATTATTTAATTATTAAAAATTCTACCAGGAAATAAATTCAATAAACAGACACATAGAAATCTATTTTAAAAAGATATATATATTTCATATATACCTACATATACCATAATTGTAATTGAGAGATTAATTCTAACTTCGATATATATGTTTTAATAACACTATAAATTTTCGTATTAATCTACAATAAAATTATGAATATTGTATATTTTATTAAATGAACTATTAAATTCTATAATTTTAGTGCAGACTATTTTTTGGAAATTTATATCTTTAGAGAAATGGTGAAGAGGAGTCAGAAAGTGAAATTATACATGATACTTGATAGAATAATTATAGGTTACTTTGTAATTTACGAATAGAAGGATTGGAAATAACGAACTGTTTGTAGAAGCAATTTTAATTAATAACTTTTTGGAGGTAAACTTCTAGTCTGAAATTTTGTTGATGTTCATCAAGACGTATAGAGTTTGAATTACAACTTAAGAGTTCAAAAATACTTGTAACGTTTGCAATTAATTTCTTATTTCTTCTTTTTTTAAATTTAATCTTAAATTAAAGATTCTGAAAATGAAGATTGCTCTCCACAAAGGCTTCTTTCATGCAAAAAATATCTTTTTTAACATTCTCGATACTTTTCTCTTTATAAAGAAGGGCTTAAAATTCCATATTCCTAATTCAAGGGATTCAAGGGATATTTCCACTTGCTTTTAGGTATATAAACTGAACTAGATAAAAAAAAGATAAATAGTAAACATAGATAACGATGAGAAAGTAAAAATTCAAACAAGTTATTTTTACTATTAACGTATATTCTCATTCATAAGTATTGCGATACCTCCTGCAATATCATACAAAATGTAATGATTCAGACTACTAGGGAAAAATAGAAATAAAACTTTCCATAATAAAATCAGTTGGATTTAGCATTAACCACCTGCCTATTTATACGCTCATCTCTATATAGATAAAACAAATAATTATACAACAATGAATAATTATACAACAATGAAAAACGGAACAATTGGACACTGAAATTATTCAATGAATTACAAACTACAAGTACATGCATACATCGTTTGATTAAGAGGATCAACGTTTCATCTAATCTGCAAATAATTATTATTTCACCTGTAAACATTTGTTTATGTCTTCCTATTTAACCGTTCTAGTCACTTGATTATAAATCTGTAACTTGCCGACTCTTGTACAATTTTTTAAACTTAAATAATTATTAAATTTCACTCAATTTTAATAAATATTCCGATTCCCGTCAAGTGACATTACGCGGCACACAAGCCCTGTACCGAAGAGGTTGAACAAAACCTGAAGGCCTACTACTTGTGTAATGTGCAGTGTTACCAAATATAGATTCAAGTATTCTAAAATTAGCTCCTAAAAATACATTATCCAACTAAATTCACCTTTACTCAGCCCTCCTCTCTTTAAATTTCTCAATCCATCTTAAACCTTCTTCAAAATCAAAACATAAAACAACAAAAAATAACTAAAAATCAATCACAAGACAAAAGATTCTAAAAGAGAAACTACACGTGAATAATGAAATATGAAGAAGAAAATGAAGAGAAAGGAGATGAAATCAAATATCGGTTGGAAATAGATGAGAAAGGTCGTTCGGAGGAAACGTAGCGTCGGAAACGAAATCAAAGACAACACGAAGCGAAGAGGAGGATGGAGACGGAGAGAAATAGCAGCCTTACGCAAACTATGCGCTTACTCGAAAGATCGTTTCAAGGTTTACGGAAGGCGTATAATCCCGTTTATCGTGCTCGTAAATCCGGAGATATACACTCCTTGGTTTTCGCCCTTCCTTCAACCAGTCTTTCTCTCTCTCTCTCTCTTTCTCTCTCTCCCTCCCCCCTCCGCCCCCTTACCCCCACTCTCTCTATCTATCTATCTATCTATCTATCTCTCTTTCGGCTACCCTTCTCGCTAGTGAAACCCGGCCGTTTGCCTTTAATCCCTTTTCATTTTACGATCATCTTTTACGAGCCGTCTAGCTCGATCGCGAACAACCATCCGCAGCTTTTGGAAACAAGCGGGCCAACCTCGCAAAGGGGCGCCATTTATTTTGAAAGAGTTTATTTTCAGGGAAATTTTGATGTTTTTGAAGATAGAAGGGAAAGAAGTGAGAAAATGAAGACGTAGAATGTTGGAAACTATGTTTCTGACGTAAAAATAAAAAAATGTTTAGATATTAAGATACGAAGATCAGTTGGATACAAAATGATAAGTACAGTGCAGATATCTCTGCAAATACATGTTTTTACGAATATATTTAAAAAAGGGAGCAAAAATTTGTTTTACCTAGATACTAAATATTATAACAAATACTAAGTGCACTTTGGATACTTTATATACTTTTACGTATTATATTATATTATATTCTTCGAATTTTCGAACGCTTAAAGTTTTCGCAAATGTAAAAAAATTCGCAGCCTCTTAACGAGTTATTGTTTATTGATTTAATATACAAATTAATATACAATTGATAATGTATGATATTAATTTATCGGTAAAATATAGTAGTATAGCTCGATGTAACATAGTTGGGGTTAAGTAGAAAAAAGAACAAGATTCTAGATTAAAGTCTTTCGAAAATAAGTGATAAATCCACAAAGCTGTGTAACGATCAAGGATCTAAAACTATTATAACAATTGACATTTTTATAAATTATTTACTTAAAAAAAGAAAATGTTAATATTGTTTATAATGTTTTTTTCAAATTCATAATTTATATTAAATATTTATACTGAATTAAAGTTTTATTGAAAATAACAAATGTCATAAAATTTTAGAATGAATTTACAAATACTTTTGGTAGGATTTATATTGAAGTCCGTAAGCAAAAAGAGGATGACAGAGAGCAACTTGACAGTTTAATACATTACAAAAAAATCACATCCACATCACGCACGATTTGCTGCAAAAAATTGATTTTAACGTTTAAACTATCCTTCATATATACAAACCGTTTTCTCTTTTTATTTAACAAACGCGCAAAGAAAAAAAGAGAAAACAAAGGGAAAAAAGATAGAGATAAAAAAAATAGAGAAAAATGAATGAACAGAGAGTGCAACGCGTGTTCGTTCGGCGAGTTTGAAAACTTCCCGTGAACGAATCTCGTTTCCTGTGTCCTCCATAAAATCACCGCAATCGAATAAAATCGCCCGTGTATATACTACCACTCATAAGTGTATTTTGGCCAATCTGTAGTAACGTGTAAATTTTACCAAAATGTATAAAAAAACACATATACGACAGAATATAATGCAAACACGATGTGCTTACATATAACATGACAAAATCATATACACACTTAAGGTTTCGGATCTATAACTTTAAATTTATGAAACAAGTTGTGCAACCAAAATTGTATTTATTAAATGGCTTCATAATGAATATAAAATAACGAAAATATAGTTCAGAAGTTCAAAGATATTATTTATTAGATTGTTTGAAAAATTCATTTTTGGCAGTGAATATATTTTACATTGGATTTTTTGTATTATCTTTCTTTAAATTGCAAGAGAATTATATATCATGAATTTCTGCAAACTATTTAAACGCTAAGTTTGAAAACAAATACTTACTGTGCCTGACTCGAGAAGCTAAATGTCATATTTAATTATAAATTTTATAAAAACGGCAACAATACCTGTATTATAACGAATTTAAATGTTATAATAAGATATAGAATTTATTAGTTATTCTTAAAGGATTCTCAAGCGACGAAATGTGTACAAGTTTTGACAAATACAAACGGCTACTGGTTTGTAAAAATGGATCATTGTGTCACAATACATACTCTATTATACATCACTGAGACGATAATAAACAACAAAATCATTCGCTAATTTAAATTCGATTTGTTCATAATTTTGTAACTGAAACCCTGTCAAAAATAAGAAAGCACCGAATATTTTTCAGAATTATTATACATCACAAAAATTACGCAGAACAAGAGAAATATATATGCCATATTCCATAGAAAGTACGTGTTATCATGTACAGGCCGAATTTATTTGCAAACATTTTATTTAAATACTGCTCGTCGTTTAAATAAACGTCGCGTTGCTGAAATATACATCGTAAATGTATTGTGCTTGATTAAATGTTAAATAATCGCGCAGGCTCATCTTTTGCCATGGTTTCAAATCGTATTCCTCGCGTTATCAGGCTTTTCACCTATTTTTCTTTCTTTTCGATAATTTAAAAATCGTCCAATTAGCGATTTGGTTTATTTTTGGTTATCGTATCGCAGTTAAATTTAAAGATAGACGATTAAAGATAAGAGTTGTGAAAATATAATGTAGGAGCAGGTTTTTGCACGTACATTTACGTTTGTAGTGTGAAAATTAATTTAAAGTGTCGAAGAAACGATTAACCGATCAGAATTTTTAAATGTATTCATACAAAATTATTATTCGATACATGTACACATATTTCATTACCATTAATATTTAATATCGATTTAATATCGATTTTCTAGAAAACAAAGCCTGGTTTGAACAAATTTCATATTTGACCTTTATATCTTTAATTTCATATATTTGTATTTGATTAATCTTTTTATGGATAATCATACTTTGCTCTATATTATTGCATCTTTACTACTAATTATTTTTATGTACTGTAAATATCTTTATTAACATTGTTTGAATAAATTAATAATTATGTTCCTATCAGGAATCATTTCACAGATGAACTTTCTATAAATAATAAAAAATTGTTCATACTCAATAGTAATAAACTAAAAATTATTATAATCTCAATATAGGTCTCACTTTCACCAAATTCAATCATTATTTAAAAATTTTAAAGGATTTAAAAGATATCCACATATACGTACCTATACTGTAACTAGAATATATAATAATTACAATTACATATTCCAAAATGTAATTGTGCTTCTTCTGTATTTAATTTTGATTTAGAGCAAACGATTACCCAATCCATCTTGAAATACAGACACCGTTTGAAAAAAAGGGACCAAAGTGGCAAGCGTGTATTGGCGTGAATCGGTGTACGAAGTTTTATAGGGTTGTACGTGAGAAAAGCGTGCAGATTCAACGACAAGCGAACGTGTCTGGTCTCGCGTCAGCAAGCTTTACCGAGAGAAAATTTATTTTCCGGTTACAGCCACAACTTATCCCGACGCCTTTACCTTTCCACGGCCCCCCATTCAATCTCTGATCGTCTGTGGGATGGCGGCGCCATTTTGAAACCTGCCGCTTTTCCGTCGATTAAACCGTCTACGGTTTCTCTACGCTGAAATAAGAGTTCCATAGACGTACAGTGAAAAAAATTTCAACATTTATACAGATATTTCATGAAAATACAAGGTCTGCCCGAATAACATGTACAAAAGAGCATGAGGTAACTTCTTACAGGAAAATAAGAAAAGCATAGGAAAAGTATTTTTCGTCGGAGACTTAATTTTCGAGAAAATCTAGTTAACGGATTTGTCATTGAATTTTGCTAATTACCAACTGGATATGAGTAAACAATCAGCAGAAAGTTATTCTGCATATGAAAATAAATCACAATGTGGAGTAAAATTTTTCCATTTAAAGTTTATACTTCATGTCCAAAAAAATATTTAGTTTGAACATATTTAGTTAAGAATTAGCCTGGTACAGACGTATGATAAATCTTTTTATTTATTTTTCTCAGAAATATTTTGTAAAAAAAATTGTATTTTATATTTTTAACTTATTTTCGCACGAAGCTCCTATAGAAGAACCTCCTATTTACTATTTACTTCTGGTCAGTCTGAAATCAATCATGTTCAAATATACTCGATAGAGTTTCGAATTTGATTTTCTCTAGAACGAAACATCGTGTGAAAAAATTTGACTCCATTTTTTCTTCTCATTTTTTCATAAGTAATCGCCTTATGTTTGCTCGTATGAATGTGAAACATTTTGAAATTCCATTAACACTGCAATGATTTGTTAATTTTTAAAAATCTGTTTACACAAGCATGTTCGCCGTTCAAAGCACAAAATTCGTCCATTGACACAATTCCTCTATTTCTGATAGTTTTCTAGGATGTATCCGAAAACATGTATTTTCAATTCCACCTTTAAGGCCTGCGTTTACTCCCTAAATGTGGATGATTGCCATACAGAAAGATATGATTCGGACATTTTTGGCTGCACTGTGAATTTGCAAGGGTTCATCAAAATCGGCATTTTATTATTGCCTTTATGGGTTAATTGTTCTTGCAAATCTTTCAACTATGTTTCGTAAAGATCAATAACAATAAGACTATATCATATTCAATGAATGCAACAAATGAACATTTCAGACAGAATGAACATTTCAACTACGATACAGAGTTTCTTGGAAAAACAACTTCTTCAACAATTCCAATATTCCAGTTACGATTCAAAATTTATCGGATATCTCAAGTTCGCCATTGTTTCACTGAAAAAAGTAAAAATATGATTTATTAGCGAAGTTTCGATGTCTTCTTCTGAATTAATTTTAATATCCAACTAAGAGCACTATTTCATTATTTGATAGAAATGCATAATAAAAACGCTACGAACTTCTTATTATTTACCTTAATCCCATCATTAATACCTAACAACTTTCCGCTTTAAAATTCAATTATAAATAATTGTTTTAAATGAAAAAAAGATAACGAATATCTTAAATTTTCTAAACAAAAATAAAACATTTTCAGCATCGGTCGAAAAGGGTTTTTACAATATCTTGATAGCAATAATTAGGCTGTGGATGTTATGCAATTTCACATTTTTATGTCAATATGATTGCAGAAAGGAATGTTATTTATTCCATCCACCGCATATTAGAATTATTATTTAACTTTGCAGGTTATCCATTGTTACTCAAAGTAATGTTGTTTATTTTTTTTATTTAACTCTTTTTTTATATAATTTTGCATGCTATACATCTTTGCATTTTTAAATTGCCTATAAATGCATAAATATACGCACTCAAGAAATGTGTTCTTATTTTACTTTCAAAATAAATCTGTAATATTTCAAAGGATTGGCATAAAGATCTATTGACAATTGAAAAACCGCGTTCGTATATTATTTTTGATTATTCCAAAGAATCACAAGATAAAAATCGCCCCATAATCGTATCTCTCTCCCACCACTTATTCCTTTAGCCTTCACCTCTCCTGTATATGAACGCTCACCGTACTTGGTGACACAAAACACACAGTCTCAGTTTCACACACGTGATTTCCGGGAAGCGTGGACTCACTGAGTTAGCGGCACAAAAGTATGGGGGATGCTCGAACGAGGGTATCCGTGAAAGGAGGATGAAGCAAGAGAGATACTACCATCGAGCAAAAAGGACACATTCCACGATATAGTACGTGCTATGAACATATGAGTCCATGTGAGCGACAAAGACAGTCACTGAAAAGCGTCGAAGGTTAAAGGGAGACGATCCGGCGCAGAACCGTCGGAAACTAGAGCGAGATAGATAGAAAGACAGAGAGAGTGGTTGTATGTGTCGAGGGCTTACAATCCCCCTTCGCGTCCGTCCTTGGCGTGGATGGGGATTGGGGATGGGCGGAGGGTGGCGAAACTATGCGAAGAATGTGCAATTAGTGAACAGAGCACGAGGCGCGGGTTTTGGGGGACGGGGATGGTCCCGGAAAGGGAGCGAGCAAGGGGTTTCTGGTATGGTGTGCCACGACGCTGGATCCTCCTAGCTCTACTACTACCTCTGTAGAGAGAATACTCCCTGTTTGTGTGTGTGTATGTGTGTGTGTGTGTGAGAGTGTGTAGTGATAGCGATCTAGAGAGAGAGAGGATGATGGTCTCTCTGGTAGTGGCATAGCAGCGAAGAAAATGGAAAGAAAGGAAGATGGATGGAATGGCGGGCAGGGATGATAAGAAGAAGAGAGGACTGGCTATGTGGAGAGTTGGTAGGGGTTTTGCAATGGGGCTTTGAAGAACGGGGTGGGGGTCACCGTGTCAAGATGCGAGAGGATCCTCCTTCTGGCGCAAGGACACTTATCGACTTCTATCTTCTCCTCGCCCTCTCGTCTACGAAAAGACGACGGGTATACACGCCCATCAAACAGGGAGGAGGATGCAGCTTTCGGTGTATCAAACGATTGTGAAGCTTTGTGTTAGTGGCATGGTATTTCTTGCTGAATGGTCTTACCGGATCAGCTGCTTGACGACTCACTTGCGTCGTGTCCGAATACTTTGTTTTGCCGCGAATGCATCGGCCATCATGACAACATCTTGGGTTCTTACTGAAAATACAGTCAGTTGGAAAAGTCTACATATATCACTTACAATAAAATACAAAACATAATAGTAAAACCGTTAGCAGTATCTTTCCGTTAGCGCTTTCAATTTCTTATTTCCATTTCTTATTTATACAAAAAAGGCAATAAAATATAAAATGCAATGTTACAAAAGTTACATATATCTGTTATATCTATATATATTTACGTATATAAAAATACACTTAACATTATATCGTAATTAGATCGGTATTCTTAATACACGTGTACATGAATATGGTAATAAAATACACGGATAGTCAGCCTGGTCATGAAATTAGTTAATCAAGTTCACATGTTTTTCGTCTCGCCAATTCGCCGATTTCTGAGAACAAATAAATGTTAAACCACGTTTAAGGCCATTTCATGTTTGACTGTTCAACAGAATGTTTGTGAATTTAGATACACGTACTCATACACGTGTGACAGAAACACATGCCCACCTGTATACGAAAAACTACACAGATTAAAACTTGGATTCGTTTATCAGGCATATACACGTGCAATAGGGATGTTTAGAATCCATGATCTACCATATCCTAATCAACATGCAACCGTTCTACAAATTCAACACTCACCACCTTTCGCATGAATTGCGTCATTAGATCAAACTTCACAGCGGAGGAAAAGCTTTTTTGAAGTATTTAAAGAGGCGCGGCCGCGGCCGCGGGCAGTGTGAAAGGAGCTTGAAGGCCGGTTTTCGAGTATCCCTCGACTCGATCGGATTGCTCGACGATTACTAATTGACTAAACGAGCTTAAACGCACTTGGACGGGTTGGAGGAGCGCTGGCATAGAACCACTGTTTGCAGAACATCGATTAACGACGGTACTCGGTGGTGAAGTCCGGAATAGCCCGGAGGACCACTGCAACGCTGGGATCCTCGACATGTCAAAAGCGATCCCTTCCGTCAACGGAAGGCCAAGCACCAAGATCACTGATCCGTGTGCCTTTAACCAGGGACCAACACAGCGTAACACTGGCTATGCACTTGGCGGTTCTCTTCGAGAGGGACGGCTAATTGAAAGTGGATTGCCAAGAATGCTCGCTGTAAGCCCTACCTACTAATTAATTATCTCTTTAAGCACACCCTCGACCTACTTATTACTCCGTCAAACTAATTAGCGTTTCAGCGTTAATGTTTTGCCTGGTCGACGCGACGGTCGCGACGATCATGGAAGTCGTTCAGTTATCGAAGGTTAAGAGAGTACATGTACTCGTCTAAAACTGACATTTTTAAGTGGTTCTTGGGTAATTATTAACGATGGGATTAAGTTCAATATGTATTAGATCATTAGCAATGCTCGCAGATACTTATTATTATATATTTCTGTCAAATAATAGGGTGTTGGAACGAATATTGCTCTTAGCTGAATATTAAAAAGAATTGCGGAATACGAAAGCCATTTTTGGCTATTTTTTGGCTAATTCTTGACGATGGGCTTAAGTTATGCTTTAGGTTGTTCGAATAGTTCGTAGGTTATTTACTATTGTAAAAGTTTCTATCAAACGATGCAATATCCGGACAAATTATTTGAATACCGAAGAAAATTAAGAAGAAACATCCAAAATTCGTTAGTAGAACAATCTTTTTTCAGAAAAATGTAGAACCTACTAAAAAAAGGCTTTATTGGATAATAAGGATATGTGCCAATACTTCTTGTAGCCATTGTTCATTTAAATATTTAATTACATTTGCATATTTTTAATAGAGAAAGTTTTACTTTTCTATTTCTACGCTCCAACTATTCAAATACTTTTGTCTCTCACTACATATGAATTACTTCTCTTTCAACAGTTTCGTAAAAAACAAAAATCTATTATAAACGCTTTTCTATTTCGGTTTCTCATACCACAGCTTTGATAAATCTTGTCGTTCATCCTATTCTATTTGTTCACGTGTTGTTATCAGACAATCTACATAGGTGCCTGTTCCACCTCTTAATCTCTTTCGAAAAATGCGTTTCACTGATTGTTGCGAAAATATAATACACTTAACGCGTAGTAAAACTCAAGGCTAAGTACTATATTCCTTAGACGGGTTGGTAGCGAATAGATGGAGAACGAGCAGAATCCCGATCCTCGTTGTTTTACTCATTTTTTATCTGCATCTTTCGTTTTCCCTCTATGGTTAATTCAGTAATTAATCGCAGTTAAGATATACTTCTCGTATCAAGTCCCAGCTATTATTGTGTTCCGGAGGAAAAAGCGAGAATTCCAATGAAAATAGATGATTCGCAATTGTGTTGTTTTGGAGTACAATTCGCAGACATGAAATGTCTTCATGGGTTTTGCATATGTACGTATATAGTCGTTTACGAAATTATTCGAACATTTACCATAGAAAAATTTTATGAATGTATTATATGCGTTATACGAAACTTTCTGAAATTTCATTAGTAATAGCAAGATACGGCTATCTCGATTATAATATTAAAATTTGAAACCAATCCGAAAATGTATGCAGAAGGTACAAAACTTTGATTACAAATATACACTTATAATTGATGAAAAATTAGTAACTAGCACTTTTATACATACCATTAGTGCTAAAAATGTGACTTATTAGCATAATGAATAACTGACTGTGTAAGTTAGTGATCCTTACGAGATGTATATTTCTAACAAATATCTTGTAACTTGTATATACATTTTCAAATCCGTTTCAAACTGCACGAATATAATCAGGATAGTCGTACTCTAACGAAATTTCAAAATATTTTTTATAATCAAAATATGCATAGAAAGCTTTTAAGAATGTTCGAATATTTTTTGCGGGCTATTGTAGTTTTTGTTGTTTCATCTATTATAGGGTTTATGGTTATAAGTTATAAATTTTGATTACTATTTGAGAAATTATTCAACAGGCAAATAATGCTGTAATAATATTTTGCTTTTAGTTAAATCATGAAGTAACATGAAAGTCAAAAAATTAAGAAATTTTCTCATAATTAGCATTAATATTAATTTCGTTATTTTCTTCACCTCTGTCATTCAATCTACTTTGTCAAAAGTTTTTCATGTACATAGTAGTCTATATATAGTAAATCCTAACATTTATTATTGCTACATTTTTTTAAAGGTAGTTGAAATTTATAGGCTGTTCCATAAAAACTAACTTCTAATTATTAACCCATACCAAATACAATGAAGAATGTACCAACTGTCAAAAACACTGTGAGATCTTTAAACAATCTAGTAAATAAATAAGGAAAATTGACAAATTGAGTTTCGATCGTGAGATGTCTCTTTTCGAAGTACTGTGGAACGTTTATACAAAGCGTTTACACATACGGACTTAACGAGTCTTCTTGCAATAAACTGTACTTTGCACGCTGTTCCCGGCGGATTTCTGCGAGAGCCAACGGTAGGATAACCAGAGAGGAACAGGGACAGCACTCTCTTCGTGCTCGTTACTTCGAGTTCGCGATCATAATGGCCTTTCTTGTTAAATTGAGCATCAGCCAAGTGATTTACGTTGATTGCTCGTCGCGTCGCGCATCTGCTCCTCTCTCTCTATCTCTGTATATATTTTGTATCTTCTCTTTCACTCTCTGATCGTAACTTTCCCCACTGAAACTGTTCATGGATAGTGTATTGAGTGTGGATCTTGTCGATCTCGCCTACGTCCTACGTCCTGCGACGCCCATTATTCCATCGAATCGTCCCTTAAAAGATTCTTTGGGAAAAAAGGATTTTTTAAACGTTTTTGTATTGTTGTTGATATCTAAAGCAGATTTAATTTCTTCATGCTCGATGTTGCGTATATCTATGTATGCAACATTGTACTTCAATCCTTAAATTCGTCATTTCTCTACCGGTTTTTTTGTTTTTTTTTTTTTTTTTTTTTTTTCTTTAAGAAATCAATTATGCTAACTAAGGGATATTTATGCACCAATTTTGAAAATTGGGATATATGAGTTCCAATACCTTTTTTGAGTGGAACATGTATATCCCTGATATTAAGACAAGTTGAACAACCTATCTACGACACTATGACCTTGAAATGACCCTGAACCTTGAAATATTATTGTTAAAAATTATTTTAGGTAATTATTTACAGCAGGATAGATGTCACCGGTTTTGATATCGTCAGGGTCAGTATTCGGAATAACTTTTCTCTATGCATGTTACCGTCACTCGGCTTTACTTTCCGTGATGTCGCGAAAAAATCCAATAGAATTTAGTTTACTATTACACTTTATTTTAGAGTAGATGGCTGCTTTTTTTATATAACCGAACATATACTTAATTCATTAAAGAGGGAGATAATCATTCTTAATAATATATAAATAAAAAAGAAAGAGTAATGGATTATGGATTCGGTTAGAGTAATATCCCACCGCCACTATTTTTGTAACTTCGTGTTTTTATCATTTATATTCAAGATCAATGTTTCATTCGATTGCAGATAGACGGTGAAATAGCCTGAAATTTCTCTAGGGAAATAGTCCACTCTGTAGTCTCTTTTTATTGGATTTCAACGCTTTGAAACTCAAGTTTCTTTATAGCTAACCTATATTTTTAGCCAAAAGCGTACCCAATTTATCGTTGATTTTGCAAGAAATACACAATTTTTTAAATATTTTAAATCAAATACTATACTTGTAGAATTAATTTCGTAAAGTATATTCAATATAATTTAAATAACAATAGATTAAATTACAGCTTATAAGCAATTTTTTATATAGAAATGGTATATATTTACCACTGTAAATATATAAAATTCTACCACATTATTGATTACTATCAAATTTATATGAAAGTAACTAGATGACAAGCGTAACAATTATTATTAATGTATTTCTAAAGGGAATGGAAAAAAGGAAAAAATTTAATTTAACTCACAAAATTCTTAGGATAAAACTTGTCAGATATTACAAAACCTCCAATTTATTTAACTTATTTAAGGAAGGTGGGATCTACAAGTCATTAATATAATATTAAAC
Source organism: Bombus affinis (assembly GCF_024516045.1). NCBI lineage: Eukaryota > Metazoa > Arthropoda > Insecta > Hymenoptera > Apidae > Bombus > Bombus affinis. The sequence continues at coordinate 13,296,046 of NC_066346.1, read as the reverse complement.
CTATTGTTTGTATAATTTCTTGTAGATATAACAAGTGTATTTAATTTTTGTGATATTGCATTTTATACTTTGTTATTTCTTTTCTCTTAATAACAATGAAATTGAATAAATTGTATTACGCATGAATAATATATGTCTTAATGCGTCAAGAAATTTCGTGAAGTTAACTTATGCTTTAATTTATCTTTGCTATAATATTTTAGACTTTTACGACTGACTGTACACTCGTATACCTACTTATTTTCATCATATCATTTCATATCATATACTTGTCCTCAGACCAATTTTTACTCGGACTCGTGATAACGATATCTAATGAAGAAATTATAACTATAAGTGCATTCTTATATAAAGTATTTGGATGTTCGATCTACGATTCAATGAATAGTCGTCAAACGGCAAAAGAATGTTCGTTTGCACTTTTATTTTACTAAAGTGGAGAGAGAACGAGCATTCGCTTGCTTAATTTAAACCCACCTAAACGCACTTTAACACGTTTCCTGCCATGAGAAGCACAACGTAATATAATGCACGGAGGATCCACTACAATAGCCGCGAGTATGAACAATTGATTCTCAGACACTGCGATTTGCAATAATCAGGGAAAGTATGAATCAGCGTATGATTCACATGAACTTTAATGTAAACTTCAACTATGTGGGTCACATAAATTATATGTTGTTTCTAAGCAAAAAGACAGCGAAGAGGCACGGCTTCCCAAAAAAATACATTCATTGACACTTAAATCGCTATTCTATTCAAGGATAGGACATTTCCAGCCAGAAGAAACCAGATATTTATGATCATTGCGACAGTTAAAATATTAGTGTATGTAAATATTAAACAAAGAATTAACTTCGAGGAATAGAAGTTTCTAAATATTCTCGACAAGCTATTCGCTGAAAAATTGGTCAAATCTAAACGGAGATCTCAAGAAAATGATCGTTTCAATACACCAAACCCGAGAAAAGACAAATAAACTCGAAGTAGCTCCTTTGTAACATGGTTTTCCATGCGGATCCAATTCGATGCGAGCAACCCCCGTTCGAAGAATGTTCGGCCTTCAAAAACAGAGGAGGAACGCGACCAGTAGCGGCGCGCGGTTCATAGCGGGCCATTTAACGGTCTTTGCGAAATTGAGTCATCACGCGGTTCGCCTGGAATCTCGAATATTTTCCTTCCGATGCTTCAGAGTTCTCCGTAACCTTCCCCCGCCTGTTTTCCCCTTTGCCATGCCACCCTCTCGCCATCTCTCTTACGATGTCCGCTTCCTCTCCTTTGCCAACAACCACCATCACTCTATTCGAGACGTCTTCGGGGATGTTCGAGTTGTCCGTAAGATATCGGCCAATGAAATGGAAGAACGAACGACTTGAGCCAAGTCAAGTATGAGGAATAATCATGGAGTGTGGAAAAAGTATTTTTTGACTTGAGTATTTTTGTGCATTTGTGAGAAATTTAAGGACAAGAGACTGTATAGAATATACGTAAAAGATATATCTAATTTCTGTCTCTATTTAGGTTCAGAGCATTTCAATACTATTTTACCTTCGATATCTTTGGTATTTTAGTCTTTCTTTCGTATTTCTGTAGAAAACCAAACTTTTAAATATCTTTTATAATACAAATTCGTATCCGAAAGACACAAAAATCAGTGAAAAAAATCCGGTTTTCGTAAAAATACAACATCTTAATTCATCTATAATTCACTTTAATTTCGTTGAATATTTCTCGAAAAAGTTTCTTTTCGAAAGTTCCAATAAAATGTTGCACTTTATCTAAAAATATAATATCTCAACTCGCTCATAACAATTCACGACAATCCCACTCAAAGAGACATGGAAATTCTTGAAAAAAGTAAATCGTTGTCTAATTTAAAATTTTTGCTTATTATTTGTCACCAGCTTCCCCCACAATATAAATTTCAATTAAAGAAACCCAATTCCTAACCAAACAACCACATTAACATATTTTAATTTCGTTCAATAGAAATCCCAGTTCCACAATCGATTAGTCCCTTAAGTAACAATTTCACAATTATAACATTAAAAATTAGCGGTAGGGAGAAAACAATTTTAATTATGGCAGTTTTAATCTTTAGAAATATAAATATGATATATTTTATTTGTAACAAAAATGTAATTATGTATATATAAAAAGACAATTCATCTTCCACGATTAACAGGTTAAAGGTACCAAATATCCTAGAAATATATCTCAGTCCAGCCATAATATTCTCCGCAAATCTATCCAAAGAATCAAAAACTCTTCTAAAAAATAAATCCACCTGTTCCATCGAACATTCGTATCTATACATCGACTAAAGAACATCCGTAAACTTTCTCGCGAATCGAAAACGTTGGAAATGAATCGGTTGGCCGATTGAAAAATGGCCTCGATCGATGCAATCTCAATGGGACAATTCAGCGGGAAATGACAAGCGATATTCGATCATGAAACGTAATCTAAGAGGTAGGAACAAAAACAAACGAAAGAGAATAGAAACGGAGGGTGACGGGGGTGAACGATGAATTGATTTCCAGCCGATTGAATCGAGTAAATGGCATTCTATGTGGCACCTTATCGTTGCTTAGATTTCACAGCCGTTAAGACTTTACGGCCGTGCCCATAAAACCGGCGCCAGACAACATCAAATGTGTCGTAATTGAAATAACGTTTACCATGCAGTAACCAGAATCACGTCACTTCATTTCGATAAACAGCTGTGATCAAAAGAAAGTTTAAAATTGGAACTTGCTAATATGAGTATTAGTAACTCTGTACTAGACACTTTTCACCATGTAAATATTATTATTTTGCTAGTCTATTCTTCATTGCGTCTATCATCATACGTCTATGCATCGCTCTTGCATAATAGGATTTCGTTTTCTAAAATTATAATAAAATAATATTTTTAAAACTTTATTTCGATCGTTGCTGCACACACCATTGCTCCAAAGAATTCCTGCTTTGTCGATCGTTGAGATTCTCTGATATATCGTGATGTCGAGACTAATTCAATAAGATGGATTTTAAATTGTTTTGCGCACGATTTATCGATATTGGTCCTAGATATGTATAGGTTAAGATATAGAATAAGATACTGAAGCAATGTTGAAATAATGTAATATATATATATATATAGAGAGAGAGAGAGAGAAAGAGAGAGGGAACATTTGTATTGGTTCTGACAAAAATATATTATTTTCAAAATTGTTGTGTAATTGTTGTGTACTTGAAAGAAAGTTAATCTTCCTTCAAATTCAATAAATTTTCTAAAGACTTTTAAAAATATTAGATTATCAAAAAACATGAATTCTTAAGTGTCTGGTTACGAATAACCATTATCTACTAACCAAAAAAAATCTGCCATCGATAATGGTTACCGGTAACCAAAGAGATTTTGGTTAAAAAATAAAATTCTTTTGCATCACGTAGTAATAAGTTTGATAATATGTGTAAGAGATGAAATTTTTTTAAACAGTAAGCTTTACAAATTACAAATTCTCTAACTGCTTTAGTTTACTCCTATTTGATGCAAAATTGTACAATTTTGAAAAAGTAGTATATAACCTACAACTTGTAACTTGCAAGTAGTCTTAGAGTACAGTATAGTCTTACAATCTTTTACAAGTTCTAAGTTATATCATTAATATTATGAATTTACTTTGATATTACTAATTTGATATTATTTGCAGTTTACAAGCGATCATAGCAAAATCATTGTTGCGCCTATATTACAAATTAATTAACTAAGTAGAATTTGTTTATAACTTTTTTCTAGCCTTATTCCAAATTTAAGTTTGTAGCGTTTCACAAGTTTTATTGCTTTCGTTAAAAAAACACGAAAACTATCTGAAACTATGTATTCAGAATGCCATGTTGATTCTATATGCATATATATACTACGCGTATGCTACGCGTAGGACAAAAGATCATACATATTGCAATAACGATTCTTGTATATAGCGATAAGTAGACTACGGATATTTGTGTAAATTAGTATTTTTGTAAACATAATTTACAAAATGGAACTTATAACTAGATGGGGATATTAAATAGAGTTTCATTTATTAAACATTGTAAAATATACTATACTTTAAATATCTAATATATTTCTATATATTACGTGCATTCTGTACTCTTCTTTGTCTTTGAATTTCTCATAAATGCATAAAAACCTGCAGTCTAATGATAAGTAATAAGGAGATTGAAGAAATTAGATACTTAAGAAATTTGTTAAAAATAAAAAGACACGTTTAAATTGGATTTAAAATGAATAGGTTTAACATAACTATAAGTAATTTATAAATTTTAAAGTGCACTTTTAAATCGCATGACCCCTTTTATAACTGTTAATCCTAACAATAATAATTGTTAATCCCAATTATTATTGATAATCATCAATTCAAAATCAAAGGATGACAAACACAGTAATATAAAAAACGAGGCACTCGTTTCACAACTTTTCTAATATTGAAATAACGATTCTTGTCTCTCGAATCTCGGATGAATCGAAATCATGGAACAAACGACGCACGGGGGCGACGTGAAATATTTAATCGTAAATACATGGAAGCGCGTGGTAGCAATCGAATTTTTTTTACGATTCCACACGGTTCAATAAACCGTGATAACATCACTGTATTATTTCGGGGACACGGACGCAAAAGAGCGCCACTCGATTTAATCGACCGATTTCCATTATGAAAAACAGAGAAAAAATCGAACAAAAGGAAAACGAAAAGGGGGAGAGAGGAAAAAGCGATCAACACTGGCACGATTCAACACAAAAAGAGAAAAAGTCGTTTAAACGCGCAAATAGAACGTCCGCTCATTGTCGAGCGAAAGACCCTTCCGCGTTTTCATCGGCCCTCAAAAACTGGGTGCAGCCTACACTCGAATTAATTCGAGTTCATATGCGTCCAACAGTTTCCCCGATTTTGCTATGAAACAATATCTTCGTTTCATCGTTTCTTATTTTCTTTGTAGATTTCTACATGACGCTCCTTTTCCTTGGTATCGCGTCAAATAATAAATAATCTTGTTTCTATAGAATTATATCTATAGAGTTAATACTAAACATTAACTTGCTCATATATATTTTTCATTTGTCGCAGCAATGACGTAACTGAAAATTTGTAGTTTTTTAATTTCTTAGTTACTTATACACTCATCATTTGAGTTTGTACTTTTCTGTGACAATGAAAAACTTATTCATATATTTCTTTAATAAAGATATACAATCCAAACAAGAAACGTAGTTCGCATTAAATAAAACTGTCTTAGAAGTCAAACTAATTAACTCTATTTATTGTTAATACTTTCCCAGTTTCATTATGTAAATATATGATTAATATTCAACTCTGAAGGAGCAAATGACTTGCTATATATAATTTCTATAATATTTATAAATTTATTTATCACAAAATATAACACAAGTAATGATAAATTTCAAAAATTTTAAATTTTAAAAACTGTGTGTGTAATATCATTTCTTTTCTCAAACTATGGAGTTGTGGCTTCCGAACGACTCAAATGATAAAAGACTAAGACTTTTGGCGAGGTTCAATGCAGAAAAACGACGAGCTTTCGGAAAGAACTAGTTACTGATGAAAACTGAAGGTGTAATCTTTGCCAACTAGTGGAATTCATGAAAGGGCGCGGAATTGATCTCGATGCATTTGAAAGTTTCCTCTTTTTCAGGTTAATTGATTTGAGTTTATAAAGCAAATGGGATAATATTTCTATTGAATTTTCTTTAATTAAGAGCATAGTTTTTTGAAAACTCCTTTTATGTTTATCATATTAATTGAATATGAGATTAATCCTTAACTGGTATGATTGAATCATGAATTGGATTTGAGTTAAGTTACTTAACACTAATGACCAATTTTAAATTCCCGATTAAAAATTCTATAAATTCAGTGTTGTCACTTTTCCTCATTTTACTTTTCGCAACATTTCCTATAATATGCATGTATTCAATTTGTCGATATCTATCTTTTTTTCATTTCTTCTAAAAGACATATTACATACACGCATAAGTACATATATGTACTTACCTACTCACGTCTATCGCGATCGGTTATTTGACCGATTGAAATTTTCATATTGTATTATAAATAGCGAGTATCTTAGCAAAAAGGGAAAAAGCAAGACGTATAGAGGAACATCGATAGATTCAACTACAATTTCTTACATACGTAAGATGTGTTAAATAAAATGTTAAAATAAAACAAAATAAAATGTTAAACGATAATAAAGCCACGGAGATTTGTTGTAGATGCAAGAAATATATTTTTGGAAAATATACACTGGACAAATGCTGGACAATGAATTATGCACTTTATTGCTAAAAAAAAACAAAAACAATTAAGATAGTGAAACTATTAAACAGCAAAAAAGTAAAAGAAGCTGCACGAATATTATTTATTCTTCCGTCTCTAAAGTTATGTAAATGTTATTTTACTTACTGATCATTAATTTTTAGTTTTTATTTATAATTAAAATGGAAAAAATAATAAAATTTTAATTTGTTATCTAAATATTATTTTTTTCTTCTTATTGAACGTGCTAAATCCAACTATTACTTACATTCAGTTCAAAAAAACATAACTTTTAATAAAATTAAAATACTGATATTTAGCCATGATCATTTGACCGATTGATTCGATAGTAATAGGCATGCATATATAAATTGTTGATAGTTTTAGTACTAATTTTAGAATATTTCATTTCAATGTTATATTTCAATATAACATATATAACAATATAACATTCATTCAATACTTCAATTCATCATGTTAATTAGTCTTGATTGATGAAATGAAACGAATGAAATTTTAACCATGAATTTTTATTTTTATTAAAAGTGAATGGAAATATTTCTCTTAATGGTTACATAATGTATTATGATAATGACATTGAGAAATATTGTAGAAATTTTTGGAATTGTGTACAAGTTTATGATGGTAAAAGAATTAGGATTGAATATAAATGATCAATGGCTTGCCTATGAGGGTTTTATTTGTATTCTGTATGTTAGACGATAAATCTTTATTACCTAAAATGCAGAATATAGACGATAAATAAAACGATGTACGCTTAACTGAAATAATTAATTCCCCAAACTATGACTACAGAAACAGTGACTAAACAAAGTACAATCGAATCTCGGTAACTCGAACCTCAAAGGAAGAACTAAAATCTTGAAGTTGTAGAAATTCCGACTTATCGAAATTTTAGAGTAAAGGAGGTTTAACGAACGAAACTTCGACATACAGAAGCTTTATATGAAGGCACAATTACATTCACCTTTTCAGAAAGCGTTAGAATTTTAAGATTCTTATTAGAACTCATTTTATTCAATGTACATAAGTTCAAAAGTAAAAGACGTGGGAGATGAGAGCAATTATATGTTCTATTGACAAAAAACGATTAACTTCCATGTATATGCACGTAGCCGAAAATCAAAGAAATAGGTATACGGCTTGTGTCGTCTTATGTTTTCCGCCTTATGTTATATTGAGACAATTTTAACAGTTGGGAAACAAGGATACAATATCGAATTGCAGAAACAGGAGCGATAGAAACTTAACTTATAAAGATGAATTTAGAGTTGTAAAAGTCTGACTATTCTAAACTCGAATTATAGAGGTAAAATAATGCAGATAGCATATAATTCGAATTAAAGTAAGTTTTATTTCAACTATTAGAATTTTTCATAGCGGAGTGGAAGGGAATAGGGAAAATTGTAATCTTCTTATAAAAATTTGACTTATCGAGGTTCGACTTCGAACATTTTCATGGTGTCAAATTTTTATAATCATATGAAAATGCTATTACATCATAAGAAATAATATATGTATCTATACATAAACGCAGTTAATTAATATATAAATGCTATAACAAATACGAGTGCCGAATGATGTGTCGATACCTTTTACAGCCACTGTATGTCATCTATAACTGTATGATCCAACGATACTACCTGAGAGTTAGGATGATTAACTCTAATAATTTAATTATTACTTTAATTCACATTTTCTATAAATTTGAAATGAGTCAGAAATGAAGAACAAATGCAGTTTTCTAATCGCTTATTTTTTGGTATTTTTCAGGTCGAAACGAGCTGATTGCTCGTTACATCAAATTGAGGACAGGCAAGACGAGAACGCGAAAGCAGGTCTCTTCGCACATACAAGTGCTTGCTAGGCGAAAACTTCGCGAGATCCAAGCGAAACTCAAAGTGGTGAGTATCTAAATACCACTTGTACCATGTGTTTTTTTTACACTTTTATTTTCATTTTCCGTTCATTTTTTCATTTATATATATCTATACCTAATAAACGCGTTACAACAATATCAAACATTTTTATCGACACTTATATACGCTTTACAAAGGTAAAACGTTATCATTTTGTTTAAGCAGTAATAACAAAATTTATTATTTCTGATTGTTTAAAAATGAATATTCGTATTACTATTAAATTGTAGTATTATTTTTGAAACGAGAAAATATAATACTAAAAATGATTATCTTTGTTTGTTCAGAGAAATTAATAATAAAAAGTATCATTTTTATTTGTTTAAGAATTATTAAAAATTATTATTTATATTATCTGGCGATGAAACATTTGAAACATAATTTTGTTTAGCTTTATACACACTACCACTCATAAGCATTCGAATATGTGGAAGTTAAATGTGAAAAACAGAAAAATAATATTTGATATATGATAAATTTTTAGAAGACTATTGTACATTAAAATTATCTATTGCAATATTTATGAATAAGATGTTCGAATTAAACATCGATTTATGGATGTGTTTAAGAGAAGAAACACTGCAAAATAAGGTGAAAAGTAAAATTATTTTGACAATTTTGTTCGAGCAAACAGTGCAAGTAAATTGATTTATGTTTTGCCTTGATGTATTGAAATGTGACAAAAATTGTTGAACCAATTTTATCAATCTTCCTGTTATATTTTTTTTGGAAGGGTATGCTGCAGCTTTTACATTAACAATAGTACATAATTAATGTGAAATCAAAACAAAAATATTTAAGAAATATTATATAATCTAAATCCATGTGTGTCGCAGGGCATGTGAGGAAAAATCAATATCTTAGGATAAAAATATACAGCCCTTTTTAAAAGAAAACATTAATAAAAAGAATATCCTTTAGTGATTTAATTAAGTTGTCATTACTCTTTTTACTATACCAGATTTATAAAAAAAAACAAGGAAGCAGAAAGTAATAATTTATAAGAATTATATATAGATATATATAATTTGTAAAAATTTATTTATTAAAAAATAATAACAATTTTTAACCTTAGATTTAGGATGTTTACATTGAGTAACGCATTGAGACATGGAGTATACTCTAAATAATGGATCAATTATTGCTTCAATGCATGACATTTCTATAATTTACATACAAAAATCAATCTTTCGCATTATAATGTTTTATAATAGTTACATAACGCTATAATACCATTCAGAAAACAAACAATTAAGATAATGAAACTACCTATAAGATAGTTTATAAAAATTAATGAAGCTTTTAAATATTTCTGAGCAAAAACAGAGACGAAGAATGTCTACACGAAACAGAACATGTTTTATAACATATAGATCATATTTCAATTTTATAGGAAAGAAATTTTATGTGAATTTAAAATGTAATGATATTTAACATAAAGGAAACATTTTTTATTCAGTTTTCGTACTATAGTAATTAATCCTGTTAATATTAAAAATATCCTTAGATTTTACAAAACTTCGTGAATTTATCAATTACTTAAGAAATGTTTTATTAATTCGAAACATTATTCTTCTTTTCAATTATGTCATATGCATTAATACATTGTTGGCCGGAAACATATCAATATGTATTGTGTTACCTGAATGTTGTTAAGCGGAAACATATTCCGACGTATTTAGAGAAAAATATGCAGTTGAAACCACCGTACGAAGTTGTTATAATGTAAAATTCATGAAGTATTTATCATTCATCTTCTATCATATTAGGTTTTCTCCTACCCTTTTATGTACACAAATTATAATATTATAATACTTATATAAAATTATTATGTTATGAAGATAATTACGTTATCATTTAATTTTCAAAAATGGCGCATTGCGAGTTTTTTGGTGAACAAGTTTCCGGTCAATTTTATGCAGATACTTTAATTATCCGAATGACAATACTAGTGATTCGGAAGATGATAGTCATTCAGAAAATATATAGTTCTAATTCACTACGATATGAATATTAGACTACTAAAAAGATGTAAAACCTCTATAATCGATTCTGATACTGAAAATGAAAATGGCACTCACGATGCTGGAGAATGCTCTTTTGCTTCCATTGAAGATTGAATTGAAAATATTATACAGAAATTAAAATTGCATAAAAAATAAACGATCACAGGCTATTTTGCACAAATACTCCGGTCAACAATGTGTTGAGCAAGTACTCTCTTTTATATAGATATCAGAAAAATTTATAAAAATGCATTTATTACATTTTTCTTCTGTCATTTTCATATACAATTATATGACTTTAATATCTAGTTTTCGAAAACAGCACATCCACGCATATGACACTCGATATTTTCAATTTTTCGCGTCAGCTCGTTCATTTCTCTTTCTCTCTCATTCTCTCTCTCTCTCTCTCTCTCTCTTTCTCCCTCTCTCTCTTTTTCTTTCTTTTTCCTCTCTCTTCTACCTCTTACACAAATTTTTCTTTTTCATTTGCACCCGCAAACGATTCGGGTTGCTTCAGAATTAATTGTCAATAGAGAATTCGTTCGATCAAGAACGGCGTACAGGGAGGTTTGTAGCGGAATAAATCACGCGTAAAAATGAACCCGGGCCCGTTTAATCAACAGCTGAATTATTAAAGCGATTTGGGAACAATTGCGCGGCTGTTAATAAATCACAGAACGCTGCGTTTGCCGCTTTCATTCGGCGATGAGGACCGTCGATATAAATCGGAGGAAAACAGAGAGACAGAAAGAGAGAGAGAGAGAGAGAGACAGACAGACAGACAGAGACAGAGACAGACAGACAGACAGACAGAGAGAGAGTCATGCAACACAGGATTGTTCGTACAGGGAACAGTCGATAGTGAATGCACAAATATAAAAAGAAGACAAAACGAACGTGTAAATTAAGCAATTCGACCATGTTTTACGCAGTTAATCAGCACTAACGTATAGAGGCACGCATTGCTGAAGCATGAGTTTATTTCCGGCTTCGATGTATCTGTCACGAGACGGTGAAAAAAAGCAGTTAATTTTAACTGAAAGGAATTTGTTTGGATACGTGATTTTGGAGAATTGATTTCGTTTTCATAATGAAGACAATTATAGGGAATAAATTATCATAAGAAATTAATAGAAATATTATTATAAAGAAAATAAAACAATAAAAAAGGATTATAAATAATACAAAAGAAGAAATGAACAAACAATAGTTAATTTTAACACAGAATTGCATGATTTTAGAATCGGTTTCGTTTTCATAATAGAGGAACAGTTTGTCTTAAATTTAGTAGCTGTAAAAAGTTTTTGGAAATATGGTTATAGAGGAGATTTATCATAAAAGAGAATCATTACAGAAGGTGCTTTCTAGTATATGAAAAAAGTGCAAAACGTGAGAAATGTTTAATATTTCAATATATCTTAAAAAATGGAAAACGCTAAATAGTATATCATACGCATTAACCTAATGCAAAAGATCTATTCACAAAATACTACGGATTTTATTTATGGAAAGGTAAAAACAAATAAAAATCATAAATCTTTTTGTGAAGCTATAAATAAATCTGACTACGTTAATTAATAAACCGCAAAAAATGGGGATCAGAGTTACAAGTTGTCAAAAAATTTCAAAAAACGTCTGGTGTGCACATCGAAACGCTTGAAGCTTTGTCGGAATTACAGAGCGACTGCATCTGGTACTGCAGTGGCCGCATACCGCGAGCATTATTCAGAGAAGCACCCGGTGGCAGGACAGGCCAGTGTGTGACGTAATTTTCTGGTTTCCGCGTTTCACGTGGGGTGTGAAACACCAGTCGGTGACCCTGCTTATGTTAGCCAACCGGAGGCCGATTTATTCCGCGAGAAAAGAATTTTTAGGCACAGTGTTTACGTTTCCTGTGGTCACACCTTATTTAATTTTCTACGCGGTCGAGCGGCCATTAAAGACCATTCGCGGCGAACCGTACCGTCGCCGTATTTTTTCCAAAATTCGCCAACGTTCTCTTATCAAAGTTCTCTGAACCACTGGAAACGACACCGTTAACTTCCGTGGAACGCTAAAATTCTCCAAGTTTGTGGTATGATATCCTAGAACAATTGAAGAGTTCGTAGGATTTTTTTTAGAGGATTATATGGAAATTGCCAATGAATAGCTTTAAAATGTTCGTTTATTGTTAAAGATAAAATGAATTTAAAGATGAAGCAAATACAAAGAGCTATGTTAGAATGAGTTAATCGATTTTAGAATCTTTCTCGTTACATGAGCTCATTTTAGTATACATTGAACTAAATACATAATGTGTGTTCAGTATTTAGACATAATGTGTTCTAGACACAATCTATGCGGAACAAAATTATTATCTAATACAAAGATTTAAATGGGGAAGTTTTAATATAAATGTAAACATTTTACTAATTTTTTCATACTTTATCTACAAAATTTATGTAATTTGTATACTTTATATTCATTATTTATACTTACATTAATTAGCTTCCTCACTATATTCTCACGACTTATGACTGAAACTACATAATACAATAATTAATAGGAATATTTTTTAGTTATCAAATAAATAGAGACAATCAATAAGTAAATAATTGAATCGAACTAATAATTTTACAAACGATGACAAAATAGATTCATTCTTATTATTTACTCTATATATTTATAGTAATGTAGATATAAGAAAGTATTCATAGTAATGAAGATATAAGAAAATTGATAGTATCAAATCAATCGATAAATTTCTTTCCATGTTCGTTATTGTATTCTAATTTTACTCGTAAAAACTGATCATTATAGCATCCATATGTTTTAGAATCTTTCGTTGTAGCAATTCCTACTGTATCAAGAACGTGATTAGTAAGTAAATATCTACATTTTTGATGATTTTCTAATATTAATGTCGTTTTATGATTAAATAGAAGAATACAAATAAAGAATACAAGAAATAGAAGAACATACATCGCATTAATAACATATTTAATAATAAGACAAGTGAAATCTTATGAGTAAATTGTACAAATTACAAATTAATCTGATCATCGTATTTGACGAAAAATGATAAATTTTAAAAACGAATTCTATATAACCTATAACTTGCATCTTATTAATTTAATGATATTTATTAATGTTATAAGCTACACAAGTTTATGTCTCGCAATAAGTAACTCTCCATTCTTCCTTACTTGAAATCGCCGACAAAGTGAGAGAGCCGGGAATGAGTAAGAGGTTCGTACAAGCGAAAAGCTATAAATTTGCATCATTTATACGCTCTTTTATGATTTGTCCCTATCTGGAGTCTCTCGCTCATTCTCCGTGTTCTTTCTTGTTCCGTTCGAGAAAAAAGGCAAACCAAATAGTATACCTGTCTCATATATTTGCCTCGAAATAAGTAATTGTGTTGCTTCCGAGGGAAAGCTGTACATTTCTTTAATTACACCTTTTTACTACAATGCTTTGAATTATTAATATTCATAAAAAAATGTATCTTTGAATTTTGGTGAGTTGACTTTCCACATCAAAACTGATAAAATAATGATTAAAGTAAGGACAAAAGTCTCCAGGCCCTGTTTGCAATCGTACACTCATCTGATTTTTATTCACGTTTGTACTGTACGGTTAGCAATGCATCAAAAATGTATCTAAGTGATATCATACATTTGTAAGTGATGTATGTATAATAGTTTGGAGATTAAATCATTGTATTGCACTTTATTTTAGAATAGATCATTTTAGCCTATATTCTGTATTCTGTATCTGTATGTCTAACATATAGAATACAAGTTAACCCTTGATAGTTTAACATATGATCAACCTTAACTTTTTACTGTTATAAACTTTTAAACAATTCTAAAAAATTCTATATTTATCAACATCGTTATTATATTAAAAAATTATTAAAACAAATATTTCCATTCAATCCATTTTCAATAAAAATGGAGATTGTTTCGAAGAAGTCTATACCAAAAGGTCGTGTAATTCCGATCTTTTCACTCATGTTTTTTTTTTTTGTAATATCTCGAAAATTATAGCCGAGCGATATTATATGTATGTATATACAAAAGTTGTTCAAGATGGTGATTTTGACGAAAATATCTCAAAGTTATTAAAATGAGTGAGGTGTATTGTATTCTACATAATTATGCGAATTCAATCCAACCTGTTGTATTCTCCGATGACTCAATGATACTAGTTAAAAGTTAGATCGCATCAAACTGAAAGCATTAAAACAATTAATTCGTTTCATCCTTTTTACGTATTTTGGTTTCAATAGACTTAATAGATTAGTCGCCGTATACGAATTTTTCCAGGAAGCACATTCTTCGGAGAATCAGGCCGCATCATCTATATCCCCCAAAATAATCCTGCATCGAGCATTATAGTATAATTGATTGTTGCGGTGTAAACGCAACTCTCTCTCTCTCTCTCTCTCTCTCTCTCTCTCTCTCTCTCTCTCTCTCTCTCTCTCTCTCTCTCTCTCTCCCTCTCCCTCTCTCCCTCTCTGCTCTCCCAATAACTGACGATACATCCAAAAACGGGCGAACGGCATTTCAGAATGTCGATAAACATGTCCAGCCCGTTACCCGGGCCAATCCTGCATTCCTCGCGTGTATTTGCGCGATGAGGGGCTGGCCGCGGACAGGGACAGAGCGATTGTACCGTGACAGAGCGATTGTACCGTAACAGACAGAGAACAAGCGAAAATTGAAAAAAAAGGAGGGTGGAAAAAATAGAGAAAGGGAAGATGGAAAATAAAACAGAAAAAAAACGAGGTGGAAGAGAAAAAAATAACACGAGAACAGCCACCCTCTCAATTAACCGAATTGATTTTCTACTGCAGATTCGTCGGTAAAGAACGGTCCCGCGGAATGAAATGGATTTTTCGCATGCAGTGCGCGCCCGATTTCACGATAATAATTTTTCCCTCTCTATCTGTCTTTATCTCTCTATCGTATCCTTTCTTTCTCCCGTACATTTTCCTCCTTTTTTCTATTAAATTCGAAAATTCGTTCGTCTGCATTCCTTTCAAAGAAATCGCACCGTGTGCAAAATAGGAGCAGTACCTATACATTTTACATATGTATAAGGGCGGTGTGGTCGATTTTTATGTGAAGTATTGTATGTAGTTTTCTATGTATGCGTAATTGAATTTGCGATTATGTGTATTCGTGAATGTGACGTGAATGAGTGAAAGTACTCAACCATCTGATGAATAAAAAGAAATAAGTGGTTTTTAGGCTTATAGTGGCAAATGTTTAAAGTGGAAAATGTTTACGTGTAAGTTTAACTAATTATATTATAAAAAGTTTTATTTCTGTAATATAGGATTTAAATATACATTTCTTGCAATTCGAAGCATTACAAATATATAGCGGGTTTCGAATTTTTATTTTAAGTAATAATTATAAACTAAAAGTAGAGTTAGTTTTTAAAACTGCCAGAATAGCCAAGATAACCAATTTGAAATTTTTTTTAGAAATGTCGTAAGTTTACAACGGTTTGTAGATTATTGCACTTTTAATTTAAACGATTTTTCGTAAAATATATAAACAAAAGCTGCAAAAAGAATTTTTAATACTTGAAAAAAAATTGGATATAAATTGAAACGAGAAGTCACACATACAAATATTTTTTTCATATGTTGTTGAATCTTGAAATATTTTTTAATATTAGAAAAATACGACTGAGTCGAGAACGACTAAAATAATGCAGCGAGATTAATTCCTCTGGTGTAAATTTTTATTCTTTTAATGGTCCATCGATAGTTACAACATTAAGTTTATAAAGACTTTCATACTATGAACATAATATTTCATAAAGATGAAATTCAGCTCATAACTTGACATACGTGTTAGAGAATAAAATTTGAAATATTTTATAAGCGTACAGATTACTATCACCTGTAAATCATTGACCTGCTAGCAAAACTTTCGTAGGTGCTATAGTAAGTTCGCCATTCCACGGTTATAGTGTGACGTAATATTTAAAAGATTCTTTAAGATTGGGGCCTACTGTTTGAAAAAGTCGTTAATATATAACTTTTGATAAAAAAATTGAAGATTTCATTTGTTTACGTAACCATATCCATACTTGTAAATTTTAGTCCATACCCCGTGTGGGGCAATGATTATACTATTATGCCTAATTATATCATTTTATCATTGTATTATCGTCAAGTACTGTATTTATGCTTATACTTATTTATAAGTGCAGATGTCTTTTACAGACATCAAACTGAAAATTGTCAATTCAATATAAATATTCCTTGCTTTTTAAATAAAAAATAGTTTACACAGATTATACAGTAGTTTGCAATACATGTACGTATTTGATTAAAAAGTTAGATATAAGCAAATAGTACTTAAAAGCAAGTTTACCTATAATTGAGTATCATGAATGGTGAAAAATCGGAAGCAAGTAAACCTGAAAAGGAAATTATTGCTAAATTATACAAGGAAAGAAAATCGCAAAAAGTAATTGCGGCTTATCTGAACAGAAGTAAATCAGCAATTCATTGCAAAATAAGAGAATACAATAGTGATAGAAATATTACAAATAAATCACGATTTGAGCGTTGAAAGAAATTAACACCAAGGGTAGAAAAGACAATCCTTCAAAGGTAATGAAAAATTCATATATGTATATCTGCACTGGAATTGGAATCAATGGTTACTATAATTATGTCAAAAAATTTTATGGAAAAATCGAAAGAATACGAAGAATTAGCAAGAAAAATAACCTACCTTTGAATACCTTCGTTATTTGCTGTAATTCAAAACATTTGCCTGCATCATTCTTAACAATTAGCCATGTCACTACGTCACGCCAGAGAAAATTACTCAAAATTCTCAATGCGAGAATTGATTGTAAAATACTAGTAAATAAAAAAAAATCATTCTTATCAAATCAACTGGACCCTCCAAATCTCACTATAATACAAATAACAACAAAAACTCAACCAAATAACTAAATCAATCAATAAAAGGAAGCGACAATTCAATCTGAACCAATGCAGCAGCCGATTCCACAAAAATGGTGTTCCCTTGCTACATATAAAAGGATAGAAGAGAACAGAGAGAGAGAGAGAGAGAGAGAAAAAGGCAACAGGCAAAAGTTCACAGTTTTTCACCGTACACGTTGACCGAAGAGAAAGGCTTTATCGCTGTGCATTGTTACGCGGCACGCTTCATTTCGAATGGGCAGAGCTTGTAATGGCTCTTCCATTACGGATTTATGAACGAAATTGAAAAGGCCTGTACCGGGTTGAGGGGTGGAGGAACGTGAGAGGGGATCATGGAAGGGTTGGTACACGCCAATTTCCCGGATATCACGGGAACGAAGCTCTCGCGTTCGCTTCGTCAGCAATTTTCGACAGCGCGGGGGTGGCGCTGATTAAAACGACGGCTTTCCGATAAAAGCACAAAATTCCCGCGAATTTCGCGACCCAAAACCAGCCTTGTTTCTGCAATCAACTGCATTGCCGTTTCACTCGATAGCGATCGATGACATCAACCGCGCTCAGGACGGGCTTAAAACAGCGACAGAACGAAGGGGGCGAGGGAATGGGGATGCAAGGGGTTGGAAATTCAGCGGCGAGAACGAAATTATGCAGGCAACCAGGGGAAATCGTTCATCGATTTAATTTTACACAGTTTGATCTGTGTGGATACACAGTAGGGAATAAATAGAAGCTTTCTTCGATCTTTCATGGGAATTTTAAATTTTTTTAGTGGAATATTCTTTTTTTGGTAATGTGTTAGTAATTTCATTAGTGTTGTTTGTTATTTTATGTTATGTTTGGTTTTTATAGACAATTTATTCGTGAATTTAGATTCTGTTTCTTTTTTTAGTTTGCTTTAGCACATTGTGGACTATAGAATTTGTGCAAAGTTTTGCGTCTATGGCCGAGGTAGTGTATCCTAATTTTCATAAAATGTGGTTTTCAATCTACTCTTCTGTAAAAACAAAGGAGTATTCTCCATTTTCAACATCAGAATCGATTACTATGGTTTTCTGATTTTTTGTCTTCTTGTTGATCTAATATTCATATCATCTGAATCAGAACTGTATTCTATGGAACTATCATCATCCGAATAACTAATATTGCCACTCGACAATCAAAGTATAAAATTGCATGACATTTACCGAAAATTTCTTCTTCTCTTGTAATAAAATTATATTTATAACACGTGAAAGATCAAAAAAAAGCTTAACATAACCAAATGTGAATGATAAATCATCACAAATTTTATAACGAACTTCATTAATTTTAAGCTCTGTATATATATCTCCAACCAACAATGTATTAATAATGAAATTTTCGATACTGAAACACACCTGCTGAGAAGTCTTAAAACAGTTGTTATATTTACTTCATAATTGAAAATAATTATAGATGATTTACGTCGTAATGCAATTTAATTTAATGCTTGAAACGATAAAGAATCTATATGTAACTACCGACATATTAACAATTATATTAAGGCATACGTGCAATTTAAAATATATAGTCAACATTAAATACTAATATTTTATTAAGAATAGGAAATATCCTAAAAATGTTAAGCAAATATGCATGTGTAAGAAGATGAAACTTTGGTTCTGGTTATTCGTAATGTTACCAAAGTTGTACAATCTTTCTGTCAAATTATAATTGTTTAGTAAACACATAATTTAATCCTTAAATGCATAATAATGTAATTCGGCAACATAATTTGGCAGATATACATTTCTAGTATTTTACCAGTATTTGAATATATTTAATACCACAGACAATACATACTGGAGTGTGTGTAGTAAAATATCGTTGTAACGGAATAAATAGAGTTTCTATATCCAGACAAAAATTAGTTTTTGTTTCATAGTTTTTCTGCGCTATAAATCTACTATGTCTCTTTTTACATTTACAATATTACAATGCTTATATTTAGGATGTTAAAATACTTTAAAAATCGTATTACGCAACTAACAGAATATGCAATACGATTTTAGTGACCTTAGAATAATGTTGCCAAGGTCAGCATTCCGAACAACTTTTCCATATACATGTTACCACCGATCGGTCATAGTTCCTGAGATGTTCACAGAAAACTCCAATAGAATTTAAGTTTCTATGTTACGATTACATTTTATTCTGGAATAGGCGGCCGAATTTTTATATGGTTCAATCTATCGATGAGAAAAATAACCAAAAAGTAATGGATTATGGATTGGGTTAGAGTAGTATACAATGCTAACGTGAAATAATTTTCAATAAATTTATTGATATATGGAATATTGTATTTGACCTTTAATTCATCAAAATAATGGACACAAAATGTATACATACATATCCCCTACATGCACTAGTGATAACAATAAATTTACAAAATCGAATAAAATAAAAATTAAATCATGCTAGTGTTATTGGCGGCCTCACGGCACGACTCGGCGGCGATTATTAATCTAGATCATCCTACAACCCATTGATTTATCTTTTTTTATTTTTATTAAAGATGATTAACATCAATAAATTGTTTAGGTTGGGCTGTGTAAAAAGACAGCCACTTATGTGTAAGAATAAAGTGCAATGGGAACTACAGTTAATTGAAGTTAATATCTCGGAAATTAATGTCGAGCGATATTAATTTTATAACTTCATAACATGTATTGGGAGAAGCTGTTCAGAATGATAATCTTGACAAACTATTTCAAGGTCATAAAAATCGGCGAGGTCTGTCCTCATGTAAATAATTACGTATACAAGATATGATATAAAACAATGAAATAGATATAAAAAAAATTATTTTTGAATGATTTTATAACACACTAAATCCACAGTTCTGCCCGAGCAGCCAAGCTAAACGAATGTATGAAACAATGCTCTAGTGAAAGTGCGGCAAGTGGGAAAAATAAAGTGACTAACGACAACGCCCATCGCCAAATGGTGGAAAATCCAAAATGCAACAGCAAATACCACCAATAAAAATAACAAGCAAAGGCGAAACATATTTCATAAACAGAGCTACAAATACAACAAATCTAAGACAATCACTAAACGAATATCAGGAGTGCTCAGCTATAAATGAAATAGAAATGGAAACATCACAAAATAATGAGGAGAATAAAATCAACAACGAACTAACCTACCAGGATGAAAGCTAGAAGGTAACTTTCAACAAAAAACGTAAAATAACTCCAGGCACAAATGCCGCACGAAAACTAGATATAGAAAATCAGCGATGGCTGCAAGAATTACCATTAAGAAACTCCTTCAGCTAACGGAAGAAATAGACGCTGACCCGACAAGTGAAACCACAACTCATTCAACTCCCATTGCAAAACCACCACCAATATTTCTTGAGGCCCAAATAATAGACCCGCTTATTAATCTACTAAACAATATAATCGGGAAGGATAACTACACGATAAAACAAACAAAATTAGAACAAGTAAAAATCCAAACAAACGCGCCAGAAATTTATAGGAAAGTGATAAAAGCATTAAAGGAACAAAATGCTATATACCACATGTATCAGCTCAAAGCGGAAAGGAGCTACAAAATAGTTATAAGAGGTTTGCATCCAAAAATCAACACAAAAAAATTAAGTGATGAACTAGCAAAAATTGGCCATCAAACAAGATCAATAAATAACATAACAAGATACAATACGAAGGAACCGCTACCATTATTCTTAATAGAACTTGAATCCAGAACCAATAACAAGAAAATTTATGAAATCAAAAAAATTCTAAACACAATAGTAACAGTGGAACCACCACGCTACAAAAAAAGATATACCACAATGCATGCGGTGCCAACAATACGCCCACACAAAAAATTATTGTAACAGAAGCCCGGCATGTGTTAAATGTGCAAAAAATCATTTAACAATACACTGCCCATACGCAGGAAAAATAGAAGAAGTTAGATGCTATAACTGTAACGGAAACCACCCAGCCAGCTATAAAGGATGTGAAATCAGGAAACAATTGCAACGTATACTGTTTCCGCCGCTACAAAACAGAACATACAATAACTTACAAGCGCAAGAGGACAGCACAAAATCTGAGACAACACCAAATTCACAGTACGCAGTGAACACTAACCACAGTAACACCAACACCTTTGGTAGCCGAAGCCACGAGCAAGTAATCAGCCAATCGCCACCCTCTGACAGCCAATATCACAACAACATCAGCAACGACACTACAGAAATCAAGGAACTTCTCAAACAATAAAAACACCGAAATGCTAACTAGAATGATAAGCGAACAAAACGCAGTTCTCAGACAGCAAACGCAACAAATCATAGTCATGCTATAAATGCTTACAAACGTGCTAAGCAAAAAATAAAAATGGACATGTTGAAAATAGCAACCTGGAACTCAAACGGCCTACAACAACGGACACTAGAAACTAAAACATTCCTGTATAACAACAATATCGACATATTACTTGTTTCAGAAACACACTTTACTCCAAAAAGCTACATGAAAATACCATACCATACCATATATGATACCAAACACCCCTCAGGAAAAGCGCACAAAGAGATCGCAGTGATAATAAGAAACGATATAAAACACCATTTACGCAGCCAAGTTAATAAGGAATATATACAAGCAACCACCGTTACAGTTCAAACTAGCAGCAACTACTACCAGTTGTCAGCAGTATATGCACCACCGCGACACAAAATGACATCACAAATATGGGAAGAGTACTTCCAACATTTAGGGGACAAGTACATCGCAGCAGGAGACAACAACTCAGAGCACACGCTATGGGGATCAAGAATTACTACACCTCGGGGTAGAATCCTGGAAAAATACATCAGAAACACTAACCTCAATATATTATCCCACAGGTAGACCGACATATTGGCCGACAGACCTGAGCAAAATACCTGACCTACTCGATTTTGCAGTTACAGGGGGACTAAACACAAATAAACTAAAAATAACACACAACGTCGAGCTTAGCTCCGATCATACACCCATAATAATTGCATACAGAAACAAACCAATTCTTTATAGCAATCTAGAAACACTATGTAATAAAACCACCAAATGGCAAACTTTTAAAGAAATAATCGAGAGCAAAATCAACTACAACATTCCATTGGAAACATACGAACACATCGAACAGGCAGTAACAACATTGACAGGAACTATCCAAGAAGTAGCATGGACAGTCGCTACACCTGAACCAATCAGCAGACAAACAAAAATAATTCCGCAAGAAATACTTGAAAAAATTAGAGAAAAAAGAAAAGCGAAAGCAAAATGACAAAAACATAGAACACGAGAAAACAAAAACACCTAAACAAACTTGCAAAGGAAATAAAAAACAAAATAAAAGAGTACAACAATAACGAATTCACAAAGTTCATAGAGACATTCTCTGCACACGAGAACTTCAACTACTCCCTATGGAAAGCCACGAAAAAAATAAAGAAGCCAATAAAGCCAGTCCCAGCAATCAGAAAAACAGATAACACATGCGCAAGAAGCAACGAAGAACAAGCTGAAGAATTCTTCAACCACCTCTGCAACACATTTACACCACGCAATATCAACAACAACAACCTCAAATGTCATACGGATGCGCAAACCACTAGTACCTCAACTGACAAGCAATACACTATACCTAAAACAACAGCACAAGAAATTAGAAACATAATCGATAAAACAAAAAACAACAAAGCACCAGGAATCGACCTAATCAATGGCAAAATCTTGAAAAACCTACCGTCAAAAGCGATAAGACTAATGACAATAATATTCAATGCAATACTAAGAATCCAATACTTTCCCAAACCATGAAACTAGCACAAATCAAAATGTTACCTAAACCAGGCAAAGGCCCACACCAAACTGCATCTTACAGACCAATATCACTGCTTCCAGTATTTTCCAAAATACTGGTAAAGATAATATATGACCGCATAAAACCAATAATAGAGATAAAAAGATTACTACCGGATCACCAATTTGGATTCAGATACAAACACTCCATGATAGAGCAAATGCACAAGCTTATCAAGGAAATAATAATAGCACTAGAAAACAAGCAATACTGCGCAGCCCTCTTTGTGGACATAGAGAAAGCATTTGACAAAATAAACCATGAAAGCCTATTACAAACAATTAGGAAACAATTCCCGGAGCAAATACACCAATTAATAAAATTTTACCTAAGCAGCAGAACCTTCGTAATAAAAATCAAGGACACATATTCTGAAGTTAAAGACATCAAGGCAGGGGTACCGCAAGGAAGCGTCTTAGGTCCAATACTATACACATTATACACGGCTAACATATCAATAACAAAATATTGACATTCGTGGACGACACAGCTATACTTGTCAGGCACACTAACCCAGAAACAGCAATCAAATTACTACAAGAACATATCACAAACATAAAAAAGTGGCTCCAAGAAAAACAAATAAAAGCAAACCCCAATAAATGCAACCATATTACATTCACGCTGCGAAAGCAGATACCACCAAATATCCTCCTGAACGGCACGCACATAACACAAACAAAGCAAGTCAAATACCTAGGACTCCACTTAAATATGCAACTCACATGGAAACAGCGTACTAAATCAATAATAGACAAAATACAGACAACCAGGAGACAAATGCATTGACTAACAAGTCGAAAATCCAAATTGAGCATAGAAAATAAATTCAGAATATACAAAACGATCATAAAACCAATCTGGACATACGGAACACCACTATGGGGGACAGCAACAATGAGCCATATAAACAAAATAGAGACAATGCAAGCTAAAATTATTAGAACGATAGTAAACGTACCATGGTACGTTATAAATGAGGACATACGGAGGGACCTGGGAATCCCAACAGTTAAGGAAACAATCAGCTGCTATGCGGAAAGATACAAGGCAAGAATAGCAACACACCCAAACCGGCTAGCTGCGGTAACGTTCAACACCTTAAATATGGAAAGAAGGCTAAAAAGGAAACACCCAGCAGACCTCACAAAGGATATAACCTAGCAAACGCGAGAATGGTACCCCGCTGGGGGTAACCACCAACATGTTAATATAACTGCTAAAAAATTCTACCAAATGTCCAAATTGGACAAATTGTCAATATGAAGAAATAAATAAAAAAAAAAATTCTTAAATGTCCTGTTCCCTCTAGAAAAATCATTCAGCGGTGAAAATACTGAATCATAAAAGTGAGATTTTTGGTACAAAGAAATTAGAAGACCCAAATGTTGTTATTATTAGAAGAGAAATATCCGATAAATAGTTCAATTAATATATACAAATTATATAATACAATTTCCCAAAATACCAATATATATATATATATATATATATATATATATATATATATATTTATTTATCCTGAAAGAATAGCAATAACGTATTTGCTTTAAGTATTCCAATTAAACGAAACAAATTTAAATACAATAAAATAAATAGTATCTGAAAAATTCTTTTCTAAATGCTTACTTTTTTCTATGAAGTATTTACTTTTACAACTAATCAAAGTCGAAGCGCAAAACCAAGTCACTCCGGAAATTTCTTTCGCAAAAGATTATCACCACCAATTATCATCATTAACTCCTTAATCAAATTTAACTCCTTATCTTGTGATTTTCTCAGTTCATATTTAAATGAATACAAATCAATTATTATACAGTCAGTCACAAAAGTCTACATACTCCTTTAGATATAAAATATTATAAAATATTATAGTAAAATTAATAGAAATGTTAGCGCTACAAATTTTTTTGGCACATTAAGGCACACATTGTTAAAATGTAACGCAATTTATTAATTTTCACCTTTATTAAAAAAGAAAACATAAAAGAATTGTATTTTCGAGCTTTCGCGAGGAGACGCGGTCGCGAGAAAACGCGTCAACGGGAGTCGTAAATTCCCGTTACGATTGTAAGAATCGACACCACGAATAGATCGATCCCCTTATTCTGTTGGGATAATAGGGCTGATTGATGAGATATAACACTGCGATTAACAAGGTTATAAAATTTGTATTTCCAACACTTAATACATTGAGGAGTTACACCGTTACGTATGATATAAATGACGTAGACGATACTTTGACATACGACACTCCGATAGATGAGCACTGAATGTTCTTTCGTAATAGAGCAAGGCCCTCGTGATGTAACAAAATAGCAATTGAACAGACTGACTTTTCGTTCTCATGCAATTACGGAAGAAAGCTCGGTGTGGGTGTGGTTTTTTGAACGAAGAAAACGGATTCGTTGCTCACACTTTTCGTTAGTAAGGTGAGGGCAACGATCTGCGATGTCCATTGGTTCTAGTCAATGTTAATGAGAGATGAGAGGGGAAGGAACCTCCTATCAGTGTTGCTAGTTGATGTCTTTGTTAAGGGAAAACCCGTATTTTCCGTTAGATAAATCTCCGCTTTTTGCGTTTGGTCACTACCCGCGTTCTCCGTAATTCTTAAAAGCGCATAATAAACCCAAGGACTTTTCTAAAACCGGCCATAGACCGAAAAACTCTCTAGGATATGAACTGAAAACATATGTTGAAACAATGACGTTAAAAAGTTAGTTTTATGGTGGGTCCTTAGATTTATTGAGGGTCGGAAGGACGGTACGTGGACCGTTGGCTGTCTTGCGTGACATAACAATATAAAATACAATATTACAAAAATTACATACATCTCTTATATTTAAATTAAATCGTAAAAATAATATTATGTTTAATTAATATTATGTTAATATTATGTTAATATTTAGGCTAATATAAGGCTTAATATTATGTTAATATTTTGTAAGCCTTCCCCTCATCTTATGTAAGCATCAATAATGATCTGCTAACTTTTTGGCGTTGAAAAATTAACGATTTTGTAATTTCGGATATAACTTTATCCAAACATTTTGTGTTAAATGTTTTAATTTTTATAATTATTCTCCGAAATACATTAATAAATACCTAATAAAAATACAATATGCATGAATTTTCAAATTAGATTTCTCGAAAACTAAGCCCCGAACAAAAAATTTTATTTTATACTTTTTTTTATATAAATTATTTTATAAAAAATTATTTCGTGCCCGCTTATATTATTATTCAATCAATAAACTTTTTATTAAATCAGAATTATAACTACTGCAACGATTATGATTTAATAGGTACGATAACCTAACACTTAACTAGTATCATTGGGTGATATGTGAACAATTTGAATTGGATTTAAGATTAGGCTATTTAATTTTCAGATATTTAAGTTTAATTTATATTTTACATATTACGCCTTAGATGCCATTGATGTTTTTTATTACAAAAAATACAAAATATAAATTAAAAAACGTATTCTACAATTAAATAATCTAAGCTAGATTATTAAATTGTTGAAGATACCTATAAAAGTTTAAAATATGGCAAGGTTAATCACAACCATCATCAATAAGACAAGACATTCACCAGTAACAACCAAACAACAATAGCAAGTATAATCCACCGCTATAACCAAAAAATAAAACAAATATAAGAAGTTCAGAATGCTAAAGCTTAACTATCGTGAATTATAAACACAAAAAAATGTTAATATATTGCAGTAACGAAAAAACAGATTTTGATGTACGTAATTTTTTATTAAAATCAACAAGTATACTAATGTTGTTAGATTATATGACATTATATTATATAAAATATATATAAATTATATATACATTACATTATAAAAAATTCTTTTTAATTTCATTAAATTTTGTAGTTACTGCCATGTGTATATAAAAAATAAATGCACTTTTTTATTTATTTCTTTTTATTCACAATTTGTCCAATTTGGACATTTGGTAGAATTAATTTGGTAGAATTTGGTAGAATAGAAATAAATGCATACATACATTTTCGAATGATACGTGTATTGATTCAAAAGACTATCATGGATTGAAGATTGTAAATGTAATTTAATAGACACTTTAAGCCCACGACGTGCATTTGATTCACGTATGTGTTGCATTAAACATCAATATATCACTATTTGCAAAAAGTACCTGCTCTTAACTGATCAATATACCAGCAAATGCACTAAAAAGCAATACCAAGCCATCAGAAATAATAGATAACTTTTCAAAAACTAAAATATAAAAGTCTTACGAAATAGGAGAGACAATAAACTCATAATTCGCTAAAAAAGAGAACAAACAAGAACTATCATACCATCGAGATTTCACCGACAGTCGGCAATGCGTTGTAATCGGTTTGACGATTTGTTAGGATCATGCCGCCAAGGAGAAGGCGCTGCAGACTATGTCGAGCATGTCGAGCGCCCAGATAGTATCAGCTGGGAGTGCGATACACAACAAGATGCCCCCCGCCCTCGTGGGGCCCCTTGCCCTTCATGCTTCCACCCCTGTCTCCTATCCCGGAGCGGTAAGTCCCGATCACGGAGCACCCCTTGGAACAAATTTTTTTTCTGTTTGAACAGTCTATTTTTTCTGTTTACATATTACGCAACCAGAAAAATACTCCAGAGAAAAAAAGTAAAAAAAGGAGCCACGAGCTTTGGGGTGAGACGACGAGACACGCTTGCTCGACACGATACGTAAAGAGAGAAAGATTCAACTAAAAACCACAGATTTCTTTTCTTTTTTACACTAGCACTAAACTGAGGATGTTTATGCAAATTTGTGTTTTATTAATTTGATTAAGGAAATGGAAACTAAGCAGAAATTTTTAGCAAGGATATACTATACAAAGGTATACTTTGGATATTTTATATATTTTTGCATATTATGTGCATTCTGTGTATTTTTGCAACACTGAATTTTTCATAAATGCATAAACATTCGCAAACTAATCATCACTATATTGCGGATTTTTGTATAAATTTATATCTTTGTAAGTGTAAAAAAAAGATAGATATTCTAAATATTTATTTCGAATATTTTATATATTAATTGTATGCTATACATTATGTACTTTTAAATTTTCCGCCCATGCATAAACATCCGCAGGTTATTTATTCATCTATATCACTACGATCGTTAGGTCAATCATAATTTTCAAGGTGGAGATGTATTACATGTATACATAGAAAAGAGGTAACACGAAAGTTGATTTAGAAAATAAAATGTGTTCTTGATCAACGACGCTTGCGATCTCTCGATCACCTCTTGCCCCTCGTAATCGCTTTTATTTTTCGTTGGACGAACGATCGGTGTCTCGTCGTCTTGAGGATGTAAACTTTAATTGCTATCACACACATTGTCAGTTTGGCTTCTTCTTTGACATCGTATCTGTTTTCTTTTCATTCTAACCGCTTCGCCCTGTAACCGTCTCTAATCCGCTTGCGAAAGGCCGATCACACGTGTGTGATTTTGTTTAAACTCACTTCACCTACTTTTTTTAAATATCTCGTAGATAACATGCACATACACGTAGTAGAAGAAAATACTCTCGTATTTGTTCTCCGATCTTTTTGCTTCAATATCCAGGAATTACTCGTTCAAACATCTCTAAAATTATTATTAATCAATTATTATCAATTCATACAACAATGCTTATTCAAAGACATACTTTGTTTCTTTTATCTCTGGAGGACTTGACCAATCATTATTTCAAATTTATCTCGTTCCTCATATATAAATTTGTATAACAATTCGTTTTATTGTATGATAAAAAATGGTAAAAGTATAAAAATTGAAATTCTATACAAACGATACAAATAACCTCCTCACTTTTTCTAAATTCAATTCTTTAGTTCCTTAATTTTCACTTTTACATATACATCTACATACAAGTACACAATTACAATTTCTATCTTTTTTTCTTATCCAGTCGGCTGCTGTTCTTCCTAATCTTCTTCTCATTTGCCTTGCAGCTTACTATTGTCACTTAAAAAAAGAAGAACATTACAGGACAATAATATTAGCGGACTGTAAGAGGACAGTATTTACACGACTTTGAAATTACCATCTCCACCTTCGATTACTCTCCTTATTCTTCCTGCTGTTTCTCTCTCTCTCTCTCTCTCTCTCTCTCTCTTTCTCTCTCTCTCTCTCTCTCTCTCTCTCTCTCTCTCTCTCTCTCTCATGGGAGCTTATGCGAAAAAAACTAACCATCCTCATATAAATGGAATCCCCTTGCTCTCTGCTGCTACGCCCCTGGGGGCCCTTGTTGTGTATTGTTCAATTTGTCCGTTGCTCTATCTTTTTTACGTATGTATATCACCTGGGCATATATACACATACATATACGAGTGTGCGTATTGTATATGAAATTTTTGGACATTAATTACATGTTTTGAGGCGTCGTTGTGTCTTACCAAACTGTCTTTCTCTCTTCACGTAATACAGTTACTATTTATATAAAATAGTATATATATATATATATATATATATATATATATATATATATATATATATATATATTATATCCTATATATATTATATATATATCCTTCATTGTTATGCGCGTACGTTTCTGTTATACATATATTTTTTTATTTTGTTGTAATTTAATTTTTCGTGCATTTAGTATTATGTTCATTTCTTTTAGTAAATTTTTCTGTGCCCTACTGCAAAGTGTGACGATGACTACTCACCCAAGGGCTCGATGGCTTAAAAAGAAAAATGAAATCTCTTCCTGCTATTACATTTCGGAACCTACAAACTGCATTGTTTGATATGTTCAATTAATATTTCTAATTAGTGGATCATAAGTTACAATAGCGAGCATGTAAATAGAGAAGGCTATGCCAAATTTAAGACTGACTAACCAATAAGATTTGTACTAAAAGAATTGTGAAGTACATGAAAAGATATATACTTAATGCAAGGAAGAAAAATTCATTTAAACTCCCAAAACTGTACAGTTGTAAAACTATTAATTAGGATTGATTATTTCGATCACTATGATAGTTCCAATGTTGATTTAGTTTATAGCTATTATTCAGAATAGGAATTTAAAAAATTTCCATATACGTGTCTAGTACTTTAAAAACTACGAGAAATATATTTAAAACTTCTGTATTATTAGAAAAACATAGAAAAAACTCATCATAATATTTATAATTAAGCACTTATTTACAATTAGTAAGTTTCTTATTTACACGCTCGTCATTGTATGCTTCCAATAAACAGTATGCATTATTGGTTGACAACAATTGCTCAGAAATTTTTTTATATATACATAAATATATTTGCACATCAGCGTTCATTTTATTTTAATATTTGTATATCAAAGATTTATATGTATGAATTAATATTAAATTTATTGCGGTGAGACTGTAAAATACAAAGAGTAACCAAAAATTCAAAATATTTAGAAAGAAATACTTTTTATATATATAAAGCTTGAGTTATGATCCACGGATCGAAAATACTTTTCTAGAAAGTTGAACGTGTTGAACATGTTAGATATACGTATAATAAAATTTATCTTGCAAAAGTCAGTATCACAATACAGCATTAGAAACTGGAAGATACGTCATTTTTTCTTTCAAGATCAACAACTAACATGTTCGAAGCTATTTTAGTTTCGTGAAATTAAGAAGTCATGGAATATATAGTATATATACAATTGGTACGGAAAGTATTTGCCATATTTAGATTACGGATTTTAATATAGTTATGAGAAATACGTAAAATGCAAATAATTTATAAAAATGCATATCATATTCAAAATATAGTAATTTCTATAATATTCAGTAAATAAGACAATTTTTCTATCTAAATTCTATTTTCTTAATTATATTCATAAACATGTAAATAGGCAGAAAAATCCGCAGTCTAGTCACATATAGAGCCACCTAGAACCAAAGGGATGCATGTGACATTTCCTTGTATATCGAAAAGATTGAGTTTGAAATTCAAAGCTGTTAAAAAAATTCCACGTAAAGTCATGAAAATGAAGTTATATTTAATGCTTGACATATAGTATACACAAATTTCTAACAAATTACATCGTTTAGTTTATGCGTAATATAAATTACTTGCATCCCTTTGATACGAACTTATTTCGATATTATTTGTTTAACAGATAATTTTTCTAGTTGGATTACTTAAATTATTTACAATATTATATTTAACGATTTAACTAACTGTTTCTGTTCTTAATTCGAAAATGTCAAAAGTAACACTTGCATCTCTTTGGCTCTAGTGCTTCATACTTTAATCAAGGCATTTTCAACAACCTGTTCTTTTCTGAAGGAATGTTCCTTAATATGATTTCAAATATACAAGAATTGAAAAGTTTAGGGTGATTTTATAGTTATGGAAGACAATGCAGTAAAAATTATAAAATCCAGTGCAGACGAGCAGTTTACGTCAACGCGTCACGCGTCGCAGCAATTTGCCACAATGTTTACGCGTCCAATTTTTCTTTCAATTTACAAGAGCGTTTTGCGTTAATTTGCCACAGCATTTTGCGTTTGCTTTCATATTGTATATTTGTTTAGTTAGAATTTATCTATGGACACGGTAATTCGTTACCAAAATTATTAAAAACTGCGTTTTCTTTATTGTGTTATATGTGTTGTTTAAGGCTGTATCAATCAATGACAAGGAGAAAATATTGAATACATTCCTTTATTACTGACATGAGGTAATTATTTTCATATGACCCTAAAATCTTTTGATGAATTAAGTGCAAAAAGTAATATAATAGCCACAAACCGCTCGTATAAAAAGATTGGGTTATATAAATTAATATAAAGCAATATACTATCGAGTGTCAGCATTTCGTTCGTGGCCAAGCAGTCCGAACGTCTGTTTTGATGGACGCAAACTCACTGCCTATAGTTGCCGTTCAAAGTTGCATCCCGTGTAAACTACTTCATACAAATATATGCTGTTCCAAAAAGTAGTAGCAAATTGCAACGACACGGCGCAGCGCGACGCAGCGGTAATGCTGACGCAAATCGCTCGTCTGCATCAAGCCTAAGTGTATTCACCTTATATCTTACAAACTATTGTTTCACTAAGAAATGAGAAAGGCAAATAAAATCACATCGTGAAGATGTATTCAAAATTTTTCCCCGTAAACAGTTCATCAATTAGAGTAATATGACTTTTATTTAATAAAGAAAAATAATCATAAAAATAAAAGTGAATATCTATGTGATTAAAAAAACAAATATATGCAAATACTAACCGTAACCATCGTAGTGCTTGAATGGCGAGACGCTTGGTAAATTTGTTCAGCGTTACAAAGGGAAAAAAGCAGATGTCCTGTTTTCAGCAATTCTGGCAACCGGGTCTGCAGCCAGGAACGTCACAAGATGTCAAACCGTTTTCGCAGCCGGCGTATACCGGAAAACCAGCGACAGCGGTTTCAAGCGGTGACATGGTCCAGGCTCAACCACCCCCGCCCTGGGAAGGACGTGCCATCGCAACCCATAAGCTTAGGCTTGTAGAGTTCTCGGCCTACATGGAGCAACAGAGAGACCAGGATATTGTAAGTACTCCTGCGCAAAATAAAATGGCCACAAATATTCAGCTTGACTGTCAGATGAATGGTCATTTGCTTCGTACAGAAAGTGGAAAAAAGTACGGATGGTAAAAATGAAAACGAATTAAACTTTCAATTCCTATAATTCAAAATACCGGTAATTTTTATCTTGAGTGTTGCAAGATAACAAACTTTAAGAATTTATTTTGAGATATATATAAAATACAGTCAGACCTTAATAATTCGAATCTCAAGGTACTTTGAAGAGGTTTTGATTTGTCGAATTTTTGGAACAAAAGAAATCTTTTCAAACAAAAACAGCTTATAGAGGAATTCTACAAAGATTAAAATTTTCCGAATTGTAGAGTTTCAAAGAAGACAAATTCAACTTTTAAAGACCAATTATTTACTTAAAAAGATAAATTATAGTTTACGTCGCATAGGATATATGTGAAGAAATACGATTTTTCATCGTAACGTGTACTTACCTATTATCGAATTGTAAAGACAACAGATTTATAGACATGCACTTTGACTTGCAAAAGTTAAGCTTCT
Organism: Bombus affinis; assembly: GCF_024516045.1. Taxonomy (NCBI): domain Eukaryota; kingdom Metazoa; phylum Arthropoda; class Insecta; order Hymenoptera; family Apidae; genus Bombus; species Bombus affinis. The sequence continues at coordinate 13,262,793 of NC_066346.1, read as the reverse complement.
TAAATTCGAGTCAAACAGGTAAAACATCATACCTAAATGCGTAACAAATAATTCAAGGTAAAGTATGATTATATGTATTTCGATCTATAAAGGTTTTTGAATTATAGACGATCCGAGTTAGATTCGACTACATAATTTTCAGAAGTATCAAGGAAAAAATGATTAATTGATTAGAATTTTGTATTCATGTAAGATTATAATGCAATATACATGTTGTACGCATAAATAATGTAAATATAGAGATGGATTTTCTAAAAAACGAAAATTTGTTTAAACAAATTTTATTCTTTATTATTGATGCATGTTTATATAAAGAATAATATCTTGTCCGATAACGCTACATTTTGCATGATATCCTTATGTTATCATTTTTGTATAAAAAGCATATATAAATATATGTATATATTCGTTAAATAAACAATTTTTCTTGAATTGATATTATTCGTTAGATGTTGTTGAACACATGTTGAACAACAATTACGTTCTTTTAAAATGATATATAAAATGATCTATAAAAACAAAAATATTTGTTGAGAGAAAAAAAAGTTTGGAAAATTGGTATGATGAAGTCGGATATTTTCGTTGATGTTACAACCTAATAATGTAAATACCAAAAAAATGGAAACGATAATCCAGAGACATAGAGAGAATGATAGTATTATATGTATGTAGTATTAAATGTATAAATTCCTTACAATTCAGAATTTCAAACGAAATAATAATTTTCAAATGTTTCTAATAAATTCTCAGGTGTACCATATTTTCTGCTAAATTATAGCCTTGTAAATGTTCACAGATTATAGAGATTCAAATTACACTGTATTATAAAATAGATAAAATATGGTGCTTGCAGGTGCCAATGGGAATTGAAAAATTAAATCCTGTTAAGGTCATTGAATTATTTTGGATTCGATCCTTTTCTTCTTTTGCTTTTTGAATTTTTTAATCTTGAGGTAATTAAAATCTCCGATTTTAGAAAAAGTTGTTAACTCTCTCGCGGATTATACATACCATACATACTATACGTACATACATGTTACACATACTATATCATGAATATTTTTTTACATATTACATTATTTTCGTCTATCTTATATATTTTATCCTACATATCTTGGATATTTTTACATATTATACATATACATATACTCTATACATTTTTGTACATTTAACAGTCAAGTAATAACTAAACTTATTCAAAAAGTAAAATCACCATACATTCATAAATCAATCATTCATAGTTTGATAGAATAATAACAATGTAATTTTAAGGGTAATAAATATTTTATATCATCTTTAAATGTAGCTTTTATACTAATAAATATAAAATATTTGAGTGAATCAAAAATGACCCAGCTTTCATCGTTCATACATACAGATTCATTAGAACTAAAAATTAGAAAAACTTTTTAAAGGAATAAAAATATGATCGAAAAAAACATGATTGAAGAAACAATTAGATAGAAAAAATCTTAGACTATAAAAAGTTTACAAGAATAACATATATTACGATAACGTATAATGAACAAAACTTCTTATTTTTATAATATGAATCCTTATTTCATTCAATGTTTATAAACGGCCGAGGGAAAAAATTGTAATAGTACTACTTACATACATTGTATTATACTTGTAATCTCTATTTTTTTTATAGAAAATATATTGTATATTTGAATAAACGTGTCAAAAGTGCTTTTATTTATGATAAATGCTTTCCAAACATCACATTTAACGATTTATATATTGATGTATATGTGAAATTAAATAGCAAAACTATTAATTAAATAATATACAAGGTAACTCGATGTACTTGTTCCGCAAAATGATACTGGTATATTCTATAATTAAAAATAAGAAAGAAATATTATATAAATATAAACTTATATCAGAAAAAAAGTTATATAAGAAAAACAACATATTGATAACATTGGGAAACATATTGACGATATTTCAATTAACTGTCTTTCATAAAACTAGAATATAGGTGTACATATATCTATGTACAATAAAAATTGAAATCACACCATTCCTACTTCAATTTTTTTAAATCTTTTTACAACATCTCGGTTGAAACTATCTGCCGGTATAAAAGAGAAACTATGAAAACAGTTATACCACTTAACAAATCGTATATTCAATGTTACATCCAGATTAACGGGTGCTTTTTTCCATCTGTACGAAGTAGTCGCGATAAAGTCGAATAGTTATTCGCTCATTTCGAGTTCTCAAAGTGTTGGCTGATATTTAAAGCGAGACGAAGACTAAATTACCGCCGTTAAATTAATGCTTGGAGTAATCAAGGATAGGCGTTGTTGACCGAAAGTCGCAATTTTATCCCGACGAACAATTCGAATTGTTTTTTTTCCCGTCTTTTTCCTTTACAGTACCACAAACACCTGTTCGTCCACATAGGAGGATCCGCGACTTACGCGGATCCATTGCTAGAGGCTGTTGATGTCAGGCAAATATATGACAAATTCCCAGAGAAAAAGGGCGGTCTGAAGGAACTTTACGACAAGGGACCACAGGCGGCCTTCTTCCTGGTTAAATTCTGGGCTGATCTCAATACGAACATTCAGGACGAGGCTGGAGCCTTCTACGGCGTAACAAGCCAGTAAGTAGTGAAATGCTTAATTAATAAAGATCTAAAACAAACCAGGGTCGTCTCCCACAGTAATTTACTAATTGAAGTTCATAAAAACATGATAAGTTGGTACATTTCTTTCATTTTTTGATTTTAATGTCACTTTATGGTTACATAGGAAAATTAAGGACATATAATGGCTCATGAAATTATTTGAACTTTTTTGAAAATTGAGATACCTTGAACAAAAATTTAAGATAAATTAAAATAGTCTTTTGTTTCTGTTAAAAGAAGACAAACATAGGCGAATGTAATTTTTATTACGAGTCTTTAATTGTCCCGTTTGTCACTTAATGGAACTTTTAATTTTTCTTGCAGCACGCATTAAATGAAATAAGCAATATCTTTTGTAAAACAAATGCTAGTATTTTTCCATGATTAGATTTGAGGTATACATGATAAAAGAAATACAATGAAAACATAGATTAGGGCATTAATAGATGAAACAAATCATTAATATTACAGTTATACGCATTCTACAGAAACAGCTTAAATCTTAGACGGCAATAACATTTATGAACTGATAAATAAGATTTTTTTATACACCTTTTATAGTTCTTTTTACACAATCGAGAAAGAACATTCAATTCTCTTTTTACGTAATTTAATTTGATCTAATACGATTCAAATGACACTTTTCGATAAATTTTCATTTGAATTTAACCATTAATATACGAAGCCTTATTTGATATATTTTTCTTGAATTTGTACTGTGATTTTGGTTTATGTTTTTTTCTGAAATTTAATTACAGACCATCGGGTGTTGTTTTTATTTTATTCTCTATTTCATGGAAAAATTGCACAAAATCTACTCCAATCAGAATAAATCGGTAACATTAATTCCGGGAATTCCCTTCAATACGTTGAATTACGGAATTACGGATACATTGGATTCTACTCAATTTTACATTAAATCGTTACGTTAGTAGTATTGGTCTCTCATTTCGTGTTTGAACTTGTTTGACCGAGCAGAAGTAAAGTCTCTAATGCGTATGTATATGTGTAATTATCTTTATAAATTTCTAAGATAAAAAAATGTATTCGAGCGAATAAACATCAAATAAAGATTTTATCAAAAACGTTAATACGATTTGTTTGAAAATAACTTATTATTTGTATTAGAATTTTACGATTGGAACCAATTTTCCATTTTTTGCAAAATAATTTCTAATTAATTACCAAAAATTACCAAAGGAATCTTCCGCACTGGTTAAACTTTTAAATTAAACTTTTTTATAGGTACGAGAGTAACGAGAACATGACGATAACGTGTTCGACCAAAGTCTGCTCTTTCGGAAAACAGGTGGTGGAAAAAGTGGAGACAGAATATGCTAGGTTTGAGAATGGCAGGTTCGTCTATCGTATTAGCCGTTCACCTATGTGCGAGTATATGATCAACTTTATACATAAATTGAAGCACCTGCCGGAAAAGTACATGATGAATAGCGTTCTCGAGAATTTCACCATTCTCCAGGTATGATATACAATTTCTTACCAGAATATTTTTCTCTTTTCCCAACATATACAATTTTGAAAATTGATAGTTTCGATAATTAGCTATTTAAACACGTATAGTAATTATAAAAAGTATTTGTGCAACACTGCAATTATTAATGCATTTATATACCTATTAATTAAGTCAAACTATAATAAATTTCGTATCACTTACTGTTAGTAGTAATTTCATATCATTACAAAAATTTCGTACCTAAGAACCTAATAAAAAACGCTTTATTGAAAAATAAAGGTATATACAAATATGTATGTACTATTTGTACATTTTGTAGCTATTGTACATAATCACTTAATCGACTAGGAGAGTGAAGTAACTTAAAATATTATCTGTTATTAAAATATACTTTAAATAAATAAATCATTTTCAAGTACAAATACCTAATAATTTTAATTAACTCCTTTAAATAAAATAACAAATAATTTTGATTTTAATATTAATTAAAATTTTTTATATTTTTTAGATATGTTTGAGTTATAGACAATATAGGTAAATTTTTTTACAGCTTAATGGAATTGATAGTTTTGTCATACTAGAATCAGAAATTATTTCAAATATTATTTCAGAAAATATTCCTTCAAATACAAAATATTAAATAAAATAAGGAATTATTATATTTCACAGCTTAGTAATAAAATATAACTCGAAGAAAAATCAATTGCTTATTCAAATAAAGTAATACATAATTATTTATTTGTTTAAATGTTGTTTTTAAAATTCTACGCTATACAGAATTTACGTAAATAATTTACGTAAAAATATGAAGTAATTTAATTTTTAAATTACATACTTTTTTTGCTGTTTCTAGAAATTAAACATACTAAGGCAGAAAGAAACAATTCTAAGTTCACACCGTATTTCCCAAATTGTTGTTTAAGCTTTCGGCAGCGATGTGCAAAATCGATCTACTACCCTCTTTTTTTATAAATATCAAAATGTTTTGATTTCTTATTTTACTTTTCAGGTTGTAACGAACAGGGATACGCAGGAAACTTTATTGTGCACAGCATACGTGTTTGAGGTGTCGACGTCCGAGCACGGTGCACAGCATCACATATACAGATTGATCAAGGATTAGCCTGCTTGAACCTGCTCGCCATGCAGCCATCCACCCCCATCAGTGCCTACCATCACATAAAAAAATTCATCCATACGCGCATACACACGATTATACATAAAAATGTTAACCCTTTAAAGCGTTATGGTTATTTCATACAACCACCAATATTAAGTTCTTTTTATTTCATTCCATATTCATTTTTTCATCCTTCACCAGGGATATAAATATGATATTTGTAGAATAAATATAATATTCATATCATGCATTGCGTGAATACTAAAATTTGATTTTAATTCATTTACATATGAAATATGTAAATATTTCTAAGATTTTATTTTTTCATTTTTTCTAAATTGTAAATTTTTGTAAAGGTCATTAAAATGTACGCTTCAAGGGGTTAAGCGTGAATACGTGATTGTAAACACGCTCTTACTATACACGAATACATACATTTCGCATCTATGTATAACAGAGTTTCTATCGAAAATGTTCTGTTATTAAATGAAGGAAAAAAATATATATGAAATACATAGAATCATGTCTTTATTCGATGTTTATTTTTACAAACAGAAAGTAGATTGAGCGATTGTTGTATAAATGTAATTTTTTTGCATGATTTTTAATCTTATCATGTAATTTTTAATTCTAATTAGGTGTTGTGTTGTTCAGTATTTCCGAACATTTTCTATAAAACTCCTTAAAGAGAACTTGAAATACACGATACATAAATATATTACACATACATACAGGGATACATGTACACCTTCACACGTTCGAAGTACTGGCCAGCCCGAGCTTGAGTTTGATTCAAAAAGCTGAAAGAAATTGTACTAAAAACAAAAAGAATTGGTACGCGTGTTTTAACGTATCGTGGAAAGGATTTCCTGCTTGTGGTCCGCAGGAAGCGCGTTCCAGATGACGAAATTGTAAATTTTATATTAAAACAGATATAATCATATATATATATATAAAATATATATATTTTATGAATATTCCGTCATTCGCTTGCAAACGATCGAATTTGTCGCGATTTTAATAAAAGAGATATAATAAAAGTTAAGTTGAAATTAACGACAATAAATTTGGTATGGAAAAAATGCGTGTCGGGGATATATAGTGTATGTATACCAAAATGAAGAAGAGAAAAAAAAATAGAAAAAATACATAAAAAATAAGAGTAATATGAGAAACAGACTCTGATCTCGGAAAGGCGTGGTACCAACATAATTTAGTATTATAGTTTTATTATTAAACTAGGAAATAGATCAGACAAGACATCCACACACAGATATACATATATTACATATAAGAATATATATGTTAAATATTAATGCAATGATTACGATTTACATTGTTATAAATGATCGTGTATAAAGTTATCTAAGTGATTTCTAAGTTTTAAACGAAATGGAAGTTGAATAGAGAGATAATGCCATTATGATTTCTTAAGTTTCCTTGCTTACAATTATCATTATAGTTCTCTTTTTCTCTTTTTTTAATTATCCAACCAAGTAAGGTTGAGGAGTAATCATTACAACGGATCTTTTCTTAAGCTTTTTGTTGGTAGAACTGTTTTTTCTTTTTTTTTTTTCTTAGCTGTATTACGACTAACGGTAAGAATTTTTTGCTGCAAAGCTTTTTAATCCTCAATGATCAGATGAAAGAAAATAATGATTTTTACTTTTTGAAAGAGTCTTTTAATAAACGCACTTACAGTCGTGCAAACCCACCCACTCTTAGGCAGCGATATTTAGATTAGAGGGATGTGTTTGTATTTCCTGTAATCATTTTATTTCTTACTCTAAAATCTTTCTTCCTTATTCTCCTTTTTTTGTTCTTTTCCTCTTTCTATAGTTCTTATACGAATGACTTTTCTTACTTAGCGTACTTCGTTTGTTTTTATCTTTCTACTACACATTTACTAAAGCGAGTACATCAGATTCTATCGATTGCACGCACTAGATACGGACAACGTCCATCGAACAGAGATATTCTTCTCTCAAACTTGGTGATACAATCATCTTAATGCTTTTCAACCGGAGAACATTGAAATTAGTTCAAGAGCATAAAAATAAAATCCGATCCTTGAGCGTGATTCTCCAGTTTTTTGATGAAGAAGTACTACGTAATAACGTGACTTCATCGCAGCTCTTTAAATTTGAGCGCACTTTCAACAGAGTTCATTCAAAACCTTGTTTGTGTTTCGTACTTAATATCATTTCGATGTATGGACCAGAAATGTTTGACATTCAGATTCTGTTTTTCAGTAACAATCACATAAAAGAGTAGAGGACCATATATTAAAAATCCTACAGTTAATTTTATTTAATCACATCTCTGACAGAGACTACATATATTGTGAATGCACAGGAATCTTTTTTTCGTATTCTTTAATCTGATCAATTCCTTGTTCTACAACAGGACTTGCCTATGGAGCAGTGAATATTAAGATAATACAGAAACAAATTATGTATACTTTTAAGGAAATAATTAATACTTACTGTATTCTTTACTTTAATTAATTTTTACGCAACAAGTGGCAATGTATTTTGATCTCTCTTTTAGTCAGAAATATGTCGCTTTTTATTCGGGGTGAGAATTAAATTCGTTAAGTGATTGACTGAATAACGAAGGAACTTACATATTTAAATAATAATATATGTGGCTTTCGTTCAATAACTGGCAGCTTTCACAATTTTCGCAGTTTTTACTTATTGTTACCTTTTTTTTGTAATAATTCATTGTAAGATTCGTTTTTACGTATTATATCTATAAATTGTAATTTTGCGCTAAATTGTGTCTATATTAAGGCGGAGTTGGAACCATTAATATAATTTCGGAAATCGTGACTGATTTCAAATTTGATTATTAGTTTTTGTTACATAATTATTAATATTTGAAGAGTATTTATATGGAAAAACATAAAATGGAAGAATGTAAAGCGAAAATAATAATACATTACGATGAGAATGAATTTGTTGATGTTAATTAAATAAAGAAACATTTGATGGTTCTAACTCGACCTGAAATAAATCGTTAATTATTAAAAAAGCAAGGAATTATGCAATATATTTAGAAGATACTCAAATATCGTTTTGGTTATGCGAATTTTTATTTTAACAAAAAAGAAAAATTACGAAGAAAAACGGGAGGAGTTTGAAATCGCAAAAAAGAAGCACCGACGCTAATATTATTAACATTAACGAATAATGATTTTAAAATAAGCGAATTACATTTATAAGGAAAGATTATGAAAATATATATTTATCTATGTCTTCTGTGAAGATAGAAAATAGCACTCTCTCACTCTATATTGATGATATCAGATAAAAAGGAAAAAAATTGAAATTCATAAAGATAAAAAACGCAGAAGTAGATTAGGGAGGAAATGAAAGGATTTTCACTGTACACAATACATGATACGATCGATGACAAACCGACGAAATTTGTTAAATATCTTTGTACATATTTACATAAAAAAGAAATCATCAAAAGAAAAAGTTCCAGTGACTACGTTTTGTGTACTACATAAAATACTCTGGCGAGAACAAAAAATTCATTTATTGTAAACCGTAAAATCTTTTGAAATTAAAAAAAGGTGTAGTAGTTTTTCGTCAGTATTTTCATAGAGACTCGTATGTAAAAATTATTTGTTTATAGTAATCTGTTTAGTCATTAAAAATTACAGTAATAAAATATTTGAAATATTAATGTTTTTAAATAAATATTGATGATATATTAAATAAATATTGATTTGAAAATAATTCAATTTTTTAAATTTTTACTTTACGAAATTACTATCTCTATGAAAACATCGACTATGATTCTTGTAATAGCTAAATTATTTACGAAAATAGGAAACTCACTGATCTATTTGCAATTTATATTTCTTCATATCCTGGAACTGCCATATCAAAGAATTGAGCTTGATTATAAAAATGATTAAATGAAGTAATGATCAGAAAGAATGGGATCTACCTGTATATTATCATAAATAAAACGAAACGAGGATCAAAGTAGTTGATTTAACAAGTAAATAAAGAACGAAATGATATATCATTAAATTAGAGGTTTAAAAATATAATAGAATTCAGTATATGTACAGTATTTGAAAAACATGTTTATAATTTGTATGGAAAATAAATAATTGATATAAAAAGAAATTCTACTTCTTTAATTACCCTTTTAAGTAATTTAGTCAACAAAATCTAATTTGTTTTACATCCCATAATATTTTACAATTTACAATTATATCTTTTTAGTAATTCCATTCGTTTTATTTTAATTCACGTTTCATTACATGAATAAAAATTAATATATTTTTTATAATTTAAATTAATTTCAAATTTTTTACTTAAAAATTATACAGATATTGTATAAGTAATAATGAAAAATTCCTGCTCTTTAGCAAATAAATTATGTTCATCTATCGATTAAATGTATTTTTCCGGAAAAAATTAATATATATGTTGTCAATTAAATGACTTTTTAATTTTTTATTGAATACATTTGTATTTTTGTACAATAAAATTATGCAAATATTTTCTATAAGAAGACTCGCTAATTTATATAAGCTATAATTTAAATAAGTGCATATGTACACAGGTATCTATACATACATAGAATTATGAAAATCTTTTAAATCTTTTTCTTACATTTGATTTCATATTATATATTATTTACATTTGTAATTTGCTATTAATATGATCTGATTCCGAATTTTGGATTAAGTAACGAAGAAATCAGATTTTTTGGAAGATCCACGTGCATTATTTTTGTAGAATCTCCGAAAGTAAGCTTTTAATAGGATGACCACCATAAATTTGGAAAATTTCAACAAAAGAGCAACCGAGGCGGTAAAGTACATTATTGATTTGTATTTGCTGTTTAAAAATTTAACAAAATCTGCGAAATGTAATCTTTGAAGTTGTCATTTAACCCCTATATAGGTTATAAAGTTTGCATATGTATATTGCAGGAAATAGAAATAGCTCTTTTAAGGAAGGAAATTGAATTTTTACGACAAAATATCACAACTAATAATTTTATGATAAATTCTGTACCTATAGATGAATATATAAAATTAGAACAAGAAAATATTAAATTAAAATACAGAGTGGCTATCCTAAAGAGGGTCTGTTTTATCTAAAATACTTCTAATAATTTTATGACTTTCACTTTATTGTGAACAAAATAATGATACATTCTTGTTTGATCTTAACAGACTGTCAAAGCTGAAAGAGCAAAGTTAGGAAACAAATTGAAAATGACAGAGAACAATGTAATCAGTATATATGATACGTTATCTAATTTATTTAAGGAAGCAATCTCAGTTGCATATCCTGATGTTTGTGATCCTCCAGTAATTATAACATCTAGTAATAATCCAAAATTTGGAGATTACCAATGTAACAGTGCCATGCCACTTTCTAAACAACTCAGTAACAATGGTAAGAGACATTGTATGAATATTGATATATAATAATATCAATATTAAATTTTAATATATTGGGTATATTGATATACGTATTTTTATATTTATACAGAAATTCGAACAAAGCCGCAAGATGTTGCAAAGAACATTATGTCAAAAGTGGAAGAATCAAGCTTAATCTCCAAGTTGGAAGTCACTGGTGCAGGTTTTATAAATATATATTTAAAAAAGGAATTTGCACAATCAACCTTAAACACATTAGTAAAAAATGGGGAAGCATTTCCACCATATACAAAAAGACAAAAAGTAATTGTAGATTTCTCTAGTCCCAATATCGCTAAAGAAATGCATGTTGGACATTTAAGGTCTACTATAATTGGAGATAGCATCGCAAGATTGTTAGAATTTTTAGGACACGATGTATTGCGAATAAATCATATTGGTGACTGGGGTACTCAATTTGGAATGTTAATAGCGCATCTTCAAGATAAGTTCCCTGATTGTTTATCTATCTCTCCACCTATTACGGATCTTCAAGTAATTCTAAATACGTTTTTATTTTACGATTAGCTCTATGTATATTATAATTGTAAAGAACTATTTTAATAAATTATTGTAAAATTTGTAGAGTTTTTATAAGGAATCAAAGACGAGATTCGACGGAGATGAAGAATTTAAAAAGCGGGCTTACAACTGTGTTGTTAAGTTACAAGCATCCGATCCTGATATGATAAAAGCATGGCAACTAATTTGTGATGTTTCCAGAAAAGGTAAAACAATCGATGCGAAAATTAAGAAACTGGAATATTTATAAGTGTAATGTAAAATATCTATGTTTTAAATATAGAATTCGAGAAGATATACACTCGTCTAGATATCAAGTTAATAGAAAGAGGGGAATCTTTTTATCAAAAGCATATGGAAGCTATAGTAAAAGATTTAGAAGCGAAAGGGCTATTAGAAGAAGATGAAGGACGAAAAGTAATGTGGAGCAAACAGAATAATGAAATTCCTCTGACCATTGTAAAATCCGATGGTGGTTTTACTTATGATACGTCAGACATGGCGGCTATTAAGCAACGTATAGAAGAAGAAAAAGCAGATTGGGTATATTTTGCATATATTTCAATATTATATTTTAGTAAAATATATTATTTTTATATCTGTGTCTATTCTATTTATATATAGGTAATATATGTAACAGATGCTGGTCAATCTATGCATTTTCAAGTATTAAAGAACTGTGCTAAGCGAGCAAGTATTATAGAAAGTCGTCATAGAATAGACCACGTTGGATTTGGTGTAGTTCTTGGTAATGATAAAAAGAAATTTAAAACTAGATCTGGAGATACAGTAAAATTAAGTGATTTACTTGATGAAGGTAATTTACCTTCTAAAGTTGTAAAACCTTATAAAACATTCATGTTATAGTTAGGACAATTTTCTCACATCCCTATTTATTATTTAAGGTTTGAAGAGAGCACTAGAGAAACTGATAGAAAAGGAACGTGACAAAGTACTTACGGAAGAGGAATTAAAAATTGCTCAAGAATCTATTGCTTATGGGTGCATAAAATATGCAGACTTATCGCACAACAGAAATCACGAATACGTATTTTCTTTTGATAAAATGTTGGAAGATAAAGGCAATACCGCAGTGTACTTGCTATATGCTTTAACAAGAATACGTTCTATTGCAAGGGCCGCTAATATTTCACAGGAAAAATTACGTGAAATAGCAGAGGATACTCCAATTTCACTAGAACACGAGAAGGAGTGGAAGTTAGCCAAAGTATTAATTAAATTTCCTGATGTACTAATAAAAATAACAAACAATTTATATTTGCATCAGCTCTGCGAGTATTGTTACGAGATTTCATGTGCTTTTTCGGAATTTTATGATAACTGTTATTGCGTTGAAAAAAACGAACTTGGGGAGATAGTGAACGTGAATATCGGCCGTATTTTATTAACAGAAGCTACCGCAATTATAATGGAAAAATGTTTTTCAATACTAGGCTTAAAATCAGTTACACGTATGTAAGCTTATTTATATAAACGTATAATGTGAAATAATAAAATCCGTATTGTTTATAAAGAACTGTGAAGTAAAATTAATACCATTTATGCTTCTTAAAATATGTTTTATAAATATAAATAAATTAAATACGATAAATAAAACCTTTTATTTACTAAAAACTTATTTGTTTTCATATTTATAGGAGATTGGTATTTATTCTAATATACTATCTTTTACTTTTATTTTATGAAACTAATTCTTAAATATATAAAAATCTTGCATTTTTATATAAATTTTACCGCGTTGTAAATTTTAACGTGTAGCTAAGTTTTCTTTCTGTTAATACGTAATATAAAATGTTATTGCTTGCCTTTCGCCATTGCAAGGGATACAATGTGTTCTATATACATTTTACGTTTACTTTTTATTATACTATATTTTGATAACATTTATTTATTATATTTCTCGTTGTTGTCCTATATCTGCTTTCTAGCGTGGTTCCTTGCTCATAATTATTTCCCTCCCTTTGTTCCCTTAAATTGCCTGTTTTTTTTTCTTTTTTTTCGGTAGTACCTCCGTCCATGTATATGCCTTCCCAGATTCATCAAGTATTCTTTAGATCTTTTTCAGCTTTTCCTAATTTCTTGTATCTCCTCGTTACATATTCCACTGTTTCACATTCTTTCTCACAAAATCTGCATGTTTCGTTTTGTTTCAATTCCTAATATTTGTTGTCTAGTTCCTTATTCCCGCATCTAAACCTTGCTATGATCTTTTACTTCTATTCCGCTTTACTTTCTCTTTCCGTTAAGTATCTTGACAATCCAACCGCGCGGGATTCCTTGTATCGTTTGTCATATCTCAATTTTTGTATTTTATTGAATTATCATTATCCTTATATATATAATATAGTATATAATAATACATAGTAATAATATAATAATATAATAATATATAAGAATAAGAATATATATATATATATATATATATATATATATATACATTTCTCATCATCGTTTCCGTCGCTATGCTGATTCCTCCCTCGCTTTTCCTCTTTTTTCGTTGCTATTCCATTTCTCTGATAATACTTTTTCCTTTCTCTTTCCCATTTTGCCTTCTTATCTTGTCATTTTTCTATCTCCTTTAAACATTCTTTTAGGATTTCATTGTCAGATTCCCATTTTATTTTTTCCTCAAACATCACCGCTCTCCTTTATGTCTCTACTCTCAATTTCATTCTTTTAGTTTCTTCTTTTGCTATATACCCGGGTGTATTCCAATCGAATCCTAAGATCTATTTCAAGTATTTATCTTATATCGCTTCTATACTGTTCCATTCTTTCCATTCCCAGATTTCTGTCCCGTATACAGACAATCGAACATTCGTATTTTTCTATTATAATCTCTTTGAATTTCCTTTGATCAATTTCCCAAATCTGTTTCATTGCCACCGTTGCCTTTTTGTGCTAATACGTAATGAAATACATATTTTAAATTGATAAATAAGTATTTCTCATCACTACTTTAACTATGAATTAAAAACTTTTTAAATAAAATATATGGATAACTTTAAATATAGATGAAAATATTTTTTTTTTTTATTTAGATTTCTTTATATAGTTCAGTAAAATTTGTTTAAAAAGTTTACTTTTATGTTTTATCAAGTGCTGTATCACTTAATGAAACATTTATCATCTATTCGTTTACCTGTGTAATTTTTTTTTTTTATTTGGTAGACTATTTACAATCAATTCTCATTGGAATTATAAGTAAATTATTTTGGCGTGGTACTGTAACTTGGATTATATGGATTATAAAAGTTTATAGTATGTTTGATTCTAGTTGAATCTAATGTCCTGTGTAAATTGCATCATTTTCTATTGAACCTGTTCAGTATCTTGTAAGAACGTTAACACATGGTATTCAACACTTACGTACTTAAGTCAGATTTTGTTGGATCTTGTAACTTTAACAAAATGGTACGTACTAATACTACTTTTTTGGAAACTATATTCATTCACTATTAATGTACTTAATCAAAATCTGAATAGTAATTGACAATTTAAGATAAATAACCTCTATAGGGATAAAATGCATCAGCTGTAATTAATAAAATTCAATCTCCTAGCTTCTTGCACTGCTTAAACATAGAACTATTTTGTTTAATTAATTGTTTTATTTTAAATGTTAATTAAATCTTATTTAAAAAATCCACGTTTTAACTTATTTATATAATTTTTATATTTTAATTTATATATTTATTTATTTATTAAAATTGAAAGGATTTTAATTAAAATTATTTATTAAATTTACATGCTGTATAAAATAAGAATTTATGATACAAACTTTATTTACAATACTTTTAAAAATAATTTATGCATTAAAAATTATCCAAACAAAATAGGTTTTTAACCTTCTTAAACACTAAATTTATGTTTCTAAAAGCTTTCATGGCATTTTTCTAGATTTAAGGTTTTATAAAAAAATTTGTCGATTATTTTGATTATTAATGGCAGCTAATTATTAACTTTTCATATTCATTTTAAATATTCTTAATATTGATTATAATTTCTTCTTATTTAGTGTTATTAACGATAAAATAAAATTTAATATCTAAAATTGATGTGTCAAATTCAAATTTCAAAGAAACATTTCATATATTTATAATTGTATTTTTATAATATTTATACCAACCTAATATTTATAATTATTTGTTACAAATAGGCAACAGAAAGGAAGGGGACATTTAAAGTAGAATATCTTCAAAAAATTGAGAGAGATGTGCAAACAAAATGGGAAGGTGAGAAAATATTTGAAGCAGATGCACCTTTGGAACCAAAGACAAGTTCTGACGAAAAGTTTCTTGCAACATTTCCTTTTCCTTACATGAATGGAAGACTTCATCTTGGTCATACATTTTCATTATCAAAGTGTGAGGTAAGTATTTCATAATAACAAGATGATTTATACGAGTATAAATTAAATAACAGTTTTAATTTATTGTATAACTTATAGTTTGCGATAAGGTACAACCGTCTTTTAGGGAAGAAAGTCCTTTTTCCATTTGGCTTTCATTGCACTGGTATGCCTATTAAAGCATGCGCTGATAAGTTAAAGAGAGAAATGGAATTATATGGATATCCACCACAATTTCCAAACGAAAAAAGAATTGAGGAAGTTATAGAAGATGTAATAATAAAAGATAAAAGCAAAGGAACAAAGGTAAAGAATCCATTATTAATTCAAAAAATATTCGTATATGTTATTTCTCAAATGATTATTACTTTTAGAGTAAAGCAGTTGCAAAAAATGTTACTGCAAAATATCAATGGCAAATTATGCAAACACTTGGCTTAAAAGATGAGGACATCAAGAAATTTGCTGATGCTACATATTGGTTAGACTATTTTCCACCTCTTGCTGTGAAAGATCTAAAATCAATTGGTTTACATGTAAGAAAAGATATATAACTTGATAATAAATATGTAATAATTTTTTAAGAAAGAAACAATGTGAAAATTGTTCTAGGTGGATTGGCGCAGAACGTTTATTACAACTGATGCAAACCCATTCTTTGATTCATTTGTGCGTTGGCAATTTCAACATCTAAAAGCTAGAAACAAAATAAAATATGGAAAAAGGTATTCAATTTATTCACCAAAAGATGGACAACCTTGTATGGATCACGACAGATCAACTGGAGAAGGTGTAGGACCACAAGAATATACACTAATTAAAATGAAACTACGAGAACCTTATCCTCCAAGTTTAAAGTAGGTATTACAAAAAAATTTACAAAATTTGATCTAAATATTGAACATTTCATATATTCCTGTAGATCTCTTTCTGGCAAACCAGTTTATTTAGTAGCTGGCACTTTAAGACCAGAAACAATGTATGGTCAAACAAATTGCTGGGTTCATCCAGATATAAATTACATTGCTTATACACTATTGAATGGAGATGTTTATATTTCAACAAAAAGAGCAGCTCGAAATATGGCTTACCAAGATTTCTTTAAAGAGGAGGGGAAGATACAAATTGCATTAGAACTTACCGGAAAAGTAATATTCCTTCTTTACTATTTATAAGGAAAAATCTGCTTATAATGATATCATGTAATAAATAATATAAAATTGATAGGACATATTAGGACTACCACTAGAAGCACCTCTTACATTTAATAAAGTGATTTACACATTACCAATGTTAACTATTAAAGAAAACAAAGGTACTGGAATTGTTACCTCTGTACCTAGCGATTCTCCTGATGATTATGCAGCTTTAACGGATCTAAAAAAGAAACAAGCTCTTAGAGAGAAATATGGTATAACTGATGAAATGGTGCTGCCTTATGATCCTGTAAGTGTAGTATATTTTTGTAATAATAAAGGTATCAAATTAAGCTAAAATGTAATTAACAAAATTGTATATGATAGATATCTATTCTCGAAATACCCGAATTCGGGAATTTATCTGCGGTATTTTTATACAATAAGCTAAAAATTCAATCTCAAAATGACACAGCTAAATTATTAGAAGCCAAAGAAATGGTATATCTGAAAGGGTTTTATGATGGTATATTGCTAGTTGGTCCATATAAAGGAAAAAAAGTTCAAGAAGTTAAAAAGCTAATACAAAAAGAATTGATAAATGAGGGAAAAGCAGTTATATATTATGAGCCTGAAAAAACTATAATCTCACGATCAAATGATGAGTGTGTAGTAGCTTTATGTAATCAATGGTATTTGGATTATGGTGAAGAGACTTGGAGAAACGAAGCAATGGAAGCTTTAAATAATCTCAATACCTTCCATGAAGAAGTGAGGAAGAATTTTATAGCCTGTCTTAATTGGTTACATGAATATGCATGTTCAAGAACTTACGGACTTGGTAAGATTACATACTTCGTAAGGAAAAGACGTTATGTAATTTATCTAATATATAGTATTATAAGTATAAATTCTAGGTACTAGATTACCATGGGATGAAAATTGGTTGATAGAATCACTCTCAGACTCAACAATATACATGGCTTATTATACCGTGGCACATTTATTACAAGGAGGGACTTTCAAAGGCGACAAACCAAATACTTATAATATAAAGTAAAATTCCAAATTTCTACTAAAATTATTATTATTTGCTTTAACATTAACTTTTAGTTATTTATTAGTTAACATTAGCTTTTTTTATAAAAAGAAATTGTGTTTGAATTATTTTTTTATAGGGCTAATGAAATGACATCCGAAGTATGGGATTATATATTTTTCAAAGATGTAAAGTTTCCAAAAACAGATATAAAGAAAGAGGCATTAGATCATATGCGACGTGAATTTCATTATTGGTATCCAGTAGATTTACGAGTATCTGGAAAAGATTTAGTACAAAATCATCTAACGTTCTTCATTTATAATCATACTGCAATCTGGCCTAAACAATCTGACTTATGGCCAAAAGGTATCAGAGCGAATGGTCATCTCCTCTTAAATTCAGCAAAGGTAAGAAATATGATTTTCTTAATACATCTCACAATTACTTGAGAAAATGACAAGTAATTTTCTTAGATGTCTAAATCAGAGGGTAACTTCTTAACACTCACTGAAGCTGTAGAGAAGTTTTCTGCAGATGGTATGCGACTTTGTCTAGCCGATGCTGGTGATTCAGTAGAAGATGCTAATTTCGTAGAAAACATGGCTGATGCTGGAATTCTTAGATTATATAATTTTATTGAATGGGTTAAAGAAGTGTTGGATTCGAAAGATATCTATAAACAAAGACAATCATCTACATTTAATGACAAAGTTTTCGAAAGGTACTTATGAAAATATTTATAAAGTCTCATTTTGAAAAATTTATAAAATCTATATTAAGTTCACAATTATATCAGTGAAATGAACCTGAAGATACAAGAAACCGGAGAAAATTATTCGAAAATGTTATACAAAGAAGCACTAAGAACAGGATTCTTTGAATTACAAGCAGCAAGAGATAAATATCTACAATTGAGTTCTCTAGATGGCATTAGTTGGACATTAATTATGAAATTCATAGAACTTCAAATTATTCTCTTGTCTCCAATTTGTCCACATGTAGCAGAACATGTGTGGTCTCTAATTGGTAAAGTAAGTTTTTTCTACTTAATACAACTTTTAAGCAATGGCTACAACAAATTTAAATGAAATAAATAAAATTCAATAATGAACTTATTAATGTTAAAAATAATGAAATAACATTTTTACAGGAAGGTAGTATATTAAATGCCAAATGGCCCCAAGTAGGCGAAATAGATGAAGTTCTTATAAAATCATCACAATATCTTATGGACGCTGCGCATTCATTTAGGATTCTCTTAAAAAATTATTTAACGCCAAAGAAAGCACCTAAGAAAAAAAATGAAACATCAGTTATAGAGAAACCTAATCAAGGTACTATTTGGGTAGCTAAAACGTATCCTCCTTGGCAAAGTACTATTTTATCTACAATGAAAGACTTATATCTTGTAAGTAATATATAATAGAATATTCGAAATATTTTATTATTATATATAATTCTCGCCTATTGGCTTAGGACATATTTCCAATTTAGTATTTTGTCTCTTATTTCCTATGTTTTCCTATAGTACTCTCACCCGCTTTAATTATCCTTTTCTAAGTTACTAATCGTTAAGCTCTAATCTACTCTTTTATTCATACCATATGTGAATATTATAAATATAATTAATTTATGTGTTTATACTAAAATATTTTATGCAAAATTATTTTTCAGAAAAATGACAATAAACTACCAGAAAATAAAATTATTGCAACAGAATTGGGAAAACTACAGGAATTAAAAAAACATACGAAACGGGTAATGCCATTTGTACAAGTTATGAGAGAGAAAATGCAATTTGTCGGATTAAGTGCATTGAATTTAACGTTAGATTTTGACGAGTTTAAGATTCTCCAAGATAACAAAAAATATCTTCAAAATACATTAGATGTAAGTATTATATTCTTTTTAATACTTCTTATTAGGTTTAATAATTTTCTATTCACATCTAGCTAAAGGATATCATGATAAGATATACGGATGAAGCTCCAGAAAAAACAAAGGAGGAATGTTGTCCAGGTGCACCTTACATGAATTTTTCTACTAAGCAAGGAGTGTCAGTATGCATCATAAATCCACAGAAGTACAGTGGTTTATTTAGAATGGACATTATAATAGCAGATGGAGACACTATAGAGGATATAATATCACGAATATTAAAAGAAAACAAAATTATGAAGAGTATGCATAAATCAAATCGATTTGACCTAACCTACATTATTCACTAAATTGTTTATTTTTTTAGATCCAACGTCAGTTTCTCTGTATCGCTATAATGATCCTCTCATGGGACCGAGGATAAAGACTAGAACCGATAATATATTAAAAGGTAAAACTCATATTCCACCCAATTGTGTATTTAATGTTGATATAGAAAACAAAAATGTAAATGTAAACGTAGAAGGAAGTTTATATCATATAGGTAATGAATTGGTTTATATTTTCCAGTCTTTGGAGAATTAATATATAGATATTCACATTACGTATAACTATTTGTAATAATGTCAATATTGTAAAACTTTCAATATTGAAATATGTATTTGTTTTGTTTAAATATTTTTTCATACATGAAATGTGAATTTTTTAAATATGATATAAATAATATATAATTTATATTAATAAATTGAATGTATTTTGATGGATAAGGAACTTATACTGTTCTATAACCATTTTTTTACATTTTTAATAAATAGTTACGGAATCTTTTGCCATATTCTTTGTTTGAGTTTTGATTTTAAAGAATATTTAAAGATCTTTAAATTTTACTAATTATATTAATAGGCTTGATCATTAAATATATATATACATATATATATTATATAATTTATTTATACATATGTAAACTCCCTAAAAATTCAAATGCGGATAAACAAAGGGACTTTCTCTGTTTAACGGACGGTGTGATTTTATTTATTGTTACGGACAACTGATTTGCCAGTCATTTCACAGACAGACGGTTAGAGAAGAAGGATTTCGAGCGTTAGAAATAGACAAGATCATAAGAGAGAATTTATTATTTAGAGTATTGAAGATTGACAGAGGAAGAGTTGTAGTTTAGGACATGGAAAACCGATTTTCGACTCAAGAATCGATCCCTGAATTATCCGAGAATTGAACATTATACATATATTTTTTTTAAAGGAGAAATTGTGCAAAAAACTATTTTCTCAATTTATGTACATATATATTTTTACATTTAAAAATGAAAGTTTCTTAAAATATATCAAATATAAATTTAATCCATAAATGATTATAGGAGAAATATTTTATATTAATTATAAATATGTATAAAGATATTTTAATAAATCTTCTGCTCATATTCTTAAGGATTTATTTTTATTCTGTAGTGTAAATGTGCAATATATATAATAGAATTTCAACATTTAATTACTTTTCCATTTTTCTACCTCTGCTCGTATTTTTTTCACATCTACAGCATTTGTTCTACAACATCCACCTATGTATCGAACACCTAAATCGAGCCATTCGTGTATAAATTCTTGTAAAGAATATCCTTCTTCTTTTTTCACCCAACCCTGTTCTACTGTATACTTTTCACCACTATTAGGATATACTACCAGTGGTATAAAGTCTTGTTTACAATTTTCATTTATTCCCTTTAATAAAGAAGTTACATTTTGTGGTGCGATACAATTAACTCCAATTGCTAAAATTTGTCCTGGCAAGGCTTCTTTGTAACACCATAGTGCTATGTCTTGAAAATGAGAGCCATCTGCTATGCTCTTTCCATCGTAGCTACACGAGAAAGACAACCAAGCTTTACTATTTGGAAACTCTGTCAATAATTTAACCAGTGCTTTTGCTTCTTGCTTGCATGGAATTGTTTCTATAGCTAACATATCAACGCCACTTTCTATCAATTTTTGAATACGTGGTCTGTGCCAATTCATAAGAATTTCTTCTGATACAGTTGAGCAATATTTTCCAGTATATTCTGAAGCATCATGCAAACAGGCTCCATAAGGCCCAACTGATCCAGCAATTAGTGGATTTGCATTTATAACATTTCTTTTATTTTTTATCTCTTCTTTATATAAATTTATAGCTTCTTTAGCATAAACTACAGCTTTAGAAAACAGATTAAGACCTTCCTCTTCTGGAAGGTTCATATACTTTGAAAAACCATCAACAGATGTTTGATAAGTGTTTGTCTGAATTATATCTGCTCCAGCTTTTAAAAAATCCAAATGCGTAGAAATAACTGCATTAGGATTCGTAACAAGAAATCGTGCAGTCCATAAAGGATCACCATCTATTATATCACCAACATGAGTTGCTAATTGTGTAGAAAATCCACCATCTAATACCTTCACTTCTTGCATGATTCTCTTTTAAAATTGTTATCAAATATTTTTAATATCAAGAATATCTATTCACGAGTAAAAATATAAAATTATTTTTCAGTTTTAAACATTTTAAATATAACTATAATTATGTGTAATAGTAATGCGTTTGTAACATCGAGAAAACCAACTTTTATTATTTCACGCACGTCTTAGCCGTTTAGATGTGTTTGCGAGTCTGAGGCAATAATTTCTACAATTGGCTTTATGAAATATACTTATTCCAAAGTCCATAACGAATCAGTGAGATAAATATTAACGTGAACAAAAGCTTAAGTATAATTGTTCTAAAAACGTTAATTTTCTTCTTGTATCTACACTGTACAATTTTTACATTAAGATCAGATTTAGTCACGTGTTTACGTATGTTACGATAAGCTACGTGTTATGATATCTATCATATGTATGTCTAACACTTTTAAATTTAGCAAATTACATTGATGTGATAAGCATTAACTGATAATCAACATTAATTAATATTTTTTGTTACAGAAGTTGGAAGTTGTTTTTTAGCATCATTACTAATAGTGCTGAATTTAAGTTTTCATAGTGTTTTCATATTATTGTAATGTAGTACACAACAAATGAACAAGATTAATACAGAGTTTGTTTTATGACAAAAAAATATAACAATATATATGTATGTGCAATGAATATATAAAAAATATATATATATATTTTCTTTCCTTAGTAGCAAATAATATTAACTGAAAATTATTAATCGTAATATGTATATATGTTATTAATTTTGATATATTTTGTTAAGATATATTAATCAAATATATAAGATTACATAAAAACATACATATATTTTCTAAATATTTAATATATAGGTCACATAACTTTACTTAAAATAAACAGGAAAAAAATAATTGATTTAACATAATGACGTATTTAAAATAATTGATTAAATAAAACAGTTAACCCATTATGATTCCCTTTTTCTGTTGAAATTGTTTACTTCTTTTCTAATTGATTTTATATCTTCTGCATACATTCTGCAACAACCTCCAAGATAACGTATTCCAAGTTCTAGCCATTCAGGAATAAAATTTTCAAATGAAGCAGAGTTTCCATTTTTTATCCAGCCTTTACTTTGTAAATAGATTTCACCGCTATTAGGATATGCGATTAATGGTATAAA
This sequence comes from Bombus affinis, assembly GCF_024516045.1. Classification (NCBI taxonomy): domain Eukaryota; kingdom Metazoa; phylum Arthropoda; class Insecta; order Hymenoptera; family Apidae; genus Bombus; species Bombus affinis. The sequence goes on along the minus strand of NC_066346.1, from coordinate 13,239,520 downwards.
CTCATTTGCTGGCCCTGTATTGATATTTTTTAGTAAAGGAGTTACGTTTTCTGGAGCAATGCAATTTACACCAATGGCAACTATTTGTCCTGGTAATGCCGTTTTATAGCAACGTAAAGCAATTTCTTGGAAATTACTCCCATCTACTATGTTTTGACTGTCTTTTTTGCAAGAAAACGAAAGCCATGCCTTAATGTTTGGATATTCTCTTAAAAGTTCAATTAATGCTTCTGCTTCCTGATAGCAAGGTATAGTTTCTAGTGCTAATAAATTTATATCAGCATCTACAAGAGCATTTATACGTGATTTGTGCCATTCAATGATGGTATCACGAGGTGTTGTTTTACCATAAATTCCATTATATTCAGAACCATCGTGTAGGCTAGCTCCATAAGGTCCACAGGAGCCAGCAATGATAGGATTCTTATTTTCAATATCATTGTTCTCTATAATTTCTTTAATATAATCATTCACTGCATTTTTAGCAAGATTTACAGCTTTGTGTAATAATTTTATACCTTCCTCTTCAGTTACAGATAAATATTTCATTAAATCAGGAACTGAAGCTTGATATGTACTTGTTTCAATAATATCTGCACCTGCTCGTAGAAAATCTAAATGCGTAGCATAAACTGCATCAGGATTTGTTGCTAAAAATCTTGCTGTCCACAGAGGATCGCCATCAATTTTTGCATTAATATGAGTGGATAATTGTGAACTAAATCCACCGTCCAAAATCTTAATATCCATATTTTTCAATATTATATGAAATTATGTCTTGTGTAATACGAAGGTTATCTTATTTTTCTATTAAACATTTAGATAATGAACCTGATAATGAAATGATGATATTGTGATTAATTTCAAATTAATTTAATATTTAATAGTATTTAATAAAGTAAAAGTATCTCACAATCGGATACGGAGTTGAACTATACTGGCTATTTGATAATTCTGTAATTTAATTGCGATAACCTTTCATGTCTGTCGTAGTGCTGAATATTTATTTTTCTTTGGATAAACTATGGTTTTATGCCAGGTTATTTAAACCAGGGAGTAAACAAAATCTATTATCACAAAACAACGTTGTAAGGAAATTAATTCTAATTATTACCAAATTTATTACATACCTACACCGAATGCATATAACATGTAACACATATAACAATTTCATCGCGCGTAAAATAATCGATATATGATTTCTTACAAATTTTAAATTTTAAGTAATGTTTTGTAATACAGTTAATAGTCTATGAAAAACATTGTAACTTGAATAATTTGAGTTTTACGTTGGATTACAATATTTAAATACATTGTAAATAAAACACATATTATCTCAAATATACTTTTGTTTGTAATTAAATCTAGATATTTATAATATTTCGAAAATTATTATGTTTCTAAAATATACATTTGATTAAATATAATACATTTCTAAAGTTTTTATCGTGAATAATTTAAACTTTGTTTGTTTAATATTTTAAATCGTAATATTTAAATAAGAGATTTGTACATTTAAACACATAATATTTAAAAATCCATTGCTTCAATCAATTCAAAAGATCATTGCTTAAAATACATTTACTTATATTTATTAAAATTTTTATATTTTTCGAATACTACTAAATTTTTAAAACGTACATTCGATTAAATATAGATTTTCAAAATTAGTATCGTTCTTTAAACTATTGCATTTATATTGTATTTAGACATTCAGGTGTAATTAAGCAAATTTTGAATATTTTATAATATATAAGAGAATAATTAATATTATTTAAAAACTATATTTAAATGCGTATGTATTTATATAACAAATTATGCCATATTTATTTTATTTAATACATATGTAAATCTCTCTTTAACTGTAACCTTGAATTTGATTTGTCAATAATGGAACATAGTTAAGCATTAATAGTTCGATAACATATCGAAGATCATTTTATATTTTTAACGAAACGTAATTTATATTTATAGTTGTAAGTTGTTATTGTTGTTAATGTTACTGATATATAAATTGTCAGAAATAAATACTTATACCCTGAAAAATAATCGTGATTTATTTAAAAAATTTTGTTTCAAGTGCTTGAAATTAATTACTGATAATCTTTTGAACTTCGTGCATGCTTCTTTCCAATGAAGTTCCAAGAAGTTTATATCTCAAGAAAGAAACAGAATGGTATCAATGGTAAGTATCTTTACTATAAAACTTATCATTTTTCAATTATTTCCTTGCATGTATATAATTAGAATTATACAATTTTTATTAAAAAATATAAATTTGAAAGAAAATAACAATGTTTTAAATGTTAATATATTTCTAGTTGTATAGATAATATTTATTATGGATGGTGAAACTTTAGTTAAGTTTTAATGCATGTAAACTTTTAAATTATACAGTTTGTGTATTAGATATGTATTTAGGTGGGATTTTGAGTATATCAGAAGTAAATGCTTTAACTTTTGAACAATTTGAATGGCTTTTTAGAAATGTTGTTGAATGTTACCCAGATATTGCACAATATGTAGCACATATGAGATCATTTGCATCAGTCAAAAATACTAAAAGATATTTTTAAGAATATTTAGATAATTTGGATACTTTTGTTAAAGACAATGTATAATAATTATTATTATTATGTAATTTTAATTTCATAATTTTATGATATGGACTTTTGTTTATGTAATAAAATAAATATTATTTGGTGATTAATATAATGCATATGCAAGTATTTATGTCATTTATTTTTAAAAGAGGAAAATGTATTGCTTGGACATCCAGCTTTAATAGTAAAATTAGTAAGGGAACAATTTTTTATTGCAGAATCACATTCCGAACAATCTTAAGCAAAATCTTGAATTCGAATCTATGTCAAAGCAATAAAAACAATTATTAGATACAATAATTTGTGAGTAAATTAAAAAAAATTATAGTTTAATCATATAATTTTATTGTGAATAAAGGATTATGAAATGTAGCGTTATATGTGTATTTACTATTTCAGATACAAGGAGAAATTTCATATTCCTTTTGTAATACATATGCAGGAAAATAAAGTGTAAACAATTCTTACATCAATTCAAACGCGTTTGCAAGATACGAAAGATAACGAATTACGTATTGCAGTTCAAGAAGTTAAGAAAATATGTAATAGCAGAATAGATCATCTCGTATGGTTAGATATATATAGAATGAAATTTAAGTTTTCACTTAAATAAATCTAGCTATTTAAAATAAATTACCTAATTATAAGGACCAAACATTTATTGTTACTTAAGATATTCAATAATACAAAGCCAAACTCTTTAGAAATAGAAATATCCGTGTTTATAATATTCCAAGACTTTTTTCAACAACAGCATGTGGTTGCCCCATTTGTTCTCTAAATTCAGGTATGTTTAATATGTCTTCAAACCTAAATGTATAAAAAGTTATTAAAATCTTAATATTTATATTAATCAACGCTTCAGAAATTGTAAACTAATGTTCTGAGGAAGCATGTATAATTATAAATAGATTGGGAATTATGCAAATACATATTTTTATGAATATAATGAAGGGGAACCTAAATACAAAATTGTTTTACTTACTAAAAATTCCAATGAGTGTTCTACTTTTTGTATACTATTTTGTCTACTATTTTTCTACCTTATATGTAATCTATTTATTTTTATAGCTTTAAATTTCACATAAATGCATAAATTTATGCATTTATTATATTAGATATATATTATATTAGATATCTAATTATATTATATTAGATATAGAAATCTAATTATATTAGATATAGAAATTAATTCAATGTCTTTTTTGTATAAGGCTTTCAGATATTTATGATTTAGCATTTATTGATCTCTGTTACTTTTGGACCAATTTTAGTTTATTTAATTTAGTTGCACAAGTTCTTATTACATTTGAGTATTACTATTATGTTACTTGTTTTGTCAATTCATGGCTAAAATTGATAGTTTAAAATCCAAAAATAGAGGAAAATGTTGGACTTCAAACAGATCTGTAGTTGGTTCAATGTAAAGATATCAAATTAATTTCTATCTAATAAATTATTTAATTTAGATAAATGATATATATTAATTAATTTACCCTATTTCTTCATCCTTTCCAAGTAATACATCTTTCATCATGTGTGATGATGGAAGAAATGGAAGTCTTCCAATTTTTTCAGTAGCTTTTAATTCCATTGCTAGACGCATTGGAGCATGTAATCCTTGTGTGTTTCTTAATAACACCATATTCATGCGAGTACGATTTTTCTCATACTAAAAAATATACACATATATAATATATATATTATAAATTTTTGTACAAATAATTGAAAATCACAAGAGAAGACAATAAGTCACAATTCTCATTCTTTACAGAGAAGCAGTTTAAAATGGAGTATGTTGTCAATTATCCTTATATTATCAAAATTATTCTTTTATTTAATTTTGAAATTATATATATATATTTAGAAAAATATATTTCTTTCCCACTTTCTATAATTTTAAAAATATTGTTTACCACAATATAAAAATATTATTCGTTTTAACACTTAACCAACAAGATAGGGAGGATCTCCCCTCTGTGAAATATATCGCTGCATGACCAAACAGGGAGATCTTTTTTAAATTTAGTAACGTGTTCCCCCCCCCCCCTTTTTCTTGTTATTATCAGTTATTGTTTTCTTGGAACTATTCTCAATTAATTGCGCCACTTTTTCCGCTTTTATAAAGTACAGTACATAATAAAATATACCAATTTAATGGTGTTAAAATTAATTAAAAAGGTAGACTATCAGTTATGACTAAATAAAGTTATAATTGAACGATACCACACTGTAAAAACATATTAAAATGCATTATGAATTTTTAATTTCAGGTTCAAGTCATGTTATTTATCTTTAGTCATCTTTAATGTTTTTAATTTTACCTATATTTTTTTATACTTTTAATATATTTTTTAAATTTGATGTTTTGTATAAACAATATGTGAAATTGTTAAACAAAATCATTACCACGGCGTATAATTGACCACTTAAATAATTTTTAGACTTTTTTGCTTTTTAAGTAGTGAACATTAGTCCTCAATACTTGGAAAAATATGCAATGAACAGTGTATAGGTTGGCTAAGTGTTAATAGTTATATCTTCAGCTTCTAAGAAATATCATTGACTATATCTTTGGATCTAACAAACTCTTCCCATTTTTAACTATATATTTTATTAATATATTTTAAAATCTAGTCATAAAGTGACAATGAAATAAAAAATTCAGCAGTCCTGTTCTTTCTCTATGATTTTCAATTGTTACTCCAATAAATAAAATTATTTTTTTTTTACACTTCTCTCAGATGCTTCCAATGGATGTGCATAACCTATATGCTGCCTAGATGTTGTTAATCTAATAAGAAATAATAATATGATTGATATTAAATGTTAGAAATTCAACTGTTAGTAAAATTGTGTAATAATTTAGTCATACCCTGAAACCATTGGATTAGGTATACCATAATTGTCATCGTGAATGTTGAACTGGTCGTTTACAGTAGATTTTGGAACAAGTGATGGCAAACCAAAACTCTGAAACATATTATTTTAACATTATTATATTGAATCAAGCAATGAAAATTTGTATTTTCTTCTTTAGTTCAAACTCGTTTCATAGTGAGATAGAGTTGTAAAAGATAATAAACAAATATCTTTCTTAACAACATTACCTTACAACATTACCTCATTATGAGACAAATGTTTTTCGAAAATATATATTAAAAATATTATAAATTGTATCTAATGTTTATAAAATAATTAGTGTTTGTATTATTTCTTACCATTATTACTTAGTTATATGAAATTCAAGCCTTTATGGAAACCAAAAGTCACGCTAGATGAATTCACAGAATAATGTATATATTCATTGGGTTCATAAACTCATTGAAATGTGACTTGACGTTTCACATGTACAAGCAATGCAAGTCAGTGGTAAATCATAAATAATATGTGATATAGAGTTCATATCGAATAACGTTTTTCGGTGTACAAACTATATTATCGATAATGCTCAATTTATGTTTTGAATTTTTTACATAGCTCTGTCAGAGAAGTGAGAGTACTCATATTTACGGTTCTGATTGTTCCCGGATTAGTGCTGCTTCCAACGGGCAAGTACTGAAGATGTTCCGCGTTAAAACCTATGTAGCTCCATCACAAACAGGATATTACTTTTTGTGACTCTATGCTACAAGAGTCTATTTTATTGTATAGTTCGGTCGAAAAGTTCATACCCTTTTATCTGAGATAAACACAAGTACAAGAATAACAAAATCGCGGAATAATTAAACGAAGTTCCTTCAGTGGATAATGGATCAGTGGAATGTTAATGGATGCAATAATTTTGATATATTCTCTGTGCATAATAATCTTTTAGATTTAATATTAAATTTACTTTCCTTTCGATAATGTTTTTGTTATAATAAAATTTAAATTTCATTTTAATAGTAATTTTAGTAGTTGATAAGCTGCGAATAATATTTCTAACATGATGTATCTGTTTTGCCATACGGATGTATTCGTTTACAAAAACAATAAAAATGGACGAAAAAATTAACTGCAGATCAGATTTGACGCCATGACTAATTTGTGATCCACGATTTTTATTATTTCTTAGTAAAACTTATTAATTCTCTAACTTTCAATCTATAGTTGAAATTATCAAGATTATACATATTAAGATTGATAAGTTAACAAAAGGTGTTTAATAAATAGCTGATGAGCAATACCTCTCCTTCTGAGCTAACCAGCGACTGCCTTTTGTTTACATACTTAACATTAAAGATAATAACATGTAACTTTTTTTTATTTTTTTTTTTATTTACAAGTACTTTACAATCAATTTTCGCATTGAGAATTTTAAGGAAGTTTCTCTGGCGTGGCGCAGTGACATGGCTAATTATTTAGAATAAGTTAAGAAACTTATTAACTTATTATAGATAAGTATAGTTTATAAATAATAATATTATAAATAAGTAAATATTACTTATTAGAAATATCTAGTTGAATCTAGTGCTTAGGTCTAACGAATAGTGTTTTCTTAGCCTACGGATCTGATCCGACGTATTAAGTAATTTAGTAATTGGGGGTTTCGATGTTTGATAACTCTTTTGATATATCTATTACTGCATTTTATTATTTCTTCTTTGACTATGGGTATCTCGAGGTCGCAATGTATTGCTTCGTTGGTAACATACCACAGTGTATCTATTAGGGATCTCAGAGTTTTCGATTGGAAGCGTTGAAGTATTTTAATGTTGGAAATACTTGCTGTTCCCCATAGTTGAATTCTGTAGGTCCAGACCGGATTTATTATGGTCTTAAGTTTAGCCTTGAGTTGCTTCGATTTGTCGATTTGTCTATGATGTGTTGTTTCCATGTCATTCTCCTCTCCAGAGTCATGCCCAGATATCTGACTGAATCCTTGTTAGGAATTGTTATATTGTGAATGGTCACCTGAGGGCAGGTTTGCTTTCGCAGCGTGAAGGTTACATGTGTGGATTTATTTTCGTTAATTTTGAAGCCCCACTTGTGGGACCACTTTTCCATAGACAGTTCCGCCTGTGCAGCCGACCGGACGTGCAAGACAGTGCTTCAGTGAAAGTGCGGCAAGAGGGAAGAGAAAGCGGTAAAATAAACGCCTATCGCCAAATCGTGGAACATGCAGATTCCACCAATAAGAATAACTAATAAAGGAGAAACATACTTTATAAATAGAGGCCATAGGCTCTACCAATAGGTAACCAATTAACGAAGAACACGAAAATACAGAAACAAACGAAATAAACATGGAAATATCACAAGACAATGACGGAAACAACGAACTAACACACCATGAAGAAAGTTGGACGGTGGTAACTTCCAGCAAAAAGCGTAAAGTAAACCCGTGCACAAGCGGCAGGAAAACTGTACTACCAGAAAGAAAACAATGGCTGCAGGATATCAAACTCAGTAACTCATTTAGCGCACTGCCAGAGTAGATCAATAAATAACATAAACAAGTATGATACCAAACAACCATTACCGCTATTTCTAATTGATTAGAACTTAAAATCAATAATAAAAATATATATGAAATCAAAAAATTACTAAACACAATAGTAACAGTGGAGCTACCTAGACATAAAAAAGATATCCTGCAATGCATAAGGTGTCAGCAATACGGCCACACAAAAAATTATTGCAACAGAAGCCCGGAATGTGTTAAATATATATATATATATATATATATATATATATGTCGGGTTGGCGTTACGATTAGAGTTAGGGTTAAGGGCGTAAACGAATCCCTATTGACACTAGACGTGATCACTATGCAATAGAGGAGATATTTACTAGTGCAAACATGACCATGTTGGAATTGGACAAGTAGTCGCGATAATTTGATACTCGAGAAGCTAATGACAATGATCCTAGGCTCAATAACGAATCCACGGTCAACGGGATGACGAACTCTACTCTTCTTTAGCGTCTAAGTTGTACTCAATGTTAATGCATGGGGCAATCACTACGTATCCGAGAGTTACTTGAATCGTCGTCGAGATCGTACCGGAGAGTAACTCTCCGTCTCGACGATGCCGTCGAGGAAAATTATAATGGGTGGGTCTAAGGACATGAGATCCTCGGATTCGTCAAAGAAAGCTTTCGTTCCAAAGGTGAGGGAAATTAGCGCTGTTGCTAATTGGTCGATCTCCATATCGGCGTTTTGAAAGAGATGCTGGCCGCCCTTGAGGGGAGGTTGTTGACGGGGGCATCGTTCGTGGAAGATAGGCTTCTCCTATCGTCCCGTAGTTGCAACAAGGACTGTTTGTCTGAATGAAGAACTTTGCTTGACTAAATCTTAAGATTTATTGCGGGTCCTCAAGTTAGCTAAACATACTGCGGAGGTATATTGACATCTGGAGATCATCTTACCCGAAGGATAGGATCTGCGTGTGGCGAGCCACGGAACAGAAACCTTTGAAATATTTACTGCCACGTGTCGCTACGGCTATTTCTTTAAAGGAGAGGTATAGAGTTACTCTGTGCCTTTGTTAGGTAAAACGTTCATCCCTTGACCGCGGCTACGTTCGGCAACTGGTTGTCGCCTCGAGCCCAAGCTCACTATCATAAACCTCGAACAATCGGAGCGACATTTGTTTAATCTAAATTACGACATTACGGTATTCCCGAGAATCCAAGAAGAGGTTCCGGTGTTTTTTCCATCTCCGACATATATGTCGGAGAGTCAGTAGGATTGGAGGTGTGGGCAGGCAACGAATCTTCACCAGTAGTAGCCATTGTCGAGGTGTGATCCAGAGTTTATTAACACAGGTAGGGAGATGTGAGACTTGACAAATAAACTGCGGCGGTTAGGTACTCGCGATGCGAATGACAATGGTCTGAGGTCCGATAACGAATACGCGGTCAACGGGACTCTTTTATCCTTTACTCGTCGGCAACGCCTAGGTGGTACTCTCAGCTAGCACGCGAAGTAAGCACTCTATCGAAATGATGAAATCGTACTCGAAGCTCTCTCAGTGACGCGGTTTAGGAAAAACTGAAGAAGCTCTTTAGCGGCACCAGGTCTTTTATATTCGTGGAGACAAGTTTTCGTTCGGAGAGTGAGGGAAATTGCCGTTGTTGTTAATTGATCAGTCTTTGGAAACAGTCTTTGTCCTTCACGGAAAAGACTGTTTGCCTATTTTCGTTAATCAAGGTTTAGGGTTTATGACGGGTCATTAGGCTGGCTGCAGATGTTTTGCGAATATGTCTCGACGACCGGCAATTGACCTACCCATAAAATAGGGTCTGCTTATGGCGAGCCATGAGACAGAAACCATTAGTGTGCTTACTGTCGAGTGCCGTTACAACTATTTCTTTTTATGGAGGGCTATAGACTTTTCCATGACTTTGTTAGAAAATGTTCGTCCCTTGACCGCGGCTACGTTCGGTGACTGGTTGTCACCTCGAACCCAAACTCATTCTCATAGATTGCAGGCAATTACAATTGGGCTGAAGGACGGTGATTGTTTAACTACGGCTATGGCGGAATCCAAACTACAATATTAGGGGTTTTTCCCCGGTTTCGACGGAAGGAAGGCTCCGGTGTCTCTCCATCTCCGACATATATAATAACAATATAGACATACTACTTGTCTCAGAAACACACTTCACTTCAAAAAGTTACATGAAAATACCATACCATACCATATATGATACCAAACACCCCTCAGGGAAAGCGCACAAAGGGACCGCAGTGATAATCAGAAACGATATCAAACATTATTTACACAGTCAAGTTAATAAGGAATATATACAAGCAACCACCGTTACAGTTCAAACTAGCAGCAACTACTTCCAGTTGTCAGCAGTATATGTATCACCGCGACACAAAATAACATCACAAATATGGGAAGAGTACTTCCAACACTTAGGGGACAAGTATATCGCAGCGGAAGACAACAACTCAGAGCACACGCTATGGGGATCAAGAATTACTACACCTCGGGGTAGAACCCTGGAAAAATACATCAGAAACACTAACCTCAATATATTATCCCACAGGTAGACCGACATACTGGCCGACAGACCTGAGCAAAATACCTGACCTACTCGATTTTGCAGTTACAAGAGGACTAAACACATTGCTCCACAGGTTTAAAGCGAGGAAGACTCGAACCACATCGAAGTTCTACAGGTACGTGACCAAGGACATGGCGCCGGAGGAGTTCCTGAGTAGATTCGACGACACACTGAAGAAGGAGGACCTCAACGCGGTTATCGGAGCGGATGGGGCCGAGTCCTTGCAAAAGTGCATCGAAGGTACGTGCGAAGGGATGCTAAGGAACACGGGCTGTGCGGCGAGCGGAAAGTACGCGAACTATTGGTGGAACCCGAAGATCGCGGAACTTAGAGCGCAGACGCACAAAGCGCTCAGGAAGGTGACGAGAGAGAGGAAGAAGAATGCCGGCGACACCGAGCAGGGGCTCAACGCCTACAAGGAGATCCGAAGGCAGTTAAAAAAGGAGATCGCCCGTAGCAAAACAACAGCTTGGGCAGAATACTGCAAGATACTGGAGAGCGACCCTTGGGGCAAACACTATCGCACGGTCATGAAGAGATGCAAAAGCAAGGGACCAACCAACGACATGCCGATCGACATGGTGGAAGCAGTCCTACAAGGCTATTCACCATGGGACACGGACCCTCCCATTACGAGGGCCGCGAAGAGGCAGAGACCGAAGAGGAAGGAGACATCAACCTCAGCGTCGTCATCAGTGAAGGCGATGTCGTCGATGCCGCCGGAAGAATGAACACCAAGAAGGCTGCAGGAGTCGATGGCGTTCCGGGCGAAATCGCGAAGCTGATAGCGAGTTGCAGGAGCGAGCTCGTGACAAGGGCGATCAACGGCATCACCGAATCAGGAACGATCCCAGACTGCTGGAAGACGGTCAGAGTAATACTGCTAAGGCAGCCGGGAAAGGATCCCAGTCTCCCTAACGCGTACCGGCCGATAAGCATACTCCCAGCCATGAGCAAGATCTGGGAAAAATGCTTTAAGAAGATCATCGAGAGATGCATCGGAACGGACCCGTTCCATCGGAGGCAGTATGGCTTCAGAAAGAAGAGGAGTACGGTAGATGCCATCACGCAGGTGATGAAGTTTGCCGACATCTGCAAACAGAAGAGGGAAATATGCGTAATGATCGCCCCGGACATTAGCAGTGCCTTCAATTCGCTCAGCTAGAAGAGCATCTACGAAGAATTTGACAGGAGGAAGCTGCCATGGAAGGTCAAAAGGCTAATTGGCAGTTACCTATCTGGAAGGAAGATCATCGTGAGCAACCAGCACGGCACGGTGGAGCACAAGGTGGCGGCGGGAATTCCGCAGGGATCCATCCTTGGACCATTCCTGTGGAACTTGGTATACGACCGGTTGCTCGAGAGACTCGACAACATGCCAATGGTCAGAGCAACCGCCTTCGCAGACGATCTGGCCATCACGTGTTCCGTCGGGAAGAACGAAGAGGCTTCCGCCAAGGTCAACACGATTCTAAGGATCGCCAACGATTGGTGCACTAGTGTCGGTCTCACACTGGCGAGAGAAAAGACGGAAGTCATGCTCATCACTAGGTTGCAAGTGCCAAGAGTGGTGAAACTCAAGTTGGGCTCTTCGGACATCGAAACGGTCGACCACATCAAGTATCTCGGAGTCATCATCGACACCAGTCGGAGGTTCGGTGCGCATATCGAGACGGTGTGTAATAGAGCCGACAAGTTAATAAGAGCTCTTAGGGGAATACTACCTAACATCAACGGGCCGCCCAGCTTGACTCGTAAGCTCAACTACAATGTGTGGGAGTCCATCGTAACTTACGGAGCACCGGGCTAGAGCATCGAATACCGATAAGAACAGGAAGAAGCTGAAACGGGCACAACGGACGGCCCTGTGCATAACAACGACGGCATACCGTACCGTCTCCCACGCGGCACTTTGCGTGTTGACCGGGAATCTCCCGATCTACATAAAGATAAAGATGCTCGGAGAGACTTACGAGAGGAACAAGATCCATATGACCAGGATCGGCGCGGATCACGGCAGCGAGCTGAAGGAGGAACTGGAGGCGTTTCGCAAGAAGGCCCAAGAGGAGTAGCAGAAGGAGTGGAACAACTACAAAAAGGAGAATGTCACAAGGAAATTAATACCGAATGCGCTGCTATTTACCAAAAAGAAGATGGACATCGATCATCATACCATGCAGCTGTTAACGAGGTATGGGATTTTCGATGTCTATAGGAAGAGGATTGGCAAGAACAGCGACAGCAACTGTCTCGACTGTGGAGACCCTAACGACGATGCAGAGCACGCCTTCTTCGCGTGCCCGAAGTGGACGGACAGAAGGATTGAGCTGGAGAACGCTCTTGACGAGAAGATAGACGTGGACAATCTGATCGCCACGGTGACCGCCAAGAACGAGAGCTGGGATAAATTCAGGCAATTCTGCAAGACCGTCATGTCTCACAGGAGGGTGACAGAGAAGGCCTTGGAGGAGGCAAAGAGGAGAACGAGAGCAACAACAACTACGCGGAGCAGTGAAGGCAGAGATACAAGACAACAAAGAACCACAGAAGGAGATCAACCCAGTATTTTGAACTGGCTGAGAAGATGACGAGAGCAGTAACTGCCCGAAGAAGAAGATACAACGAGGCATGAAAGGACAACCTTGATGACTGCCGACAGGTTTTACCGGGGTTGTCTGTCCTTAAAACAGAGGAAGAAGGAGGAGGGGTTTTTAGTGGGTATGGCAACAACATCCGCCCGAGTCCCACATAACCCAGTGATGCGGGTCACTGGGCATGCGTAACAGCATTTTCCTCTCCTCACGAAAAAATAAAACCACCAAATGGCAAACTTTTAAAGAAATAATCGAGAGCAAAATCAACTACAACATTCCATTGGAAACATACGAACACATCGAACAGGCAGTAACAACATTGACAGGAACTATCCAAGAAGTAGCATGGACAGTCGCTACACCTGAACCAATCAGCAGACAAACAAAAATAATTCCGCAAGAAATAGTTGAAAAAATTAGAGAAAAAAGAAAAGCAAAAGCAAAATGGCAAAAACATAGAAAACGATAAAACAAAAAACACCTAAACAAACTTGCAAAGGAAATAAAAAACAAAATAAAGGAACACAACAATAACGAATTCACAAAGTTCATAGAGACACTCTCTGCACACGAGAACTCCAACTACTCCCTATGGAAAGCCACGAAAAAAATAAAGAGGCCAAAAAAACTAGTCCCAGCAATCAGAAAAGCAGATAACACATGGGCAAGGAGCAACGAATAGCAAGTTGAAGAATTTTCCAACCACCTTTGCAACACATTTACACCACATAATATCAACAGCAACCTCAAATGTCATACGGACGAGGATGCGCAAACCACTAGTACCTCAACTGACAAGCAATACACCATACCTAAAACAACAGCACAGGAAATTAGAAATATAATCGAGAAAAGAAAAAACAATAAAGCACCAGGAATCGACCTAATCAATGGCAAAATCTTGAAAAACCTCTCGCCAAAAGCAATAAGACTAATGACAATAATATTCAATGCAATATTAAGAACCCAATAAAAACTTTCCTAAACTATGGAAACTAGCACAGATTAAAATATTACCTAAACCAGACAAAGACCCACACCAAACTGCATCTTACAGACCAATATCACTGCTTCCAGTATTTTCCAAAATACTGGAAAAGATAATATACGACCGCATAAAACCAATAATAGAGGAGGAAAAATTAATACCGGATCACCAATTTTGATTCAGAAACAAACACTCTACGATAGAGCAAATGCACAGACTCATTAACGAAATAATACTAGCATTTGAAAACAAACAATATTCTACAGCCTTCTTTATGGACATCGAGAAAACATTTGATAAAATAAACCACGAAAGCCTACTACAAACAATCAGAAAACAATTCCCGGAGCAAATACACCAATTAATAAAATCTTACTTAAGCAGCAGAACCTTCGTAATAAAAATCAATACATACTTTAAAGTTAAAGACATCAATGCAGGGGTTGCGCAAGGAAGCGTCTTAGGACCAATACTATACACGTTATACACGGCTAACATACCAACAACTACCAATAGCAAAATACTGACATTCACGGACGACACAGTTATACTAGTCAGGCACACTAACCCAGAAACAGCAGTCAAATTACTACAAGAACATATCACAAAAATAGAAAAATGGGTCCAAGAAAAACAAATAAAAGCAAACCCCAATAAATGCAACCATATTACATTCACACTGCGAAAGCAGATACCAGCAAATATCCTTCTGAACGGCACGCACATAACACAAACAAAGCAAGTCAAATACCTAGGACTCCACTTAGATACGCACCTTACATAGAAACAGCATACTAAATCAATAATAGACAAAATACACACAACAAGGAGACAAATGCATTGGCTAACAAGTCGAAAATCTAAATTAAGCATAGAAAATAAATTAAAAATATATAAAACGATCATAAAACCCAGCAGACCTCACAAAGGATATAACCTAACAAACACGAAGATGGTGTTAATATAACTGCTAAAAAATTCGACCTAATGTCCAAATTGGACAAATTGTGAATATAAAGAAATAAATAAAAAAAATTCAATCTTTGAATTATTTTTTTGTATATTTATATATTTATATATATTTTTTTTTCGTATATTCGTAAGCAATTTTCTAGTAATTTGACACTTTGAGTAGAATATTCCAGATGCCAAGAATTAATCTCTTCTTGTTAATAACATTCTACCTATTTACTTTCTTTCTGATTGTAAAATATAAACATAAAGTAAATGTCAGTATAAAAGCTAATAAAACTTTACATTTTTAAAGAGAATATGAGTTACACTACAACTCATTGTTCTTTTGATCAGTTTTCATCCTCGTGATGATTAGAAGAATACGATATAAATTTGAATTTGAAGGTAGATCTTAATTATACTCCAACATTCTTTAATGAATATTTACCGAACCAATGTCCACTATGGAAGAGGAATACAAAAGTAGAAAGAGTTACATCTTTCCTTGTCTTTCGTACGATGAATTTTACAAAATAAAAGTTAAAGTATCCACTAAACTAATAATTTTTTGACATAAATAGGTTAATAATTTTTTATAATAAAGAATCTCGGACTGCGTCGATTAATGTATTAAAAAATATATGATTCTACTTAAAAAGTTGATCGTTACATAACTTTTTTGAGCCCACTTACAGAAAAACTGATAGTATCGCAATATATCTCCCTTAAAGCGATTCAACTTTTATTTGAAACATTTCTTGCTACAGATAATAATAGTACCGAAAATTAAAATGTTAATGTCTGTACAGAAAAACTACGTAGCAAGTTATACATAGGTATGTTATAGATCAAGTATCAGTAGACTTTGAAAAATCAAAGGAAATTACAAACACACGCCGTATATATGTATAACTTGTCACATCGTGCAATAATTACATAGCATTATGATATATAACATTTTTTAAACATGGAATATAACTTTGCTATATTACGTGTTATAACATATAGTATAGGAAACTATACAGTAGTCGCACGTTTACAAGACACTCTGTATAATTTTATCGATAAAACAACACACATGTTGTGAAAAAACGTCAAGTCACATCGCATATCCATTCAAGTATTAAACAAAATTAAATTATGTTTATAAAATTATAAAGTGACTTTAATTTATATTAAATTAATATTACAATTTGTTAATCAAGAAAACAAATATGCGTTTATACAGTAGAAGAGTTTCACTTCGTGAATCATTTCTTGAAATACTAGCAAGAAGATCATTAATTCCAAAAAGAGTAAGTACATTTTGTGCAATTTTACTAATGAATTAGTTTCTTTTAATTTTCGGTGAAAGGTACATATTTGAATAAAATGGAAAGTTTTTGTTAATATTATTATTACATTTGTTGATTTTATAAAAATATATTCTATATTGAGAAATAAATTCAGTTGAATTCAATAAATAATTCGTATATTTTTAAAATGTTTGCACTTAAAATATCCTATGGATATCAATATTTTTTAGCAACTAAAAGAATACAATATCCCTGACATGATATACATGTACATATATACTGTATTACTCTACATACCGTTCAAATAGTGGTATACGGATACCCGAGTATCTGAAAAAAAGTTTGGCGGAAGGCGAAACCAAAAGTTACCGGATTCCGGGACGTGATTTAGGTATAAGCATAAGCGAGCAGTTTAACCTATACCCTGTACGTTAGTGGTTTAACTTCGGATCGGTTCGGCAGCCCCAGATTCAACTATGTATACATATACTTCATACATAGAGATGAAGGAGACAAGTGATATGACTGCCACGGAGTGATTCTACATCTCTGGACTGATGGAGATTTGTTAAAAAAAGATGAAATTCAAGATCAAATCTTTTTTTACTTGTATCGTTTTTTTATTCATCACGAGGACCAAATTTGTCAAAGGAACCATGAATTGTAACTCAACTGTTTCTTCGAAAAATAATGCTAAAATTCCATTGGCTTTACCATTGACATGATTTACGATATGTTTACATTTTACAGTCAGGTACAAAATAAATAACGTGATATTAATGAGAAAACAGGAAATTATAATATTTCTTAGCACGTGAGATAGCCTACCTTAAATAGAATGAAGCAACTAACTTCATGATTTCATGAAATTACTTATTGTACAAAAAAGGACCTTTCAAACAAAAGTTGGATGACGTCGAAGAGAGCACGACTTAATGTTATTGGTATTTTTGCAGTTGGTCGACTATGTTTTTTTAAAAATAGAATCGCATTTCTTCATAGGAAAGTATCGAGATAGTCATTCCAAAAACCGGTCCAAGATAGATTCATTGTTTCTGTTATTTTGTTTAAAAAACACAATTTATTATAATATTTCTTGAACCAATTGTTTTTCGTTTGAGTAGAATACAATTCGAGCAAAAAAGGTTAACTTTGAATTTCAAGATCTAGGTCAGTAGTACGGCAATTTTTTAAAACAAATCTCCAGCGATTCAGAAATATAGAATCACGATGTCATGGTCATGCCACTTAATTTCCTCCTATCCTGTAATTACTATTTGTAGGAGAAAATGAAAAGAAATGCTGATAATAATCCTTAAACGAATAATTACCATATTTAAAATTTGGGAGAAAGATTGTTTCTAGTTTGATAAAATATTTTTGGATTAATTACAAAATACTTTAATAACTTTATATAAAAGACAAAGTATATAAAGCTAAAATAAAAAAAGTGTAGACAATTAAAAACACACTACATGCTACAAACTCTATACAAAAGTACCAAATGTTTTATTGTTTTAAATTAGTGTACATCAGGTTGTCTCGAAAGGAAATAATAAATGGAAATAATAATAATATTTCCTTATAAAATGAAAGAAATTTTTGGGACTATCTAGTACATGTTCATATAAGTATATATTCAGATATAGCTATATATATTCATATAAAAGTTCTTAAATAATAATTTTACTATATGAACATCATTCGCTTCTTATTTGTAGTTGTAAATGATAAGAAAAAGAATTAGTTGTAAGTATAAAAAATACAATTATAAAGTATTATAAAACACCATAGAGAATAAAAATATATAATAATTAAACTATTGTACATATGTAGGTATAATATTATACATTGTCGTATTATCAAAAGAAGAATATATCTAGGAAAGTAAAATTCTCAGGAAATTGAGCTGAGCTAGAAAGTTATTATCTATTTATATAATGAATAATTAAATAATTTATATTTAAATATCAATTTAATATCTAATTTAGAAAAAAGCAAACAATTAAATTTATATTAATAAATTTAAATTGTTGGAAAATTTCTGGATGAATTGTAAATAATAATGTTACAGGTAATTTAACTTTTTGTATAACTAAACTAATTTAACTTTTGTATAACTAAAAGAAATGTTGTTTTACTATTTATTTTTATTGTTTTCCAAATTTTTCGGATTTGTGATAAAATATTCTTTGCGGCTATTTTTTATTATTAAAAATGACGTAAACAGATTTTGTGAATTAAAACAGTTTTTTTAAAAAGTATAATTTTATTGAATAATTATCTCAATTCTGTCCTAGTAAATACAATGCATAATTACAATATGTTTACATTTTACAGTCAGGTACAAAATAATGTGGAATCAATTTGTACAGATATCTCAAAATTAAAAATTTTCGAGATGTTATTTTTCCGTTAAACCAACGATATGATCACTGAAAATAATATTAATAATAATGTTAAAACATAATATTAAAATAATACGATAATAGTAATGATAATAACCGTTTAGATCAATAGGTTAAAGGGGATCTATCTTTTCCGAGCTGCAGTGAGACTGGTCTTGGAATATATCGAATGGTTAACCGAGAAGTCTGTAGTTGAAGAAGTCAGTGACGATATTACAATTAATATTCGGAAGGCACAAGAAAAAAAACACGAAAAGAAAGCTCTTACTCTAGAGGTTCAACATTTCTTTTCATTTATATGTAACTAGACTGCGGATGTTTATGCATATAAAATAGTAAGCTTTAAGTACCAAATTATTGATTCCTAAACTATGTAACAACAAAAAGAGATTGTTTTACCATTTATTTTTCTTTTTCTTAGAATTTCGAGAGTTTCTGAAAACATATTGTTTATGCGTATTTTTACTATTAAAATGGGAGGTAAAGTAATTTTTGTGAATTAAGTCATAATATAGATATGCAAAATATTTTAGCAATATATTCCATATAAATAATATACCGAGTATTATATACGTAATAATATTTAGTAATAAATATTTAACAATGTTTTTACCGTTATTTTAGTCTATGTAGTTTGTATTATAAAAATACGAGTACTTTGTTCAAATGTACAGTTGCAAACTGATAACATTTGTATGTAATATATAACGCTTGTCCACTTTTTCGACTACTCGTTCTACAAAAAATTTAAGAAAATTTTATGTACGCTTATCTCTTATTCATTCTCTATCAATCTATAAATAGTGCAGGAAACAAATTTCTGTTTAACTTCTGCTTCCTCAGTTCTATTCTTTGGAAATATGAATTTGTATAAACATCCGCAGTTTACTTATAATATGAAATACAATAAAACTAGAAATTGTCATTAATCACAGCCCATCGAAATAATTTAGATAAAAGTTACACCTTTTATTTAAGGATCGTTCTTATTTATTAACGAGGCCAGAAGACCGATCATCAGACGACAGAAAATATATATATGAATTATTTAAAAAGTTTCGCGTGTTCAAAAAATATCCTGAACATTTGAGAGAAATTTTAGCGGGGGTATGCTTTTATCAATATTTACGACCTGATCGCGTAATTGTGCGACAAGGTCGCGAAGCTGAAAATCTTTACTTCATTATAAGCGGAGAAGTCAACGCATCGAAAGTAATTATTGATCGTTGGACTGGTACGTAAAATAAATTTTTCTTTATATAAGTCTTCAAACTTTCCGTAAATGAAATTTACAAGCAAAAAACAAAATTTTTCGAATTATGTAAAACAAAAGAAATTTATTTCGTATTTATAGTCGCCTTGCAATATGTTACAAATTTACTTTGTTTTGTAAAGTTACAAATAACTACATAAACTAACAAACGAAATTTTAAATACAATATCTCTATTCTTTATTGTCGTCTTATTTTGACTTGTACAAGGATTCCTTAAATTTTCTGAGCAGAAGTAGTTGTGTTATAAAAGCGTAAGGAAACGTTATAAATTCTATCTGTGCTTAGGTGAATCGGAAGAGATTGATATGGGCATCTTGAGTCCTGGCGATATATTCGGTGAAGTCGCATTGTTGCATGAAATACCAAGATCAGCAGCAGTATTTACAAAAAGTATGTATGTACAGTAAACTACATATTTATTGCTTGTATTTTATTATAAATTTATCTACCATATAATATTGAAAATAATCTTGTATCGTTAAGTTTTAATATCAAGTCAAGTTAATATTATCATTAGATTGTGAATTATTATGAATTCGTACAACATTTAAAGATGCAAGAATGTATAGAATGCATATGTAGCGGCACTCAACAGTAAACTTTCCAACGGTTTCTGTCCCGTGGCTCGCTACATAAAGACCCTATTCTTCGGATAAAATGATTGCTAGATGTTCATACATCCTCACAGTATATTTTCAGCTAGCCTAAGGACCCGCTATAAATCTTAGGATTTATTTGGCTAAGGTTTTGTTATTAAATAGGTTTTGAGGTTTGATATTTAATTGATTCACACAGATTTAATTTTGTATACTCTGTATTTCACCACCATGTACAGCCATTACAACACACCAGATACTTTCTGATAATTAACACGTGGCGGACACGAAAACAAAAGAGCGTCATTAGTAGTCGTACCAACTTTGCAGTGATCATACCAACCTAACATTTATCTCAACAGGTTTTTTGTACAAACAAATAGCTTTTGTCTCACCAGTCCCTAAATCTATCACCTACTACGGGAAGATACGAGAAATCTGCTTTTCTCACGTACGATGCTTCCCGCTAGCAACTTTCTCTCAAAGGCGGTTAGCATCCTTCCTCAACCACCAACATAGAAATTAACGAATTAACAGCAACGTTCATTTCCCTTACTTTCTGAACGAAGGCTTCCCTCGACAAATCCGATGATCTCGTATCCTTAGACACACCCCATCATAGTTCTCCTCTGTAGCATCATCGTGACGGAAAATCAGTCGTTAGACGTCAGTCCGAGTCGATTGTTGATAGTTAGCAGTAATAATTGACCCGAGTTTCTCGACATCCTAAGCAATCATCATTCGAACTTGTAATCGCGAATCACGAACCGCTAATAGTAATCGTGAGTTTCACATAAAGAGTACATATAGGGTATATGTTAATAAATATATATTGTTAAAAATACTCAAGTGTTCCTTCCGCACCTATCACGACTTAACCACCTCATATATAATGTACAAAAATATATAAAATATCCAAAGTTATAATTTTTAATAGGTAAAATGGATCTCTCTTCAAGTTCTGCTTCTTCAGTTGAATCTGTGAAAATATAAAGCACAAACAAAATAAAACATAGATCCACACTATACATCTCAGTAATTTTGTTACAAAGCAATATCTCGTTGCTTTTGATAATACAAAGAAATGTTTAAGGAATGAATTGCTTGCTTCCAAGGGACAAATATTATAACGCGAAATATTTCTTTTATGGTTATATTTTTCGAGATTTAGATGTTTCCGTAACTTTTCAAAATTGAATCTTATACCTCTTGATATATTATCCGATACGTTTTTTCATTTTCTATATAAAAGTGTTAAAGTATTTGTGTCCTAAAATACTTAATTTAAGATTAACATTATATAATATGTATTATATATGGAAAAGAACTTAGTATTGTTATATAGGGTATAAAAAACGTATCTATAAGTGTTAGGCGAACTGAGAAGCGAATGCGACTTTTAAAAACGCCAAAGACCTAAATTTTCTGGCGGTGTGTCCAACACAGTGAAAATAGGAGAAATCGCGAGTCTAACAATTTTGCTGGATTCGGATTGATGAACATGTAACAACCGTTTTATGTGACGGAAAAGGATAACCTTCAATAATCGACACAGAAATATGTCGTATGAGTCAACGAGTATGTCTTGTACAACTGCAGATAGTTAGGTAGCGGACAATGAACTTTGATTTTGATGGATGAGACTAAAGTTGCGAATTCGTCGATAACTATTTGCTCCAGAATGAGGTAGTCACAATGCCTTTATGCGCCCCTCCCCTCTATTGTCTGTTTTCGCAGCCACAGCGTTTTCTAACTGCGTCACGTTGACGCTCAAAAATAGCAATTTCTCCTCCTCTCGTAGCAGGCTATCCTGCCTGCACGAACAATAGCGCGTATGTGACGTAGTATTTCTGTCTATTTCCCCTTAAAGTTAGATAAAGTTAGAGTTTGTACGAGGATTAAGGAGTTAAATTTGATAAACCTTTAACTTTAAGCGGTATATACTGGGTGTACTGCTGAAATCACTGAAAATTTATCGCCAGTTTTTAACAACTGATATACAGAAATATATAAGGTTTCATTAAAAAATAAATTACGAAAATATTTAAATCTCGAAAAATGTGACCATGAAGAAAGAATGTTTCGCATCATAATAAGCTGTCCTCTCGAGTCAAACAAATCGTTACTTAAGCGTTTTCTCGTGTTACTAAAAGTAACGCAGATATATTGCTTTATAACAGAGTAACCGAGATTGTAAAAATATGCAACATATACAAAAATATTATACGTAAGAAACATAACCTTGTTTTGCTTATAGCCGCAGTAGATTTGATCCGCATTCCTCGCTTGGAATTCGATGACGTTTTGCGGTCTCCTTTAAAAAGAGAGTGGGACATATTGCAGGATGCTTTAGTACATTTCAATTATTTTAAATGTTGGGACGAAGAAACAATACGAGAATGTTGTATTCTCAGTAAATTAAAGGATTTTCAACCTGATGAGGTATAAAATTACATTACATAAAATAATACTCATAATATTAATATCACAGAAAAACAAAAATTAAGTATTCTTACATTTTTTATATTATATTAGTAACTAAAGACTTTATAAGTGCTCGCGATGGGACAATGCTAATACAACAACGAAATTTTGTATTTCCAGTAATTTAATTATGTTAATTTGGTTTATAGTTCTTTATTCATTCATGAGATAATTCAAGCATCAAAGATATATCTTTTTCTTTATGATAGTTTCTGCAAATTTTTCGTTAAATACTATTGAAGCGGAATAAGTGTAAATGGAATGACAAAATAATTATTTAAGGTTTTGTTAGGTGATGGTAAAGGAATGGTGAATCATGTCCATTTCCTGTTAGAAGGTGAATGTCGTCTGATAGAACACATGATTGTTCGTAAAACGCATTCTGTTTATGGAACTCAATACGAATTATACGATCCTGAAAAGGATAATGCAAAGAAGGAACCCAGATTATTAAAGAGCTTAGAAATGGCTACAAAGATGGACGAATTAGAATACGAATATGAAACTACCAAAGTATGTTTTATATACTTATAATACCTAATAATAGTGATAAATGTAATTTGTAATAATATACAGGGAATAGGACTAAATTTTGTATTTTTTATTTTATTCTTATTTTATTTACTTGTACTTTAGTTCCAGAGCCTACTACTATAAGAAGATTGTTAAAGACTTAATCTGTCAAACACTGTCAAAACATTTTTTTCTTACAGTAGATAATTTATCAGTACTTCGCATTTGTAGATTAAAATCGGACTTCTGTATAATGTAATAATATATGTACAATAATACCGAATGTATTTCATATTATAACTTTTCACCTAATTCTAAAGGCAAATGGCATAGACGATGCTATCGACGGAAGTCGAGATTTCATAGATTATGCACAACTCTTACTATCATCGAAAGCAACTGATAAGAGAATGGACTTTGAACGTTCAAGCGTCATTACAACTACATTATTAGATGTCGTAAGTACGACACCGACAAATATTATTATATCTTCATATTATTTAAGACAAAGAATGCAGGAAAGGATGTTGGATATAAGCACAGTCAGTTACGTTCGTACGTACTTTAAATATAACGTATTATAACAAAATGGTAGCTCTACAAGTGGTCGCTTTTTTGGCATTAAAACACAATTTAACTACTTTCATCTTCTTTATTAAGAAAAAGAAAGTGAAAAGATATAAAATACTAGAAGTAAAATATATTAGAATTGAAAAAATTCATGGTTCTAATGGTTCTAATTCATTTCTAACGTAATTTTATCTCAAAATTTTTAAAAATTGTTTTAATTTTTTAATTTCTTTTTAGAAATTTAGTAATTTTATTGATATGTAAGTACCGTGACTGACTGTAAATAGAAAATTTATAAATTGAATCTTGATCTTGACAACATATAAATCTACAGATGAATGAATGGCAAAAAATTACGGATGTAGCAGAAATGTTAATGAGAGAACCTTCATCAACCTCTCAGCAACGTTATCCGGCTGACGTACGTACAATATTTATGCAAATTTGTACGTTTAACAGGGGTGCGTGTTTCGGCTTAGGTAATATTTTACTAAATTTATTTGTCTACGAATTTTCTTAATAAAAATTATTTCTATAATAAAATTGTTACCTACGAATTAGGAGAAAATATGATTAATCGAAGAATAGTAGCTACTTCATCCGTAAGATGTTTTTTGGTTCCGCGGTATTGGTTGAGAATTCATAATCGTGCAAATATTTGGGAACGCGTAAAGTTGTTCTTGGATTCCAAATTTCCTACTGAGGAGCAATTATTTGAAAAATTTGTAACCAATCGCAGGTATGTCATTTCTCGTTATTAAATGCAGATTTTTATACATTTAAGAAAAATTTATAGATGCTACTTCTTCTAACTTCTTCAAATTGCATTCCTAAAAATATAAATTTGCATAAAAATTCACTGTCTATTTATTAGTATATACTTTGTTTATTCGTTTCTTTATCACGATTATAAGATATCTTCTATGTTATATTATTTTATATTTATTTCCTACATCGAAAATTTTAGAAATAGCTTTGTTAATTTTGAAATTTTGAATATGTATCAGATGTCGTTTTAGGCAGTGGAACTTTAATTGCACGTAGTACCATCCAAATATCGTATATTTAATCAAAGTGATTTCCATATAATTCAATATATTTTTTCAACGACTATTTTGATATTTGATATTTTAATTGTTCTAATTTCTTCAGTCCTTTAGAATAATTTATGCATTAAAATATTGCTTAGGTGAAATTGGGAATGTCTTTAACCTTCCCCAAATGCTAAATTTATATTATAGAAGCGCGCCAACGGAAGTCGTAAATTCCCGTTACGGTTAGACTAATCGATGCCATAAATCGTTCGATCCCTTATTCCTTGTGAGATAATAAGGGTAGTTGATTGAATGTAACGCTGTTATTAACAGGTTATTACATACTTGAATGCTTCAGCAACTTCAGTGTGATACAAGATTGAGTATTTGAAATGAACGAGTACAATCTGAGACTCCTTTCGTGTTGACGATGATGATGACTGTTTTCGACTTGTAGGTCCTTGCTGGACTTCCGACTCCTGCTGTTCCTTGTACTGGCCTCTGACTCGAGTTGATTTAGACTAACTTGTCGCTTCTATGTTGTTACTGAAGAAAGTTCGGTGTGGGTGTGCCCTTTGAACGAAGAACGCGGATTTGTTGTTCACACTTTTCGTCAGAAAAAGTGAGGGTAACGATATACGATGCCGATTGGTTATGATCCACGTTAATGCATGGAGGTATGAGGAGGTAGCCTCCTACCAATGTGGCTCGTGGGTGACCTTGTTCATGGGAAAAACCAACTTTTTTGTTAGACAATCATTTTTCCCATTAGGTGACTATCCGCTTTCTCCGTAATTTTTAAGAGCTAGTTCTGCCTGAGCAGCCGAGCTAAACGGACGTGTGAAACAGTGCTTCAGGGAAAGTGCGGCAAGTGGGAAAATAAAGTGGTAACGTCAACACCCATCGCCAAATGGTGGAAAATCCACAATGCAAATACCACCAATAAAAATTACAAGCAAAGGCGAAACATATTATATAAACAGAGCTACAAACATAACAAACCCAAGGCATTCACTAAATGAAGATCAGGAGTACTCAGCTATAAATGAAATGAAACCCACCAGGACGAAAGCTGGAAGGTGGCAACCTCCAACAGAAAACGAAAAGTATCACAATGCACAAATGGTAGGAAAGCTACAGTAGCAGACAGGCAACAATGTCTACAAGAAATTATTTTCCGAAACTCTTACAGCGCACTGCCAGAAGAGAAAATAACAGACCCAGTTGAAAACCCCATAACCCGCATCGCTAAATGACCACCAAGTTACATAGATGCTAAAATAATAGACCCCCTCATTGAACTACTAAACAACACGGCAGGAAAAGAAAACCATAGCATAAAACAATTAAAAGTAGACCAAGTAAAAGTACAAATCAACACCCCAGAAACTTTTAGAAAAGTGACAAAAGTACTAAAAGAGAAAAACGCCGGGTATCACACTTACCAGATAAAAACCGATAAAAGCTACAAAGCAATAATCAGAGGGTTACATCCAAAAACAAATACAAACAACATATGCGAGGAACTAGCAAAAATCGGACACCAGGTAAGATCAATAAACAACATAACCAGATACGATACTAAACAGCCATTACCACTATTTCTAATAGAGCTTGAACCTAAAAACAACAACAAAGATATATTCGAAATTAAAAAAGTTCTAAACACAATAGTAACGATTGAGCCACCAAGACATAAAAAACACATACCGCAATGCATACGCTGTCAGTAATATGGACACACAAAAAATTACTGCAACAGAAACCCGGCGTGTGCCAAATGCGCAGAAAAGCACCTAACAATAAACTGTCCATACGTACGAAAAATAAATGAAGTAAAATGCTTCAACTGCGATGGAACCCACCCAGCTAGCTACTAAGGCTGTGTAGTCAGAAAACAACTGCAACGTAAACTGTTTCCGCCGCTTCGAAACAGGACATACAATAACTTTCAAGCGCAACAGGATAGCACAGAAACGGAGACAACACCAAATTTACAGCACGCAATGAACATTAACCACAGTAACACCAACACCTTTGGTAGCCGAAGCTACGCGCAAGTAATCAGCCAATCGCCACCCTCTGACAACCAATATCAGAACAATATCAGCAACGACACTACAGAAATCAAGGAACTGCCCAAACAATCCATTAAAAACGCCGAAATGCTAATAAAAATGATAAACGAACAAAACGCAGTTCTCAGACAACACACGCAACAAATCACAGTCATGCTACAACTACTTACAAACATGTTAACCAAAAGGGAAACGGACACGTTGAAAATAGCAGCCTGGAACTCAAACGGCCTACAACAACGGACACTAGAAACTAAAACATTCCTGTATAACAATAATATCGACATATTACTTGTTTCAGAAACACACTTCACTCCAAAAAGCTACATGAAAATACCATACCATACCATATATGATACCAAACACCCCTCAGGAAAAGCGCACAAAGGGACCGCAGTGATAATAAGAAACGATATAAAACACCATTTACGCAGCCAAGTTAATAAAGAATATATACAAGCAACCACCGTTACAGTTCAAACTAGCAGCAACTACTTCCAGTTGTGAGCAGTATATGTACCACCGCGACACAAAATGACATCACAAATATGGGAAGAGTACTTCCAACATTTAGGGGACAAGTACATCGCAGCGGGAGACAACAACTCAGAGCACACGCTATGGGGATCAAGAATTACTACACCTGGGGGTAGAATCCTGGAAAAATATATCAGAAACACTAACCTCAATATATTATCCCACAGGTAGACCGACATATTGGCCGACAGACCTGAGCAAAATACCTGACCTACTCGATTTTGCAGTTACAGAGGGACTAAACACAAATAAACTAAAAATAACACACAACCTCGAGGTTAGCTCCGATCATACACCCATAATAATTGCATACAGAAACAAACCAATACTTTATAGCAATCTAGAAACACTATGTAATAAAACCACCAAATGGCAAACTTTTAAAGAAATAATCGAGAGCAAAATCAACTACAACATTCCATTGGGAACATACGAACACATCGAACAGGCAGTAACAACATTGACAGGAACTATCCAAGAAGTAGCATGGACAGTCGCTACACCTGAACCAATCAGCAGACAAACAAAAATAATTCCGCAAGAAATAGTTGAAAAAATTAGAGGAAAAAGAAAAGCAAAATGGAAAAATGGCAAAAACATAGAAAACGAGAAAACAAAAAACACCTAAACAAACTTGCAAAGGAAATAAAAAATAAAATAAAGGAACACAACAATAACGAATTCACAAAGTTCATAGAGACACTCTCTGCACACGAGAACTCCAACTACTCCCTATGGAAAGCCACGAAAAAAATAAAGAGGCCAAAAAAACTAGTCCCAGCAATCAGAAATGTAGATAACACATGGGCAAGGAGCAACGAATAGCAAGTTGAAGAATTTTCCAACCACCTTTGCAACACATTTACACCACATAATATCAACAGCAACCTCAAATGTCATACGGACGAGGATGCGCAAACCACTAGTACCTCAACTGACAAGCAATACACCATACCTAAAACAACAGCACAGGAAATTAGAAATATAATCAAGAAAAGAAAAAACAATAAAGCACCAGGAATCGACCTAATCAATGGCAAAATCTTGAAAAACCTCTCGCCAAAAGCAATAAGACTAATGACAATAATATTCAATGCAATATTAAGAACCCAATAAAAACTTTCCTAAACTATGGAAACTAGCACAGATTAAAATATTACCTAAACCAGACAAAGACCCACACCAAACTGCATCTTACAGACCAATATCACTGCTTCCAGTATTTTCCAAAATACTGGAAAAGATAAAATACGACCGCATAAAACCAATAATAGAGAAGGAAAAATTAATACCGGATTACCAATTTGGATTCAGAAACAAACACTCCACGATAGAGCAAATACACAGACTCATTAACGAAATAATACTAGCATTTGAAAACAAACAATATTCTACAGCCTTCTTTATGGACATCGAGAAAACATTTGATAAAATAAACCACGAAAGCCTACTACAAACAATCAGAAAACAATTCCCGGAGCAAATACACCAATTAATAAAATCTTACTTAAGCAGCAGAACCTTCGTAATAAAAATCAATACATACTTTAAAGTTAAAGACATCAATGCAGGGGTTGCGCAAGGAAGCGTCTTAGGACCAATATTGTACACATTATACACGGCCAACATACCAACAACTACCAATAGCAGAATACTGACAATCGCGGACGACACAGCTGTACTAGTCAGACACTCTAAGGCAGAAACAGCAGTCAAATTACTACAAGAACATATCACAAAAGTAGAAAAATGGCTGCAAGATAAACAAATAAAAGCAAACCCCAATAAATGAATTCCCCATATTGCATTCACATTGCGAAAACAGATACCACCAACATCCTACTGAACGGCACACACATAACCCAAACAAGGCAAGTCAAATACCTAGAACACCACTTAGATACACAACTCACATGGAAACATCATACTAAATCAATAATAGACAAAATACAGACAACAAGGAGACAAATGTATTGGCTAACAAGTCGGGAATCCAAATTAAGCATAGAAAATAAATAAAAATATACAAAACGATCATAAAACCAATCTGGACGTACGGAATACCACTATGGGGGACAGCAGCAATAAGCCATATAAACAAAATATAGACAATACAAGCTAAAATTCTTAGAACGATAGTAAACGCCCCATGGTACGTTAGAAACGAGGATATACGGTGGCATCTGGGAATGCCAACGGTCTAACTCAACACAAATACGAACTAGAACTCTTCTTAAAACAACAGCAAATCGACGTAATGCTCATATCTGAAACTCACTTCACCGACAAAAATTACCTGAAAATAAACGATTTTAACTTCTACTATACCCAACATCCCGGTGGAAAGGCCCACGGCGGCACCGAAATTATTATCAAAACCAACATTAAGCATTATGAGCTTCCATCGTTCCAGAAGGATTACCTCCAAGCTACAAACGTAGCGATATAAGATTGCCATGGTACAATCACCACCTCAGCAGTATATTGTCCTCCTAGATACTCCATTTCTAAAGAAGACTTTGATAACTTCCTTGATGCTCTGGGTAATAGACTCATAGCTGGAGGAGCCTATAACGCCAAACATACCCAATGGGGCAGCAGACTTATCTTACTTAAGAGGCAAAAATCTCTTGAGTAGCATAAACACCAACAGACTCAACTACCTCACCACATATGAACCCACATACTGGTCCACTGACACTAACAAAATACCTGATTTACTTGACTTCTGTATAACTAAAAATATCTCACCAAGATATGTCCAAATCAACTCCTCGGCGGAACTCTCTTCATTTATATATGTCGGGTTGGCGTTAAGGTTAGAGTTAGGGTTAAGGGCGTGAAACGAATCCCTATTGGCGCTAGACGTGATCATTATGCAATAGAGGAGATATTTACTAGTGCAAATATGATTATGATGGAATTGGACAAGTAATCGCGATAATTAGATACTCGAGAAACTAATGATAATGTTCCTAGGCTCAATAACGAATCCACGGTCAACGGGATGACGAACTCTACTCTTCTTTAGCGTCTAAGTTGTACTCAATGTTAATGCATGGGGCAATCACTACGTATCTGTGAGTTACTTGAATCGTCGTCCAGATCGTACCGGAGAGTAACTCTCCGTCTCGACGATGCCGTCGAGGAAAACTATAATGGGTGGGTCTAAGGACATGAGATCCTCGGATTCGTCAAAGAAAGCTTTCGTTCCAAAGGTGAGGGAAATTAGCACTGTTGCTAATTGGTCGATCTCCATATCGGCGTTTTGAAAGAGATGCTGGCCGCCCTTGAGGGGAGGTTGTCGACGGGGGGCATCGTTCGTGGAAGATAGGTTTCTCCTATTTTCCCGTAGTTGCAACAAAGACTGCTTGTCTATATGAAGGATTTTGCTTGACTAAATCTTAAGATTTATTGCGGGTCCTCACGTTAGCTAAACATATACTGCGGAGGTATGTTGACATCTGGAGATTATCTTACCCGGAGTATGGAATCTGCGTGTGGCGAGCCACGGGACAGAAACCATTGAAATATTTACTGCCGCGTGTCGCTACGACTATTTCTTTTAAGAAGAGGTATAGAGTTACTCTGTGCCTTTGCTAGATAAAACGTTCATCCCTTTGACCGCGGCTACGTTCGGCGACTGATTGTCGCCTCTAGACCAAGCTCATGATCATAAATCTCGAACAATCGGAACGACATTTGTTTAATCTAAGTTACAAAGTTACGGTATTCCCGCGAATCCAAGGAGGGATTCCGGTGTTCTTTCATCTCCGACATATATATATATATATATATATATATGTATTGCTGAATCGTTAGAATTGATTTTAAAAGAAAACATAACTTATATTTGCTAATCTCTAATTACAATATTTTTTCACGTATTTCAGATGGCTAGAGTACAAGAAGACTTTAATTGAAGATATAGGTAGACAAGGTCGACGTATTCATAGCAATGTAACAATACATGATGTTCCTTATGCAATTAGGATTGCCAACGACATAGGCGCGGAAATGTAGTCCCACGATTTTTTAATAAAAAGATTGTGGATGTTTATGTGTTTAAATATGTAAGAAAGACATATGACATCTGTAATATAAAATATACACACAATATATATATACACACGAAAAATGGACAAAATATGTCGGCGATATGTTTTATATAATTTTAATATATTGAATATTATTTATGACATAATATTTAGTAATAGGTATTCAATAATACTCTTACAATTATTCTAGTATGTATAGTTTGTATTATAATAAATTATAAGTACTCTGTCCACATTTGCAGTTTTTAACCAATGACGTTTGTATACAAAATATAATATTCATTTTTTATAAAATTTAAGAAACCTTCTCTTACATTTACCTCTATTTAACATATGATAACATATATGATTCACGTTGCAAGCTAGTGACGCGATAAGTCAAATCGAACTATTCAAATTCGAAATACAAACTGCTACGTCTTACGTTTAAGAGTCAACATTGCAAATATGCTGTTTAATGTGATTTATACTTGATGTCAATTACATATTATTGTTGTTAGTATTTTACGTAGTTCCGATAAATTAAATTAATTTGATGAGATAAATACACTGCAATAAGTAAGTGATACGCAATATATTTTTCCACGCAATTATTTTATACGCAATATACGTTTTCAGACATAAATATGCGAAACATACGCGTTATTCAAAAAATAATATATGAACAACATATTTTTATAATTTTGTAATCATATAAAATTTCTATTTAGGTTTTATTTCTTTATTTGCATTCTTGCATGAACATTCTCAATCTAGTCATAAGAAACATGTACTTTATTGCTATGTTCTTAAGAACGAACACACAAGTATTGCGAAGAAGGTAAAAAATTTATTATACAAATTTTATACATTCTAAACGTAAACGTTAGACAATTTAAATTAGACCGACACACGCGCTTCGTCATGACGTTCTCTTATCTAACGAGTAGAGTTGTGTAATTAACATTAAAACACGTTGCACATCTTTGGCTGTAATTAAATATATAAAATTTTTCGAAGTTCGTACCTATTAGATTCGAATTAAATCCTGCGTTTAAACTTATAACGCATTGAGTATCAAGTATTGATAAACGAATTCATTTTACTCAAACGTTATGCTTTTATAAATTGTATAGATCTGAAACATTTTGTTATTGTTGTTTAAATATTTTGTTGTCAATTTTTCAAAGATATAGTAATTAATGATAATTAAATATCTCTTTAACAAATAATAAGTTCATTATTAAAAGTATTCACCAACGGCATGTTGTCTCTGTACATGTCTTTATATCCCATCAATACGATTTCACATTTATTTGTACAATAATACTATTAAAATATATATATACTCATTGAATTGACGATACTTTCCTTCTTTTTTGAAGTCGGTCTAAGTGTGGCGTAATATCATATCGAAGTATCGAAGTATCTCCATACATACATATTTGGAATTTGATTCACATTTTCATTTTAAATATAATAAAGACTACAGGGAAAAACCATGTTAAATCACATTTTTTAGAAAGTAAACAACTGTAAAATTCTATTACACTACCAATTAAATCCAAAACTGTCTATTTGGTTTCTTCGATTAAGTGTTTTTACAGCTTCTTAAATATTAAAAAAATATTGAATGTCAGATTATAAGATTAGGTTCACAATATTATACAAGTTATAGGCATTATTGGTTTTTGCGTTATTGGCTTTTTGATTATAGTATATAAAAATACATTCTTTTAGCTACCAAATAAGAGCCATCAAAATCAGAAAATCAACAGAAGAAGAATTATCATGATCTTTTCTTGTGATCCCTAATTTCTATGTGTACATTTGAAGACTACATATGAAAGGCATGATAAGTCTACTTTT
The DNA here is from genome assembly GCF_024516045.1 of Bombus affinis. Classification (NCBI taxonomy): domain Eukaryota; kingdom Metazoa; phylum Arthropoda; class Insecta; order Hymenoptera; family Apidae; genus Bombus; species Bombus affinis. Next base: position 13,205,682 of record NC_066346.1, on the reverse strand, counting down.
GCTAATTCTCCAACTCTTGATTTGTAGATCACCCACAAGAGCTTAAGTTAAGTTACTTAATTTTAGAGTTTGGTTCATTTTAATTTGTATCCTGTGTTTTATATATAAAGATCACAATTACCATTTATCGCGTAAAAAATAGAATGCAAATTAAAATTAAACATCCTAAAACGAAGTAATCTAGCACATACCTAAATTAAACTATATGGGCCCGAATGACTCAACGATATCGAAAAGAGAACAACCTTTTAAACTTTCGAAAAATAAATCATAGATTCGTGAATTATTGTAAAAAATCAGACGCATACAAAATATTATAGCGATGGATAATTGTGAAATGATCATAATAATGAAAAAATATATGTCTAATCTTAAAATCAAATAACAGTATAATTTTGGTAGTATAGGATTGATATATAAACCCCTGAATTTTAAAAATTATAGTGAATGATATATAAAATCGTAAAATTGCTCTTTTATGAAGAGGTATAAAGTATGCATATTTTTCTCCTGATAGTCTTCATTTGGGAGAGATGCTAACATTTTACTGCCTATTTAACGTATAAAACATAGACGAATAAAATCATTTAAAATCAAATTATAGATTTCGTAAGAATATTAAATATTAATTGAACATTAGTATAAAAAGACGTAGAAAAATTAGGGATTTGTTTCCAAATCCTTCAAACAATATCTGATTACGACTAATGCTTAAATCATATTAGAAATGGTAATTTATCAATAAACGCATACTAATAACGTATTTTTAAAATTTTAATTTCTTCTGTTAGTTTCGAAATAAGATTCGATTCGTATGCAATGTATCAATTGCTTAAACAGGTATTAAAAAGCAGTGAACTTGTAGAAATGTTTCATCCTCTCCGATTTCGATGATTTTGGAATATGTTATAAAAATCAACATTTTGCACAATTTGTTCCTATATACAATTTTCCTATCTACAATTAGACATGTGAGATTCCAAACAATGTCGGTTATAATAAAAGTGTTCCTGGCCGCCTTGTAACGGCCGGATTCAAAAGTCGAACTCACACCTAAACCCAATATATTGATGATGTTCGCTTTTAATTGAATTATAAGTTACAACAGATATTTTTTGGAGCCTACCATATCCGATTGCGCACGAGGACTTTAAGCTTCAACTAATCCTTGTTTATAAAATACTGACGCATAAGCGGCAAGAGAAATACAACTATAGACAAAATTCACTACAGTGATGTAGACAGTTTTTTACAAATGTCTCGGAAATTAAGCGAAACCGCTGGTTATATGTATAGGAAAAAGTTATCCAAAATGTTGATTTCTATAACATATTCCAAAATTATTGAAACTGGAGAGGATAGAACTTTTCTATAAATTCATCCCTTTTTTTGTTTTATTACCTCAATTAGTCTTAAAATTAACATAAAAAATTAAAGTATTTTATTTTTTTATTTCTGTATCAGATAATAATATCAGAATGCTTAATTTTGAAAAACGAATAATTATGTATTCTTAATTCTTCACAATTTTATTTTCTGTCATTTTTGTCAAATATGTCTCTTTTCCGAAAGGTTATCATGCAGTATTGCTCATATTAATGAAATTTTTTATGAATATTTAAAAGTTCGTTAAAAGGATCAATCATATATATTATATAACATACATATGTTCTTTATCTCGTTCGTCAAATCATTTTAAATGATTTTCGTCATGGCACATTGAAGATGGAGTAACATGCACAAATGCAAAAAGTGACATTTAAAATCAATCATCTTGTTTAATCACATATACACGTTCATGCACACGTAAGAGCTCACCCTCATGCACTTTAATAGCAAACAGTAGTGATGGTTACTTGATTTTTAACTTTGAAGCTATTCAAAGTTTTTTAAAATTATGAAGATTCAAATCATTTTGAACACAATCCAAAGCTTAAAATTCTGATAAGTATTGATAATTCCTGGATTTTCAATCTTGATTCTTTAAATTTCATAAAACTATGGAATCTACTTTGTGAAGAAGAAGTAGTAGCAAAAGAATATTAAACAAGTCGTTTGGATTCTCTTTAGTATTTGCCATGTTAATAAGAAGAATTCAATGATGTAAACTAATTAAACAATCTTTAACAGTGCTTTAATGTAATATTGGCCCATAATGAGTTAATATCTTATGTCAATGTACCACTTAGGCAACAGTAAATCAAAGTGCTTGAAATATTCAATAGAATATTTCTCAAGGTCTGTAAACCAGTAGGTTTATCAGTAGATATCCTTAAGACTTTCATATACTACCAAAATTTTCAAGGCCTCAAACAAGACTGGTTAAAACTGAAGCAACAGTCTAGGATTTTCATGTTTTAGTTTTCTTGAAAAAGTTACTAATTGTTGCTGCCTACTGTTCTGAACCTTGATTATTCGCTTGCTAAGCAATTGCTTTAACACATTAACCAATACTTTTCAAAACTTCTAATAATGAATATGATTACTGCCCACAGTTGCCAGTAACAAAAGCTACTGCTTATTATCTGTTGTTATCTGAAATGATAAAAATAAAAAAAGAGAAAAGATAAGCAATATACAGCAGCACTTTACAACAGAAAGAAATGTTCATTTAGTATATACACTTTTTCAATTGTTATATGACATATTTGTATGTAGGCAACTAGAAGTAAATTTCACTTTGAAACTAAAACTTATATACTTCTCTGATTATGTTGCTTCAGTGTAAACAGAATGTTTCTACAAGTTGATATTTATTGAATACTGTTTGGAACATGCAGCAACAACAGGCAACAGAACTTCTCTTCGTTGTTTCAACAAGGACACAGTTTAAGATTTAAATCATGTGCAAAGTGATACAATTTTCTTGTCACATTTATTGGCTACAAAAAAAGTATTTGCACATACCCTTACATACCCAATGAATCATTTTTTAAATTAAGTCCTATACATTTCATTTTTATATTATTAAATTTTTACAATCACATAAAAGTGCATATGTACTATTAAATGATATAATACAACATTTTATATATTTGGGCCTAACTAATTAATATGTGCATGCTATGATAAATATGTACAGTAGTGTATAAATACTTTTTGTAGCCACTGTATACAGATCCTAATTACTACAAAGTGTTTCAGATCCTATTCGGAGGAGACAGTAAAAAGATGTATTATTGTTCATTTTTCTCCATTTACCATATCCATATCCACATGTCTATCCATGAAAGCCCGCCTGAAATAGACATTCCCTTCAGTTAATCATCATTATAAAACAATTGTCAAATTTTGTTCATGCACAGGTTCAGACTTTCATCTGATCTCTTTCGCAATTAGCCATCACCACGTAACTAGGATTGCTAAAACTGGCTGGCATGTCTAACCTTAAGTCATTCTTCTGCTTCGGCATGTTTACGTAATTGCCCTGTGTCCTAATGATGGCTGGTATGAAATTCTTCTTTGGTAACGTGTTTCCATTATTTAATATTTCAATGTCGTCAGAATCCTTCTCATTCTTTTCATTTTTTTCGTTTAAATCTATCAACTGAACATTTCGTGGAGTATTACAATATGCGAAATCCCTATTGATGAGCTGATGATCTATTGGTTGATTCTTCATTGTCTCTTGCTGTCGGACGAACTCTGCTCGCCGCGCGTGTACGTTAATTGGTTTCAGATAAGGATCCTCTTCTTCTGGTTTCTTTAACATTGGTGACAATTCTACAGCGTCTTCTGAATCGGTAGTAATCGGAAATTTAAAGTGCGTTCTCTCTTGATTAGGTCTAGGACTGAATATTTCTGAATCGTACCCACTCTGGCTAGTGGGACTCATGCACAGGTACGTTGTGTTCGAAGCAGGCAAGTTTGAATAATCGTGGATGGGAGAAGACAGTGCTGCGTGATCAGGTGCGGAGAGCATAGTTAGATAGTCGCTCCGACCACCTTCCAGCAGCGTCGTGTTCATGTCCATGTAAGGATCGTTTAGACTGATGTAATGCTGCAAATCAGATAGACATTTAATGTGTTACAATGAGATTATAACGACGTGCAAAATGCTATGAAATATAATTAAATGTTATTGGAATATTAATGAAATTTATTTTAATGTTATGGAAGACAGTAATTTTATTGTATAGTAAATTTAGTAAAGTTCTGTCGCATTAAATATAGATTCAATTAAATTTTAATAAAATTTTAATATGTTATAAAAAACAATACATTTTATTAATCTTGTGAAGAACAGCATGTTTCAGTTTAGAAGTAAAGAAATACATTTGAGATATTGAGATCAAAAATAGTTTAAGCTAAAATATTTTCTGGATGAGTATAGTATTTCAATAAACTAAATTAATTACATGAAAGTGGAGGAATTTATTTTGCTCGAATTAAACTCAGATAATATAATGTAATTCGTTAAATTAGGGTTAGATTTAAATTAGTCCACTTTTGCTCTTAATGCGTTTCACCACTTCTTACAAATATCAACATATTTGACCTTCCGCCAACACAAAATTTAATACGAACGAAGAACAAGATAGGATCGTTTGAATTAGTATCACATTTGAGTGAAGCTATAATACAATTTGCTGTATAATTCATCAAATTCGGTTATGGATAATTTTTGAGTGATTTACATTTGAAAACAAACTGTTTAACTTGCTGGTGGTGTAATTAATGGTGTAAAATATATTGAGTATTTATATTGATAGTTCGATGGACATAGTTTTCTACAAAGATATATATTCATAAAAAACTAAGAAGTTTGTTAATCAATGTTAAAATTCTTAGATGTAATTATTATCATAATTTAGTAACATGTGTACATTACTTTATTTCTAGAAGTTATATTGTTATTTATTTTATTAGTTCTTATATAATATCTCCTTTCTGATTTAAATAACTGTACCATAGACTTGAGTCATTTTATCACCTTTAATGCTTTTTCTTGTTAGGCCTAAAAACTTACAGACTTATATAGTCTTGTAGTAAAATTTTAATTCCTCACAAGTATGTATTTTACATATATTAATAATCTTTTTAATATAGAAATTTAATTATTCTACGTATAGTTCAAGGTTGAATTTTAAAATATTGAAGCTTGTATCTCAAATAATCGTATCTTACCGCATTCATTTTATCATAAAGTACAGCATATTTAGATTACAGTGAAAATTAACAGATTTGAGACACAAAGTAGACATATTCATGTATAAAACAAGTATTGTAAAAGTAAAGGTAAGTACAGTAAAGTTACGTTATTATTTTGTATGCTTCTTTTCGTAATTAACTTTCCGAATATAATAGTTTTCACAATGAAAGATGAAACATAAATATTTTTCATATCAGTGAAAACAGTAATTTTCCATATGTGTTATACAGAGTGGCCATAAATGCACGTAGGATTTTAGAAATGAAATTTTAAAGTAAATAGATTGGCAGATACCAAGAAATTGTTAACATCAAACTCACCGCTTTTACGCTTTCTTCTAATAATTCGCCAATACCCTGTACCAATTCTGTGAAACTCGGACGTAGGGTAGGCTTGGCTTTCCAACATTGCAGCATTATGTCGTATCTGTAATATATTCACAATATTAGATTGTAATATTATAATACATACAGGATGTAAAGATATACGAGAGTAAAATTGTTTGTTTTCTGTTTGAGAAAAAGAAGCTTTATAGCCTCAGGTTAATTAAAAAATAAGAAAAAATATTAATTGTTTTATCCATTATATATGTTAATAATAATATATTACAAAAATGATATATGATATCTCAGGCTATCTTGTGTCAAACAGTGTTCTGTAGATAATATGTTTATAGACAGTGGCGTCCACAAGAAAGTTTAAAGAGTAAGCTAGGATAAAACATTGCAATTTTATAAAACTAAACTATGATTAACAAGAAAAATAAATGTATAATATAAACGTGCATCTTAGAATACACAAATGTACAGAAAAGATGTTTAATATAAATTTTAGTTATACTCATATACAAGTATCAGTTTTAAACATTCTTCTGTCTACCACTATATGTAGATACATGTGGGTAAAGTATGAAAAAAGTGTGCAAAATTTATGAAGTCATATGCTGATTGTATTATATTTACTAGTGTGATTCAGTAGCTTGTGACTGTTGCGGGCTAATTAAAATATTAAAATATTTCTTAATTAAAATATTCTTAAGATATTTCTTTTCGCTTTCTTAGGTTTTTCTCCAAAAGCGCTAACACTACATAATAAGAAAAATTTGTGGCACATATACATATATGTATACGTGTGTACATAATATAATTTTTTTATAACAGAGTTACTGAAAATATCCGATATGTACATACACGTCCAAATACATTAGTAATTCTGTTACAAAACGATTCTCTGTTATTTTTAATGATATTATGATATGCGGAAACGCTTAAGAAATGAATTATTTTGTTCCGAGGGACACATATTATGATACAATTTTCTTCATAGCCATATTTTTCGAGATTTAGATGTTTCCGTAATTTTTTAACATGAATCTATCTTTCTATATGTTAGTCGATGCATTTTTTTTTACTCCGTATAAAAAAATGTAGAGGTATTCGTATACGAAAATATTTCAGTTTTAATTTCACCAAAATAAGAGGCAAGTAAAACAAACGCAAGGAAACTGTTCTCTCCTTCCGCATGCTATTGAAACCATCGACACAGATTTCGCAGACACTCTTTTCACCGATAACATCATTAACTAACTGACAGTATTAACACAAGGAAGTAAGGGAGGAGCTTTACTTATGTAGGAATAGTTATTGGAGTAGTTAATGATTGCTGGCCACTTTACAGTGCTGTGGAAGCCGAATTAACAATGTCCAAACCTAATACAGACCATGGATTTGATATTGATTTACGTTGAAATTTCATACAAACTTAGCGTAAATTAATTGAAATCAAACTTATAACAATAACTTATTTACTTGTTAGCCAGCTTGTATTGCATATTGAGCTTGGGTTAATTCTTTCTAATCCGGCCGCCGTAAGGCAACCGATTATCAAATATCTGTGATAGTAAATTTACACAAGTAAAAATTCTTTTTTATTTCTCTGTACTAATATTGCCAAAGCTATTGTCGGTGAAGTCTGGTATCAGTGAAATCTTGTCGAAGAATTGTCGGTGAAAACAGTTTCAGGGATTTCAATGGGACCTGCCTTTCTTTCTCCATATGCAAAGTTTTACAAAATTAAAACTAAGAATTATTTTAAATCAAGCATTTTCGGATTCAAATATCTACAGAATGATCAGTTCAAATCTATAAATGCAAATTATTCATACACTACATGTTGTAGAAAAATATAATTTAGATAAGCAGTTTATAGCTTCTGGGGGGGGGGGGGCACAATCTGGTGTAAGTGCTTTTTTTCGAGATGGACGCGTTATATGAAGGTGACATACATTTTTTAAAATACAATTATAGTTGCTTTAATGCACCGATCGACGCAGATCGTTATTCTTTACAAAAGAGTATCAACCGATTTATACACCAAAACTACTAGTCTAGCAGATATTTTAACTTTAATTTGTCAAATTTAATGTATGGAACATAAAAGTGAAGCGGTATTCCAGTGTTTATATTGTCTTTCATAAGATGCGTTGATTAATGAACAGAACCATCGTTATGCAACACGGGCGATTTCAAAGCTACATAAAATATCGCAAAGATTCATCGTGAAATATATAGATATTTACAAGCTTGAGTAGGTACGTAAACTATCTTATCGTTTGGGGACTAGATACATTGTCAGAAAAGAATTTAATAGATCGGATTGTCCTTATGCGATTCTTTGGTCCTTATGCGATCAAATGGATCGCAAATGATCCATTTTTGAGGTGGATAGTCGGCGGCAACGAAAAATGAATCTTTTATAATACTATGGCAAAAAAGTCATCATGGTCAATGGACAAACAAGGTGAACCACCATTATCAAGTCCAAAAGCAGATCTTCATCCGGAAAAGGTTGTGCTGCACGCATGCTAGGGTCATAAGGGAATTCTACATTACGAGCTACTTTCAAAAAATCAAACAATTAATTCGGATGTAAATTCGGACTTGAATTGGTAAAGGTAGTCATCTTAGGACAATGTAAAACCGCATATGTCTTTGGCTAGTAGGCAGAAATTGATACATTTTGGATGGATTGTCTTGTCGCACTTTCCAATTATCATTTATTCTAGTTCTTACAAAACTTCCTTAACGATTAATTCCTAAATATTCAATTTCTTGGAAGACTAAAAGGAGTAAATAAAATAGTCTTTCGGTCAAAGATCTGCAAAATTCTATAACAATGGTATAATAAAGCTATCTAAAAGATGGCGAAAGGTTTATATCAAAAATCAAGAATACCTTACTGAATAAAGTTACATTGAAAAAAAGAGAATCGTTTTGTAATTTGACTTTGAAAAAACGACACGAACTTTTCACTCAATCCAATAAATTAAACTCACATTTCAGAAGTAGCATATTCCGGTTGCTCCAGTCTGTATCCCTCAATCAGTTTCTGATATTGTTTCTCGGCTTCCATTCCGGGATAAGGTGTCTTAGCCAATGTAAAGAACTCCCATAAAACTATACCAAATGACCAGATATCCGATTGCGTTGAGAAAATTCGATCTCTAATCGATTCAATGGCCATCCATTTTATAGGTAACAGTCCACCTCCTTTCTTTTTATAATTATTATCCTTATACATAGTTTTTGCTAGGCCGAAATCACAGATTTTCACTACGTTGTTTTCGGCTAATAAGATATTTCTCGCGGCCAAATCACCGTGTAACACCTACAAATGATTATTAAATTATATTTCAAGCAAATGATTTTGTTTATATTTTTCATTTATTGATATTCGTAATTTAATTAGCGAATTGATGAGGTTATTGTCTTCCCCATTTCATACTACTTTTATACTGCGCTTTAAAAATTTTTCTATTATTTTTGATAGCTTAGAATTATTATTAGCTTATTTCATCAGATACATTTTTTAGTTATCATGATATATTTCAAGTTTCATTTCGCATCCATTTACATAACTCGAAACCCACACGTGCGGGAACTTGGAAAATGACCACACTGGTTACATGTAAGTTTACTACCACTACCATACATCGACATTCATCATCTAATCTATGAACTACTTCTAGAACTAGAGTTACATAAATCATGTTTATTGAAAATGAGTGACTTTGAGCATCTGAATTCTATATATGTATATATATATGTCGGAGATGAAAGAACACCGGAACCTTCCCTTTGGAACTTTGGGAAGACCCCTTAGTACTGTAATCTAGATTCCACCATAGCTGTATTAAGAAATTGTTGCCATTCGATCTGACTGTATTTATTTGAGATTTATGATAGTGACCAATTAACAGTAACGTCAATTTCCCTCACACTCCGAACGAAGACTTTTCTCTACGAATCCGATGATCTCGTGCCCTTAGACACACCCATCATAGTTTTCCTCGACAGCGTCACCATGACGGAGAGACACTCTCTTGTATGATCTTATCAACGATTGAAGTATCATTCTTACGCGTAGTGATTGCTCCATGCTTTAACATTGAGTACAACTTAGACGCTAAAGAAGAGTAGAATTCGTCATTCCGTTGACCGCAGATTCGTTATTGAGCTTAGGATCATTGTCATTAGCTTCTCAAGCATCTAATTATCGCGATTATTTGTCAAATTCTATTATAATCATATTTGCACTAGTAAATATCTCCTCTATTGCATAATGATAACGTCTAATGCAAATGGGGATTCGTTTCACGCCCTTAACCCCAACTCTAATCTTAACGTCAACCTGACATATATATGTAACATATATATATATATATTATAGACAAGATTTTGGTTGTGGTCTCTTGTGGCGGATAGTGCCTTACGTTCGATGTTGTGGCTGGGTCTTTGTATCCTGACTATGAGGAGTGATGTGTTACTACTCTCGCTTATTTGATACCGTTGTGGTCGGTATTTGTGATCACATCAAGATACGAAAACCCAGATACATCGAGTGTTGATAATAAGTGACCGTTAATAAATTTTAAATTACAACGGAGAAGAAAATGTTTAATACGTTAAAAATGAAATGTAGAGAACGGAGTAGAAAAGGGCCATGATGTTTGTAAGAATGCGAGCAATAACATTGTGCATAATTACTTTTCATGTAAGCATATTCCACCACAAGGGACCACAACCGAAATCGTTCTCTGTTCTTCTCTATAATTTATGTATGTACATATATAAAATTGAGATGCTCAGAGTCAATCCTTTTCAATAAACGACATGATCTATGTAACCCTAGTTCTAGAAGCAGCTTGTAGATTAGATGGTGGATGTTGATATATAATAGTGATAGTAAGCTTACATGTACTGTTACAATGTGTTGCTATCCAAGTTCTCGTGTTTGAGAGTTCCAAATTAAGTGAATGACACTGTAGATAATTCTTACATACAAATATTTTCCAGTTAATCTTAATCTAATCTATTTATTAGGTCATCTCGTAAGATCGTGCCGACTTTTGTGTATACATTTCATGTGTCGATTTATAAACATACGGCGATAAGGGATCAATGCACTTAAAAAATGGGAAGAAGTTGTACAACGAGAGGGAGATTACATTTTTTCATGAAACTGAAAGGTATGTAAACAATCTTAACATATATACCGCTCGAAAAATGGAACGAACTTATGGGATGACCTAATAGTTTACATTCTCCAATAATTGTGACGTAAATTATAAACAGATTTACCTTTTACTATTTTATATACATAGCAAAATAAACAAGTAAAAAAGAAGAGAAATTGTTGAAATGTACCTTTCTTTGGCTAAGATATTCCATTCCTCGCGCTACTTGGAACGCCCAGGATAACAAATCCTGCGTGCAGATTGGTTTCAAATTGTGATCTTTGTAATCACCGCGATAATTAGATCTCCATCCCGGTTGAGAGGAATTATTACTAAGAACACAGCCATCCGGCGACATACTAATTCCTTGAGAATCCGTAGTAGAGGTTTGATATGTTGCCGATTCGGTGGCTGAATCTTCGCTACGACTGCGAGAAAATGACAATGCCACGTATTTTATCCTGTCGCATGAACAAAAGAGAACACGAATTTGTTAACCGTAACCCCATGCACAGCATCAGTAGTTTTATATTATAATAGCAGGGTTATGGATCAAGGGTGCAAGGAAGCAGAAATGTGTAATAGTTTACTAATTGTGTGTAGCGGTAAGTTAGAAAACATGGGACATACAAGAACAGTAGAGCTTCCTATATCCAAACTACATTTTTCCATATAAATAATCATTGCTCGGCTATAGTTTGCGAGATATTCGCAAAAGGGCTTAAATGAAAAGATTAGGATTATACTAGATCCTGGTACGCGATCTGACGGTAATCATATTGTTGTATAACTCAATTTAATCCTGATTCATTGATGGTAATTATTTTTAAATAAAGAAGATATAAAGAAAATGAAGCAGAGGAGAAAAATATGTGTATATCAAATGTATAAATCGATTGGGCTACAATCAAATTGGCGGCTCCTTCTTTTCTTCACCCATTCAGTAAAGCGGTAGGAGAAAAAAGCTCTTTCCATAGCTTCTTTACTCTGATGAACTCTACAACGGCACAAGGGTACTATCAGCAGGCTAGTCGCCATTATTCACATGTATATATAGGGTCCGGCCGAATAACACGTAAAAGTGAGCACGTCGTGATTCCTTATAGAAAAATAAGAAAATAATATAAAATAAAATTTTCTCATTTTCGGCTTAATTTTTGATAAAATCGAGTTTGAGAATTTATCAAGTATATTGAATATGGCTAATTAGGATAAACTAACCTCCAATTAGTACTTACATGCGTACGATAAATTTTCAAATTTATTTTTTCGGAAATAAAACATCTTGAAAAAAAATTTTATTCTGCATTTTCGACTTATTTTCACATATAGAATGACCTCCTGTCGATTATTTACTCCTGCCTAGTTTGGAATTAGCCATACTTGTTTTCAAGTATACTTGATAAATTTTCAAACTCGATTTTCTAACCCGAGAATAAAATGCTTTATTTTATATTTTTTAATCGATTGATATGGAATGTTGGACTTTATTTTGATTTTCAAAACGGTAAACATGCGATAATTCATTGAAAACCGTCATTGAAAAATTCCTTATAGGACAAAATTCTTTTAAGTAAATTGTTAAATAATATTTATAGTATGAAACGTAAATTGTTTTATAATTTGAAAACTTAGCGGCGATGATATGTATGAGGAAAAATTATTCAAAATGTAAATCTGGACAACATATTTAAAAATTACCGAAATCGGCGAGTTAATATTCTAATCTACATAATTACTCAACTCCGTTACGAACTTGATTTATATGAACGGAATTTTACTTATTGCCTGATTAATTTAACTTTGATTTTCTATTAACTGAACAATTGTCCAGTTATATGAACATCTAAAATGTATCTGTATCTACTTATATTTATATTTAGACAAATGATTTTTGTCGACATTTTGGCAATCCGACGAATTCAAAGTTGCATCGATGCAAATAGCCATCACTTCGGACATCTCTTATTATGCTGCAAGATTTGTTGTTTATTTTCTATTTATTGCCGAATGACCTTGCATTAAGGCTCGTTGAAATTGTAATTAAAATAAACATTCTCTCTTCTACTAGGAATAAAAAGCTATAGCAAATAATTTAAAAAGTGGGGATGATTTTGAAATGATTGAAAACCCTCAATCTACAAAAATATCATTATCGTCATACTATAGCACACTCTGTACCATTAAACTATTGTAAAAAATGTTACTCCATATCTGTAGAAAGAACGGAGATATTTAAGGTGATCAGAGTTATTAACTCAGTCAGTATTGTATGAAGTATGTGTTATAGCTATTTTGGATATTCCATATCTTTCTACATATTGTATTCATGCTATAGTCTAGATTTTTTATAAGTGCATCAATATCCGCAATCTAGTTATTAGCAAATGTTCTATTCCAGCGAAAGAATGTTCGGACAATAGGAAACTCGAATATTATGGTATTCGATTGAAGGTTTGGGATACGAGAGGTTTTACTGTATGATTTTTTCGTTTTCAAATATTCTAATGTTAAACACAGTGTTGCATTCCGAGATTAAAATATTTATAGGATACTGCTAATAGTATTGTTAGAATATTAACATACAATGTGGGAGTTGGTTATTTTATACATATAGATTTTAATTGTACACATTTTCATTTTCACGAGCTGCATTCAATCGATCATTTAATTGTGTAATGGAATAAAGCAAGCAATTATCAACGAGTATATTAATAAATAGGGATATTATTATGATATTGTAGTATCGTAAGGAAAAAACCTGATTAGAGATCGATCAAAACAATGTCGTCTGTCCTTCGGTTGTTAATTTACATAGGGAAAAAAGCCTATGTGACTAAAGTCACGTAGTTCTTGCGGAGCGTTAACAGGCTGGGAGTAGAGAGAGGAAAAAGTAACGCTAATGGAGGGGGACGATTTCGGTTCAAAGAGTGTTGACCGAGAGGTCAGAGTGTGTGAATCGAGAAGTGAGAGTGAGTCGAGAGGTCAGAGTTAATCGAGGAGTCGAAGAGTAGAGTTATTAGCGTTGTTGAGAGATTGAGTGGTTAGCGTTGTGGAGTTGCGTGAGTTACTAGCGTAGCTGAGAGATTGAATTGTTAGCATCGTCCAGTTGCGAGAGTGGTCAAATTAGAGTAAGATTGTTACATTTAGTTCCAAATTAAACAATCATCGTTTTCTGTCTAATTAATATCTGTATAACTAATTTATTGTAAATAAATTACAAATTATAAATAGTATCAGGAAAAATTTATACCTAAATTTCTGCGATACTACAATATGAGTATTTATGTGGAAGTGAAAAACAAAAGCAAACCTGTTGTTGCTGCTAACACTAACAGATCTAGTTAAAAGATCTAAACCGATAGTAGGATCGAATTTGTCAGTTGCAGGATCAATTTGGTTGATGAAATCAGCCCTGTGTCGCAGCAAATAATTGTGCAAATTTCCAAATCGGCAATATTCTACGATCACTAATAATTCACCTATTAAAAGAAGATCAGAAAACTATCAAGATTAAAGCTTAAACTCCACCTAAAAAATATTATTATTTCTCAAAAATGAGACTTCAGTCGAAAAAATTCAAATTTCATTTCAAATATTATAGTTAAAAAATTCAAATTAAAAAAAAAAAGTTTCATATATTTTAACCAAAATTTAATAATTAAATAAAATTAAATTATTAATAATGAAATATACAAATTTATTTATTGTTTGGTAATATTAAATTCATATCTAAGAATTGACTTTCTCTTACAATGAATATTTCATAAAGACATAAAAAGTATTTAAAACATTAAATTTTCAAGGAACATTATTCAAGTGATGATAGAATCGCTTAGATTTATAGGTATGGTTTAAAAAGATATAACATAAACTTTGCAAAAATAATGAAGGAAAATTCTATTAAGTTTAAGAACTAGGTCTATTTACGCGAAAAACGGCCAGCAAGCTCCAGATACAGATTTTTGTGATTTTATCTATTAAAATATATCTAAATTAATATTAAATTAATACAAAGAGTTTCTGTTCCTGCGATTGTGATGTGTTGATACGTATAATTCCATTCATAAGCATTAAGACACTTGCAAAGAAACAAGGTACTTAAACCTGACAAATTATTAGGTTGATATTTTTAAAAAATGAGACCAGTCGAAAAAATTTTATTCTATATTTTTAACTTATTTTCAAATCTAGAATAATCCCCTTGATTATCCTCTCAAGCTAGGAATTAGGCAAATGTATACTGTAGACTTGACAAGTTTTTAAACTCGATTTACTCAAAAAATTGTGCTACAATTTTGTTATTCTTGATTTTTCTCTTATTTTGAGCCATAGAATTTATTGAATAATTTGGGGCCACAGGGTATAGAGTCTTTTTCAGCGATTTTATAATCACATTAAACATGGTAGCAACTTTTTGATTCAGCTTTATTTGTTATGCAAGTGCTGCGATATACGGATGCTATACGTCTTACTGTAGTGTTTCTTGTGAATCCTAGATCTATTATAAGATACGTACGTTTAGAAATGTTTTTCGTGCAAGCACCGAGAAGATTAACGACGTTCAAGTGTTTTCCAAGGTGCACCATAATTTTCAACTCACTGGCAAGCGCACGAACACAAGTTGGAACTGTTGTTCGCCGAACCATTTTTACAGCCACAGTCGTTATCGGTTCGTTCTCACAAATTCCTTCTGCTTCCGCTTTCATAACAACGCCAAAAGCCCCGCTTCCTAATTGTTTCCCTGTTAAACGTTTTGCATAATCAAGGTATGTACGTACCACCAAATTCAATTTCGCTATAAAAGTAATATAATTAATACCTACAATTTCGTAACTTATTTGACATAATCTTGTTTAAATTGGAAAAGCATTATAATACTAATCATGGTTGGACACTTTTTGTTTGAAATAGAAATAATGAATGAAATCTTATTTGAGAAATTAATTATTTTCAAATGATTTATTTGCCAAATATTTGATTATTACGAATAATAATAATAGATCAAATAATTATTCATAATAAAATAACAAATTTATTCGAAGATGAAGTTACTTTCAAATCAATTACAATCTCATTCGAAAAATAAAATATTTCTAAATATGTTTGCTAATTATTTGATTATTTCACATAACAATACGGGATAGAGGATAACAAACAATTGTTTTTCGTGAATAAGAAACATATTAATGAAGTATTCATCGTCGAAACAGGTAGATATTGAAATCGGAATGGAACACGGAGTGGGAAGTAACCGAGGAAGAGCTGTGGGACGCGACCAGAAGGATGGTCTCCCGCGGCGTGGCGCCGGGCCCGGACGGGATTCCGGGCCGGATCTGGAGAGAAGCAATGGGGGTTATGGCTCCCGACTTCGGCGCATCTACACGGAAATGCCTGAGGGAGGGAGTCTACCCACAAGTGTGGAGCACGGCGAGGTTGGTCCTGCTCCGCAAGGAAGGCCGACCGGCGAACTCGCTGTCGGCATACCTTGCTGGAATACGCTGGAATACGACGATACCTGCTGAATCGTCGCCGCCCGTCTGGAACGACACATGTTAGGACGGGTACCGGGTTAGCACGACAGCCAGTACGGCTTTCGGAAGGGACGTTCGACGATCGACTCGGTCAGGCGCGTACGGACACTCACGGAAGACATGGTTTCCCGGGACGGCGTGGCGTTGGCAGTGTCTCTGGACATCACCAACGCGTTCAACACCATGCCGTGGAGCAAGATAGTGGCAGCCTCGGAACACTTCGAGGTTCCTACCTACCTCGTTCGGCTGATCCGCGCCTACTTCGACGACAGGTGGGTATGCCAGCAGCGAAGGGGAGGAAAGGCGGCCCGTCGAGCGCGGCGTTCCGCACACCGACAGGATGATCCAGGTACTCACGGGACACGGCGTGTTTGGGGAGTACCTAAAGAAGATCGGAAGCGAGGAGACCGACACCTGTTACCACTGCGGGGAAGGCAAGGGACGGCGCAGCACACGCTGAAATTTTGTCCGGCGTGGGAGTTGTCCCGCTACAACCGCCCCGTTACAACCTGCGTCGCGCCATAGGCGAGTGCTTGGCCTCTTCAGCAGTCGTGGAGGCGATGCTGAACGGGCCACAGGAGTACGGGCTGTCCGCTTCTTCTACGAGCAAGTTACGCTCGCAAAGGAACGGGCAGAGAGGGAAAGGGAGAAAAACTCTCACCCTTGTAGGGTAACGCATCGCAGAAGGATGAGAGTCAAGTGGTCCAGAGCCGCTTCACCGCCATTTCAACAGGCCGCCACTCGAAAGGGCGATGGCGCCAGGGGCAACGGTTCCTTTAGCACCAAATTTAAGATTCAGGCAAACTTTTAACAAGAGGACGCGGGAGGGGGTGCAACGGAAAGACAATTCGATCGAGGTCCCCGGAGCACTCTTGACTCGTTGCGTTATTTAGTTTGCGTTTGTCGTCAGGTGTTCTATGACTCTGCCATACTCTTCTAAGCCTACGTTTTTCTACGATTTTTTTTAATATGTAATGGGGGTATTCATGTTTATTGATATAACTCTTAGTAGGTGTGGAAGAGCGGATAGCGTTTATTATGCTGCTGTTTAAGTATCCCGCGGCTGTTTCAATATCTTCATTAGTTTTTAAGAATATTAAGGATGGTGTCGAATGATTAAAGACTTCTCTAAAGAGCTGCCAGTTGGTGAGTTGGTTATGAATAAAGCCATTAGGTGGATTTTCGATAATTGTTGAGCTAATTGTTGCAATAACGGGGGAATGATCTGAAGAGAGTTCCGCCGAGGAGTTGATTTGGACATATCTAGGCGAGATATTTTTAGTTATGAAGAAGTCGAGTAAATCGGGGATTTTGTTAGTGTCAGTGTGCCAGTATGTGGGTTCATATGTGGTGAGGTAGTTGAGATTGTTGATGGTTATGCTTTTCAAGAGGTTTTTGCCTCTTGCTGTGACAAGTCTGCTGCTCCATTGGGTATGTTTGGCGTTATAGTCTCCTCCAGCTATGAATCTATTGCCTAGGGCGTCAAAGAGGCTGTCGAAGTTCTCTTTAGGAATCGAGTGTCTGGGAGGGCAGTATACTGCTGAGGTGGTGATTGTACCATGGCAGTCTTCTATTGCTACGCTTGTGGCTTGAAGGTAGTCTTTCCGGAATAATGGAAGCTCGTAATGCTTAATGCTGGATTTGATGATGATTCCGGTGCTGCCGTGTGCCTTTCCACTGGGGTGTTGGGTATGGTAGAAGTTGTAGCCGTGTATTTTGAGGTAATTTTTGTCGGTGAAGTGGGTTTCAGATATGAGCATTACGTCGATATGCTGTTGTTTTAAGAAGAGTTCTAGTTCAAATTTGTGCTGAGCTAGACCGTTGGCGTTCCACAGAGCTATACGCATTGGTTTTATTTTGCTTCTGTGCGTATTAATTTATCCATGAAGAGTGCAAGTAGTGATAGCAAGTTGTTAATTTGCTCTGTTTGCTTCTCGATTAGTTTTTCGAGTCTGGTGAAGTGGTCTGTGGGGTGGGAACACTATTTTCTGAGTGTCCATTGTGGGTTTTCGAGTTGTTTATGTTTCCTTGTGCTGCCTGGGCATAGGACATTGATGGTGTGGTGAATTTTTGGGGTCTAGGTTCTTGTTTGGTTATCTCCTTGGGTCTGAGTTTTGGGTACTTATTATTGTGTAGTGTTTTATAGGCTAAGCATCCTTTGTAGTCCGCAGGATGCTCTCCTTGACAGTGGATGCACTTCGCGGGGATTTCTGGGGATTTACTGCATTGGTCAGTGGGGCGACTACCTGCACATTTTACGCAGCGGAAATTATGGTTGCAGTATTTCTGTGTGTGTTCATACCTTTGGCATCTTGTGCATTGTACTATCTCTTTCTTTACAAGACGTGGTTCGATCTTAACTATAGAGTTCATCAGCCGGTTGACGTTGTAGATTTCTTTGTTATTATTTTTTTGTTTTATATCTATGAAAAATAGCGATAGTGGGTTTTTTTGTGATTCTATGTCTCATGTTGCTGATGTTAGTTACTTCGTGGCCGTGCTTTAACAGTTCGAACTTTAGTTCGTCTAGATCGGCTGAGTGGTGGATGTTGCGTAGCACCACACGAAATGGTCTTTCTTGCTTGAGCTGGTAAGTGTGGAAGTTAGCATTCAGGGTTTTTAACAACTTCGTTAATTTTCTGTAGGCGTCTGGGTTGGTCGGCAGGATTTTTACACTGTTGTTGCTGATTTTCAATTTATAT
Organism: Bombus affinis; assembly: GCF_024516045.1. Taxonomy (NCBI): domain Eukaryota; kingdom Metazoa; phylum Arthropoda; class Insecta; order Hymenoptera; family Apidae; genus Bombus; species Bombus affinis. The sequence goes on along the minus strand of NC_066346.1, from coordinate 13,186,779 downwards.
TTCTCATCGCTGATTTCTTTTTGGGTTGTCTTTGTCATTGATTGAATGTCAATGACATCGTCAATGAAGATTGGCGGGGGAGGGGTTTTTTTTGTGTATGTTGTGTATTTACCGCTACGGTTGTGTCCATAGCGTCATCTGCCTCCAGTATCGCGAACCTGTTGTGGGTGGTCACTTGGCTAGCTGATGGGTTGGTTTGTCTCTTGCTCACATTAATCCTGATAGCTTCCAGCTTGTGTTTTCTCGTGTGCGGGTCGTTTGCAAAGAAGGGTGTATTGCCCCTTTGCCACGGGGGAGGAAGAGCGGCGTTGTTGTGACTGAGCTCCGTAGAGCCCGTTTGGGATGATTGGGCCATCGTCGATCTAGTTAATTCAATATGAAAAAATTAGTCGAGAGACTGTGCGAACACTTGGCTAGGTTTGTTAGATTCGCTTTCGACAGATGGGCGTCACGTGTTGTTTTATGAACTTCACAGGGCACTGGACACACGTCTGCACGCTTCGGCACTCACCAGCAAACTGAATGCATAAAGTTGAAGGTAAAAATAGAGTAATAGAATATTACAGTAAAAGAACTAGCCCTGCGGAATCTAGATATCATTCCTACGAACTAGAGATGTTAGCAGTTGTAAACGCCGTCAAGCATTTTCGTCACTATCTACATGGACGGGAATTTCTTGTCGTCACTGATTGTAACTCCTTGAAGGCATCCAGTAATAACGTATATTTAAATGACAGGGTTTACAGGTGGTGGGCTTACCTGAAAACTTTTAGCTTTGACATTATGTATCGTGAAGGCAAACAAATGGCCCACGCAGACTTCTTTTCGTGGAACTCCGTAGATTTGGATCACCGTACGATCAACAAAGTTACAGAGAAAGAAATTAATCTGACCGAAATCTCCGAGGATTGGCTATTAACGGAACAACGCCGCGATCCTCAAATCTCAGAAATAGTCAATAAATTACAAAACGAGGAGCTCGCGGAAGATATCGCGAATACGTATGAATTACGATCCGGTACCCATTATCGTAAAATACAAAGAAAAGGCAGAACTCTCTGCTTACCCATTGTCCTGAGAGATTTTGGGTGATCCGTTATTAATCATGTCCATCAGTCAATTATGCACTTAGGTTGGAATAAAATGCTCGAGAAGCTGTACGAGCATTACTGGTTCGAAGGAATGGCGAAGTATGTTCGTAAATTCACAGAGAACTGTCATGCTTGTCAAGTTTCAAAAGCTAGTTCAGGTAAAATACAAGCTGCACTGCATCATATACCTAAGGCCAGCATACCTTGGCATACAGTCCACATGAACATAACGGGCAAGCTAAGCGGTAAAAGTGACTCGAAAGAGTATGTTTTGGTCGACGCCTTCACTAAATTCGTATACCTGCATCATACTCGTAAAATATCAAGGAAGATGTTTTATGGACAAAGAATTCCAAGAATTTTGTCAAGGTAAACATATTGATAGCAACTATTGATATCAACTCCACTTGATAGCAACCGGTGCTAGTAGGGCTAATAGACAGGAACGTATTATGGATACGCTGAAAAATATGTTTATGACAGTAGAAACGACCGGGCGACCGTAGCAAGACGCGATTGGGGAAATACAATAGGCTTTGAATTGCACTACCAGCCGCGTGACTAAATCGAATTCATTGGAACTATTAATCGGTAGAACAACAAGACCGTACGACTTATTGCTACCCGATAATATCAAAGAAAGAGAAATAGACATCTCCGATATAAGACGACAGGCGATAAAAAATATAGCAATTAGCGCCAAATGCGATAAAGATAGGTTTGACAAAACTAAAGCTAAAATGGTTAGGTTTAATCTCGGTGATTTTGTATTGCGCAAAAATAAGGAAAGAAATCAAACCAAGTTAGATCCAAAATTTAAGGATCCATTTGTAATACCAGAGATTTTGGAAGGAGATAGGTACATTTTAAAAACATTAGACGGTAAACGATCATATAAATACAGTCATGATAGAGTAAGAAAAATGTCAGATAGTTGCGTTCCTGCTGAGTTGGATGTTTGCAGTGATGACAATGGCAGTGACAATGACGATATGAGTACACCGATCTCAGAGGATCATTAACACTAGGATCATGACATTTAACATAGTGTTTCCACACACAAACCTAGTGCGACCATACACTAGCATTCGATATTTCCACACAAGCCTAGTGCGACCATACACTAACATTCGATATTTCCACACAAGCCTAGTGCGACCATACACTAGTATTCGATATTTCCACACAAACCTAGTGCGACCAATACCTTAGCATTCAATATTTCCACACAAGCCTAGTACGACCATAAACTAGCATTCAGTGTCTCCACACACGCCCAATGTGGTAATATGATCCAACAAATTGAGATTCATCCATATACGAAATCGAAAATGATTTTTCATGTCATCACGGTCTGACTGGTAACTCACAGAATGCAACTAGCACTTTGAATACCAATCATAATGCTACTGATTTTTGTTTTATTTTATTTCGTCATTGAGCATCCGATCGAAGCTTTGTTGTTAATCTGGACCTTTGGCCTATTTGGACATTTAGTTAAATTATAAATAAAATAGTATTTAGTTGTATCGAGTTTAATGTTGGGAAAACGTAATATTTTAGATACACCCGAGGACGTGTGATAGTCAGGATGGCCGTGTCGGAGATGAAAGGACACCGAAGCCTTCCCTTTGGAACCTTTGGAAAATCCCTTAATATTATAATCTAAATTCTAATCATAGCCGTAATTAAGCAATTGTCGTCACTCAATCCGATTGTATTTGTTCGAGATAACTGGTCGCTGAACGTAGCTACGGTCACGGGATGAACGATATGTCAGCAGAGGAAGTACCGATGTTGAGGGACACGCTGTATTAACAATCAAGCCCCGGTCAGGAGCAATGTTGGTTTTACGCGGGACTGCCTAGTAACGGCGCTTGGGATGTTGTTGATATTTCCGATCAATATGTAATTGACAAATGTGGCCATATCTGTCTTTTATTTTGCAATCACCTTGGAGAGTTTACTGTTATCGTCTTGGCAGTCCGTCTGAAAGTAACCCAGTATCTGAGTAAACGTGTCTGCGTACTACAAAACATATTCTAATGTACAAAGAGTTTTCCCGTAGACCGTGGATTCGTTATTGAACCCAAGAACATTGTCAAAAGCATCCGTTAAACTTATTGTTCGTTAAATTAATTAATCGTTAAACTAATTATTCGTTAAACTTTGTAAAGACATATTTATTTGTGTAAATACAATCTTTGTTGAACATCACGATGATTGAACATAATTCTAATGAAGAATTATCACGCGCCCGAAATCCTAACGAAAACCCGACATATATAATATAATTAATTGAAATCAGCAGTTCTCTTTTTCTAAGAAAATTACGTAAAATATGTCAAATGGATATATGTTTATATGAATCTTTTTTATTGTTTTGATGTGCTGAAGTCACCCCTAAAATATTTCCCACTTATTCTAGGATACTGTATACAATTTATAAAATCATAATATTTGAATAAAATAGACTCATCCATCAGTATTTAATGTTCAATACGTTATAGATTTCAATGTAATTATTTTACTGTAATTAATGTAAGAAAGTAAATATATATTTTTATAGAATGTAAGTAGAGAAATGGAACCTCGATAAAAATTTATTGTGTGATTAGAAGATTATAAAAATGTGTTTTTCATATTGTATTCTTTGAATAATGTGTATGTTTCGCATATTTATGTTTAAAAACGTATGCAAAAATATATTACGTAGCATTTACTTATGCAATACATTCATTTCATCAAATTAATTTAATTTATCGGAAATGCGTAAAGTGTTAACAATAATAATATGTAATCGACATCAAGTGTAAGCCACGCTAAATAGTGTATTTGCAATATTGAGTGATTAAACGTAAGACGTAGTAGTTTATATTTCCAATTCGAATAAATCGGTGTGATTTATCGCATCATTATTTGTAATGTGAATCATACGATGAACAAGAAGTAAATGTACTGGAAATTTTCTTAAATTTTATAAAAAATGAATATTTGAAACGATAAACGAGCTATATTTTGTATACAAATATCATTGGTTAAAGTGTGCAAATTTGGACAGAGTGTTTGTAATTTATTATAACACAAGCTATATGTATCAGAATAATTGCACAGGTATTGTTAAATATTACATCGTAAATGATATTTAATATATTAAATTTACTATTATACCTATTTTATATGTGCATAAATGTTATAATATGTAGATAGGTATCTCCCGTACTATACAACTCCGAACTCTTACAAAATGATTTCTCTCTAAAATGATTCGAGAATGCGGGAAATCTCCACAGAACGGAACGCCACTTTTAATGTGTTCACACATCTGCATATTTTTAATCCGTCTTTAGTTCGTGGATTACTAAATCTTTGCACTCGAATCTTTTTCGTTATAGGGAAGTAGTAACTCGAAAATTTTCTCATAAAAAGTCAACGACGTTCTTACAACTGACGTAAATGAATTATGAATCAAAGATAAACTAGTTTCCTATCGCTTTCTTTTGTAGTGAATACATTTTTTCGGGAGAGGGGGGGATTGCTTTTCAGCTTTAAAAATATATTAGAGGGGGGGATTGCTTTTCAGCTTTAAAAATATATTAGACAACATATACAAATTAAAAACTTTTAGATATTTATGAGACGCAATATATGTTTAAGTTAATTATATATATGTTGAGATTCCTCACCTAATTTCAATTTTTCTCGAGGAAATTCCCATTTCTTATCGTAAGGAAGCAATTCTGCTTGATCGTCTACTGTTAACTCTGGATTTAAACATTCTACTGCTCCTTCTTCGAAATGCATCAATCCTGATTCCATTAATTCCTTTCTCATGATCTAAAAATATGGAAATGTAGGAAATGATATAATAGTAGTTATTGAAATACATATTAAGGCAACAATTGGTTATTTTTCGAAAGATTGATTAATGAAAAATTTGAGTATGGTCCTTTGTAAGAAACATTAGAAAACAAAAATAGGAAGTGAGAAAAAGTATTAAAGTTTTATTCGAAGATATTATATTAATATTTGTAAAATAGTTGAAAGAAGATAAATGATTTTCACTTATATAAAAAGAAAATTATTCGATAATTCGAACAATTTGTAGCATGACTAATTCTAATCGATTCGATATTCAAGATTCTATTGTATTTCATAATATCAGGATAATTTAGAACATTAATAGACTACTTGATTTATATACAAATTTATATTTTTAGGAACGTAATTAAAGAAATGGAACTTAGATAGTGATTTGTCCCACCTTTTAGATATTATAATTACTTTACCTCGAGTATTCTATTTATTCATCCATATTATGTGCATTCTGCGCATTTTTCACATTCAAATTTCCTACAATTTCATAAGCATTCGCGCACTACTAATTAATATTCAATAATATAGACTTACCTTTTCACGACGAATTTTGATTGTGAAGTAGGTTAACAGAGTCACCACTATGACCAATAAAACAACGATAAGCACGATCAATCCCATAGGAAGTTCTTTCCCTATAATTTTTAGAAGATAGAGTCATTAATAATTTTGGTATTTTCTCATGAGCAAGAAGATGAAAGAAACAACACAATTATCTGATAGGTATTTCCGATTATAACAAAAGTATATTTCTTTTACAGTTTTATAAATATGAGAATTACCCGAGATTAGTAGAAATAAATTTCTATCTATATATTTTACAAAATATCTACAAAATTTTTATGAAAAATTCTGAATTGATTGTTTTAACCACTCTGCTAGTTCTAGTGTTAATGTACGGTTTCAAGTTGCTACTATTTGGAAATTGTTATATACAATATATATACTCCTGCAGTATCGTGGGCAGATTGCCTAAGAAATATCGGGTGAACTATAAACAATCTTTTTTTTTTTTTGGAAGAATTTTACAATCAATTCTCAATAAGAATTATAAGTAAATTATTCTGGCATGGTACTATATCATGTATAATAAGTGGTTATCGTCTGTTTGATTCTAGCTGAATCTAATGAACTATAAACAATATTACAAGAAGTGCCGAAGTAAGTGCCGACAGGCCGAAAGGGACGGCAAACTAAATGTGTCGTCAATCCTTCAGTTGAATAGTTCCGCGGACGAAAGCGTACGTGATCATGATCGCGAACGGTTACGGAACACGTACGTGGTTTGAGAAAAGACAAAGGGATGCTGAAGGAAGAAAGACGAAATCGGCAGTCGTTAATTAAGAGTCGAGTTGTAGGAGTTGAGAGTTGAGTTGCCAAGTTGTTATGTGTTGTAAACTATTAGTTGTGAGTTGTGAATTATCTATTTAGTTGTCTTAGTTATAGCACATTACTGTACTTAATTCATGTTAAATAACCATCGTTTTCTGTTTAATCCATCGTAAATAAATCCATCTATCAATAAACTTATCATTTAGAATAGAAATCATTGGAAACCCTAATTTCTAATATTTCTGAATAAATAAATTCTATACTACCTCTTGGAATAAATTTGCAAGCAAACTCAGTAATACTAAGCTAACTATAAAAGCTAAAGTTTTGCAGATGTAACATGTTATGATATGAATACGAAATATATAGGAAAATTAAAGTAGTTTGATATAACTACAAGAAAAGTAATGATGACTTTCATTTATTGTCTAGTAGAATAGAGAATAAACTAAATATTAATTGAAAGACAGTATTTAGCTGGTGGAAGCCCTGGCAAACTTAAATTAATATTTCACGATTTTTCGATTCTGTTATCGCCAAATATTCAAGTAATGAAACTTGACAGATTCTCATGAGATTATTTCTGCCATGAACGTAAACTACTTTCCAAAATTTCTGTTTACCAGATATTCTTTTCCAACTAATACATATTCTATCCAGTGAGTATTTTCATCATAATAAATGAATATTTTGATTATTTCTTTTGTATCTACCTCATATTAGATCTGTTAAACTTTCTGATGAAAGAGGGAGAGAGAAACATTAGTGAGTGGATCATCATTCTCATATATTGTTGTATAAATAAAAAGTAAAAATCAACGAATTATAAATTGAGATACAGTAGTAGCCAATGCTAGTGTGAAATAATTTTCGATGAATAAATTGATATATGGAATGTTGCGTTTTATTCAGATTTTCTATTGATTAAAAATGGATGTGACGAATACTACACGAAGCAAAGTCGAGGTCAATTTTTCAGGATCTTCTTTAACAGATCTCCATCGACTGGAAGGCATCTGTCAAAGCCATATTATCAATGACATATAACTTTTAAATACCCTGTACATATAACATTAAACATAAGTTGTTTTATAACTTGAACACTAGAATCGAACGGTGGTTATACATTCTATGTTGACTTTGACAATATATGCCCCTATTCCGAATAATTACCTATTAATAGTATCTATTATTATCGTTAGATAATTGAATTCTCTAATTAAAAAAATCTATAATATACCACAGCTGTTATAGTAGCACTAAATAATTACGTATATTTGAACATCAGAAAATTAAACGTTAAATATCTTTATAGATAATATATATTGTCAAAAATAACCGGATATTGGTTGACTTGCTTTCTTGTCTAAAACCACCCGAAAAAGTTTAATTAAAATCGACAACTCCACTGTTGTGACCTTACCTTGTAAACAATTTACCTTGTACGACACCGAATTTGCTTGTGATCAGTTTTTGAACGATCTACGTTTATTTTAAGACAAACCATTTATCTTATTGTTAGTGCCACAACAAATAGCGAAATGTATTGTGTATATTCACAGCTTAGGGATCATAGGATTCTACGACGATATAACTTATATTCATCAAACAATACGAAAGCTGTACAACTAATTGATACTAAACTAGTTAGTACTAAAAACTAATACTTTCAGTTATAATTATCATAATTCGATACCATGTGTGCATAAGTAATAAAAAGAATAAAGTATATTCTTTCAACTTATTTTGTTGTTTAGTGTATTAATTCATATATACTATCTTTTCGCAAACTCAATAAACCCATATAGGATTTCAGTCATTCTTTCATTTTTAATACTTTTTCTTGCTAAACCTAAAGTATATCATATTTTCTTATTCTTATGTTATATTAAATTTATTATATATGGACTATAGATGTACACCATGGGCGTAAATTCGTAGTAGGTAAAAGTCAGGCTGATTCTATGATACGAAATAAAATGATAATAACGAAATTGCTTTGAAAGCTTCATTTTATAAAAAGATTGAGCTTGAAAACCTGTAAAATATAGTGCATTTGGCTAGTTTTTGATTAGACAGAAGCGGTCAATTACCAGTAGATTACTCTATACGTAACAGTAAGTCGAAAATGCAGAATAAAATTTTTTTTGCTATAAGTCTTGTTTTTCAGAAAATTATTAGCATCTCATACAACATGATTATTCTATGCTTATCAAACAAGAATGTTAGGATGTTGAAGCTTAATTGAATCAAATCACATCTGACCTTACACCTTGGAACCTATCATTAAAAAAGGTCGAGCATTTGTTATGTTATAATAAATTACCTTTTACTGTTATTGTTATGGTGGACTGGACTAATCCCAATCGACTCTTTGCTTTACACGCGTACACCCCACTGTCATTATCCTGAAGATAATAAATATGCAACTCTTGGTTGTCACGGATGTACATGAATTGCTCGCCTATTTTTAATGGTACGTCGTCCTATAAAGAATATATAATAATTATTAAATAATATATTGTATCATTATATATATAATAAAAATTATATTGTGTGATAATGTATATTATATATAAAGTACATTATAGAAAGCATAATAATATAATAATTATAAAAATTATATCAAAACAGATATTTCAAAAAGTTACATTAAAATTCACGAGGTTGAAACATCACACTATGCTTTAGTGTAATAATACTTGTAACAAATCCATCTAACACGATATAGGACGGTATATTCATTAGTAAACCTTTCTGAGTATTAACAACTTTTTTTATTCAATAATTTTTAGTAACAAGTTATCAGCCACTTACTCTATACCAAGTGACTAATGGTTTAGGCATTCCACCTACAAAACAGTGCAGTAATAATTCATTGTGACCTTGGATGCTAACATCGACTATAATTTCAGTTCCATTCAAATTAGTTTCTATTATGTAAGGTGCTACTGCGTCTATAAAAAGAAAGAGAAATAAAACCTTAAATAAAAAATCTAATTATTAAAGTATTGGCATTCAAGAGATTCATTTACATATTTACTTGACCCGAAAAAATTGAACTCTCTAACGCTAAAATCCTTTATATAACATACCGCATAATATGCCGAGAAAAATTGCCTATAGATATTCAAATATTTTGGAATCGTCTATATGAATATACTAGTGATGAAATCAAATTCAATATACTTATAAACACGAATAAAATCAAATATTCAAGATTCGCTTCATAGTGATTGAATACAACTTGGATATAATGTTTCGTATTCGATACTTCTTAGCTGATTTCGAACCTCGAAACAAGTATTCGTAAATTTCGAAAATCTATGTGCAACTACTTCATTATTATAGAACCGGAGAGGCATTGTTATTTCATTGATTCTTCTAATAAATTAAAGAAAATTCTATAGGATTATAAACGATCAACAGAATTCCTATAAATTTGATTTGAACGGTGGCACTTGTAACCATAAAAAAAAATGATTTTAAGTGAATGGAAAATTAGTATAAAGTACCCGTAAAGCTTCGAATCTATTCCAACAGTGTTCGATTCTACTTGAGTTTACTTTTCTAATTTGGGTAATAGCCAAAATATTCGTAGAGAGGTCGAATCTGTCGCATTTAGTATATTTGAAAGTATTACTACTTGTTTTATACTTGTGGAGGATTTGAATCTGACTGACCAATGTTCAAGTCTATATGTAACGCACTTCAACTCATTACTAATATGTACACTACTGTTCAAAACTATTTGAACACTTTTGCGTTATTATAAATAAACAGATTCACAATAGTATTTTTAGACACCTTTTATGAATATAAATATGAATATAATATAATATGGGAACATGAATATGAATATTTATGTGTGTTACTTAAAATATTCAGGAACTTCATTAGAACTATTATAAGATTCTATTATCTGATATCTTAATTGATACAATTTGAAACGAGTCTGATATCTTATGTAGAACTTACAAGATACATTGCAATATTACAAGAAGAAGGTAAATAAGTAAGAAATGTTAAAAATAATCTCACTGAATGTTGTTTCAATATTTTTGAGGTTTTTGTGATATATATCTTCTAATTTTCATATATATTTTTAGAGTTTTTATTAATATAATCACGACAGTCGTGTCCCACAGTCTGACTACGGTGGTAATACAAAATTTCAGAATGTTTTATAAATATATGTTATAGATAGAAGTTTCTTGTGGTAAATGTTCGAAGTGTACTTTTGTAATTCAGTGCATATAAAATATACTTGGAATAAAATTCTATAATATAATTTCGGCTTCTGATCCTTACTTGAGGGAATCATATATAACTGATAGATATCGATGAAAACAATGGTCAATTTTAACCAACACAAGTGAGAGAGCAAAAATTGAAATTAAACAATTGATCTTACAAAAACACTTAGATTCAGTGACCTTATGTGACCTCAAGGTGCAAACTATATTCATTTAATATTGGAATCTTAAAATGATACATATATGTGATACACATATTTCTAGTTTTAGCAATATTCTGTGTCACTTACAATTAGTTCCACCTTTTTGCAGATTATAATTATTTGACCTAATTATGTCAAGAAATACAGAATCAATAACAGGAAAACATTTTTTTTTATTGTATTATAACTTTGAATAAAAATATAAATTAATGATATAATAAAATATAAAATAGCAATAAAAAATATAATGGTTCTGATCACATTGTATCTATAAAGTATCTAAACACTTATAGACTATGGTATATCCTTTTCATTATAACATAAAATATTTACCGCGCACTTGAAGAATGTAAGCCATTTCCTCTTTATTACGACATGTGTACATCATTGAGTCATCTTTTGTCACATTTTTTATCTTCAAAATGGAACGATAAGTAAATCGACTTTTGGCTCGTCTGATCGTTGTCCTGGCTAAACATTTAAAAAGCGATTGGTTAATGAACAAATATCCAAAGAACGCTTTTTTTGTTAAAGTACGATTAAAATCAAAGACACTTAATATTTGGCTCGATGGGAATGTCATCCGAATATTTCCATTCGAAATTATCCGTGTAATTGTAAATAGAAGCAGCACAAATCAGTTCCAGATCGTCACCTTCAACCACTGGATCTGTCGGATTTATTATGCCGAAACCACCCCTTCCATCTATGGTTTTAAAATAGAATTTTAGATACAAAGTTGAAAAAATAAGTTAAATACAAATAAAATTATGAAAACAGGAAGGACAAGTTCGAATAATACACAGTATTTAACGTGATAGTATCCAGGATTTTTAATAAATCAATTATAATTAGACCGCGGATGTTCAAATACTTTTATAAAATGCAAGTAGAGAAAAAAGATATAAATAGAAATTTATTGTGTTAATAGAAGATTATAAAAATATATTTTTTATTTTTCATCCTTTGTGCAATACATATTTATATTTAAAAACATATGCAGAGACATACTGCATATTGCGTGTCACATTTATTTCATCAAGTTAATCTAATTTATCATGATTGTGTTAAGTGCTGTGAATAATAGCAATATATAATTAATGTCAAAAATAGACCATTGTGTTTCGAAATAGTATAGTTCGATTTAATTAAATTATTGCGTTCACTATTCTGAATTGTATGGCGAACAAGAAGCAAATGTACAAAAAAATTTCTTAAATTCTGTTATAAACCAATATTTGTAACATAAATGAGCGTTACATTTTACATACAAATGAATGACTAGTCAATAAATGCAAATTTGAGCAAAGTGCTTGTGATTTGCTATAAAATAAACTATACATACTAAATATTGCATCGTAAATAATATTCGATATGTTAAATTTATATCAAACATATGTTGCATATTTTATGCGCATAAATGTCATGCATTTATTGTACATTTAATGTATATAAAAGTCCTCAGTTTGGCTATTACATCGTTTAGCTTTTTATTGCAAAGTTGGGTATATGTTAGATACAAGTTAGGTACAGGTATATGTTATAATATAATTACTATTACTATTATATTATAATTACTGTAATTTGTAATAAAATTAAGGAAAAATAAATATTTTATATATTGTATTCATGGGTTGTTAGTATGCTAACACAGGTAACATTTAATAAAATTTAGCAGACGTGAGAATTATTAGAATAAATTATAGTAAGCAGATCAAATATCATGGACATAAATTTAATGATCCCATAAATAAAATTACAACTCAATTAGAATTATCATTTGAGCAAAGATTACATACCGGAAACCAATACAGTTTCAACTTGAGACTCGCATCCAATAAGGTTACACGCAGTGCAAGTAAGATGGCCGCTCATTTCAATAGTCACCCGCACAGTTGAGCGAAACCTGGTATTCATTCCGCTTTCCGTTTTATTCTAAACGAAATTAAGAGAACTCTTGTTTTGAACTCTCACGACGAAGAATTAATTACTACTTAAAGTAACTTTATTAAATTGTGTAATAAGTGCGTTTAATTATTATTACTATTTGTCTCGTTCGTTTTGTTTAATTATTCAGTTATTTATTTTTCTAAAAGAGTGTCACAGATCGTTACTTTTGCATATAAAGTCAATCTAATTTATTAAATCAAACGGTGAAATAATGTGTAAAAGTTGAGTAAAAGCAAGATCATTAAACAAGATAAGTTATTGAGAAAATATGTTACAATAATAAATATATTACAGAAACTGACAAATCAACAACGCAGAAAGAATTTTTACAATTTAAAGAAAATAACTGTGCTCAACAAATACATCGATTCGGTTGCAAAATCCGATTGCGCTTGTTTTATAACTAGAATTTAACGATTTTTTGCATAAATTTATTCAGTCTATTATTTTAGGCATGAAAGACAACTGAGTAATTAAAAAAGAAACATTCGATTTTGTCTAAATTCTCAGGATAGTACATCAGTTTAAAGAAGTTATTACGTACTTGTAATTCTATGGTGCTCGCGTCTTCATAAGAAGGATAATAAGGACATCTCATGTAACTCCACGTAATGTTTGGTGCTGGATAGGTTGCCACATCACAGGAAATTTCTACCGTCTGATTAGGAGCATAATAAGGCTCTACCTTCAACATTGGCACTGGTTTCACTGAAAAAGATGTTGAGAAACGCTAAGTTGGTATGACCACTAGTTCCTATAAGCTAAGTTGGTACGACTTCTAACGACGTTCTTTTATCTTAGAAGTGGACCACGTATTAATTGCTTAGGCGTATCCGGTGTGATCAGACGTTTTGTACAAGGAGTAGAAATAAAAGGTGTGATAATCAATCCATGTGAATCAGCTTGAATATCAACCCCAACCTATATAAAATAACAGGTTATGGGCCCAGGACAGTAAACTGCGGCAGGAGAGATATATATTTTTTTGAGTTTTGAATTTTTTGTGAAATTATCCGAGGAGAAAGCACACCATGTCCGACCAGGAGAACATGGCCGACGTGGATAAGGAGACGAATCCGATCTTGAGGAAAGGAAATTACGAGTATTGAAGAACGATGACGGAAGCTTCGTTAGTTTTCCTGGACTGCTGGGATGTCGTACAGCCAGGTTTTACGCCAACAGAAAGGATGAAGGCAGAATGCATTAAGATGGACAATAAAGCACGTGCATACATTTTTCGGCGTGTACGCCGCGAGTACCTTGGAGATTAGAACCTTGAAAACAGCAAGGGAGTGCTGGAAGACATCGGAAGATATTCATGGGAGATCCACGCTGATGGACATCGCCTTATGCATGCGGGAACTGGGCACGATCAAACAAGATCCCTAGCACGAATATGTCCGCGTACTGCGGAAGAATACAGGACCTATGCGACAAACTATCCAGCGTAGGTATAAAGATCGAAGACCATGTTATGGCATGTTTCCTTTTAGCCGGCCTCGTGGCGGATCCAAATTACTCAACGTACCTCAGAACAACGAGGATTGATAAGGATCTGAGCGCGAAGATCGTGAAATCCGATCTCTTACTCGAATAAAGAAGGCTCGACGCGGTTGAGGAGTCATCCGAGAGGGGCAAAGCAATGGCGACCAGGAGACAGGGGAAGCCTAAGCAACAATACAAAGATGGCGCAAGACCGAAGATCAGGGATGCACACTATCAAAGGTGTTACAAATGTGGCAAGATGGGACACATATCATACCAAGATCAAAAAGGACACAAAGAGAAGAGAAACCTAAGGGAAAGAAAGAAACAGGAGGATAACAAGAGAGAGAGGGGATCGGAAGACAAGCCGAGGTCCAAGGGACTCATATCGATTTTGGCTTTGTCGTCGATCAGTCACATGAGCAGGGAGAGAATAAGCTACCTTGGCTCAAGTGCCTCGAATCATATGACTCCGGACAAGCATTGTTTTGTGGACTTCACGCCTGCGATGGAACAAATCAGGATAGGCAAGGGACACCTGGAAGTTAAGGGAAGGGGAACGATCGTTGTAAAAATGGCTGAGTCCTGTGGTGGTTGGACGCTATCCCTATCGAACGCTCTGTGGGTGCCTGAGTTAGATGTAAATCTAATCTCGATCAGGCAATTGGCAAAGAAGGGTGTCACCACAGTGTGTACTAGGGATGAAGCTGTTGGAACACACGACGATGGAGACGTCGTACTCAACTCAAAGGTTGGAGACGACGTATATTACTTTGAAACGGTACTTGCTGAGGAGTACATAGCAAGCCTCTCTGTGGAGAATGATCAGGAGGAACCTAGCCAAGATGACGGGGACATTGAGGTCATTGAGGCAAGGGCGTATCGCAAGGGTGCCGCATCGTGGCACGAGATTGGGTCACTTGCATGGAAATGTAATGAGGAAGATCCCTATAAGGAGCGTGAAGAAGGAATTCAAGAAACAAAATAAGCTATGCGGAGTCTGCGTGGAGGGAAAGATGACGAAGGTGCCATTTCCGAAGACAGCCCACCATATGTGCCGGCGTCCTCTGGAGATTGTACACAACGATGTCAGTGGCAGAGCTCAGTGCAGGTCGCTAGGTGTAGGTAACTATTTCGTCACGTTCATTGATGATTTCTCCAGGTTCATGTACGTTAGGATCATCAGCAGGAAGAGCGAGGTATTCAGGTGTTTCAAGGAATACCAGATGGAAGTTGAAGCCTTACATCAGTCAAAAATATGTGCCCTCCAAACCGATAATGGGGGGTGAATATACGGGGATTAACTTTGAGAGCTACCTAAAGGAGAAAGATATTCTGCACAGAAAGACTGTTCCAAGGAACCCTGAGCAAGATGGAGGCTCAGAACGAACAAATAGGACCCTGGTTGAGATGTCTAGATGTCTGCTAATCCAATCAGGACTTCCTGACTACCTGTGGGGAGAAGCTGTGAACACTATGTGCCACATCAGGAACCTATGCCCATCCACCGCTATCGGAGATAAGATCCCACTAGAATTGTGGAAAGGTAAGGGATGCGATATCCAGGAGATCAACAGGCTGAGGGTAATCGGATGCAAGGTCTGGTACCTGAAAAGCTCAGGTGAAGGTAAATTCGACAGCAGGGCGGATTAAGGGATATTTGTAGGTTACGACAGACAAGTCGAAGACCAAAAAGGTAATAATCTCTTGTCATGTCAGGTTCGAGGAAAATGTATTTCCCTATAAGAGCATGAAAGTGGACACAAGGAACATCAGAAAGAGATTCTCCGAATGGATATGGGACGTTGAAGACTTCGAACTTCAAGGAAGAGACAATGCAAGTGATATAGAAGCCCAAAGTGACTGTGAAAACGATGAAGGAGACAGTGATTACTTTCTGGACAACCTAACAAATGAGAACAATCAGGAAGAAGTTGTGAGTGTACCAACTGTACCCAGGAGATCAGCGAGGTTGCAGAAGCCAAAGACGTGCAATAGTTGTGCTCACGTTGCGACAGTTTGTAGGAAGCAAAGTTTATGTGAGTCTGTGAATGTGTACGATGCCCTGAGGGGGCCAGATGCTCAAAAGTGGGCCGATGCAATTGCGAAGGAGCTAGAAAACCTAGCGAATAAGGATGTGTGGAACATAGTGAAAAGATCCTTGGACAGAAACGTAATAGACTGTAAGTGGGTATTAGTTATGAAGAGGGACCCTGATAGGCATAAAGCTAGACTTGTAGCTCGAGGATTCTGGCAAAGGCCCGAAGTAGATTATTCAGAGACCTTTAGTCCAATTGTAAAGCGTAAGACACTAAGGATTTTGCTTGTTACGAACACATTGATCTGGAGTGTGCGTACCTCAACTGTCCTTTGGATGAGGACATATATATGGAGCAACCTGAGTTCTTCAAGGTTCCAGGAAAGGACAGGACTCAGTATGTGTGTAAGCTCAAAAAGAGTTTGTATGGATTGAAGCAAGCAGGGAGAATGTGGTTGAAGTACATAAATTGTATTTTGAGAGGTATGAGTCTGAACTCATGCGTGAGTGATCCGTATATGTATGTGAATGCATTCAAAGATCTCATTGTGGCTGTGTATGTGGATGACATTCTTGTGTTTGGAACAGAGGCTATGATTCACGCGTTTAAAACTAGAATTAAGGAAAAATTAAATGTGAGGATGCTAGGAACCGATACTCAATTCCTATCCGTCCACTTGAGTAAGCCAAACAGTACCACGGTTGTGTTCGACCAATCCGTGCAGATAAGTTAAATGTTGGATCTGTTTGACATTACTCATAAGGCTGGAATGTCAACACCACTAGCCAAGGAGTGCGAGGCTGGTTTTGACATTGTAGATAATGAACCGGTTGACAATAAGTTATACGAACAGGCTGTGAGGCATATAATGTATGTCGCCACTGTAAGCCGTCCTGATGTCGCGTGTGCAATAGGAAAATTAAGCCAAAGATGTGCGAATCCGACGGTGTCTGATTGGAAGGCAGTGAGACGTATTTTTAGGTACCTGTTGAAAACTAAAGACCTAAAGCTAATGTACCAAAGGACAAGACAACCTTTGAAGGTGTTTTGTGATTCAGATTTTGCAGGCTATGCAATAGATAGGAAATCTAGAAGTGGGTATGTCTTCATACTCGCTGGTGGAGCAATATCTTGGTTGTCGAAGAAACAGCCAATTAGATCTCAACCGACATGCGAAGCGGAGTTCGTAGCGATGCAAGAAGCAGCTAGAGAGACTGTGTGGATATCTTTACTGTTAAGGGAGTTAGGTCAATCGTCATATTGTCCTCGTCCATGCAAAATCTTCTGTGACAACATTGGAGCTATTTCATGGTCCAAGGACGAGGTAGTTGCTGAGAGTTCTAAGCATGTCCAAATGCGTTATTTTTATGTTAAGAACTGCGTGTCGAAAGGGATATTAGATTATATCTATATATCTAGTTCTGAGAATGTTGCCGACATTCTCACCAAAGTATTAAATAGGGTTAAGACTCAATATTTTACCAAAGCTATGGGGCTTGTAGAAACTAGCGATCAAAGGGGAGTGTTGAGAAACGCTAAGTTGGTATGACCTCTAACGACGCTCTTTTGTCTTAGAAGTAGACCACGTGTTAATTGCTTAAGCGTATCCGGTGTGATCAGACGTTTTGTACAAGGAGTAGAAATAAAAGGTGTGATAATCAATCCATGTGAATCAGCTTGAATATCAACCTCGACCTATATATAATAACAAAAGATATCAATATAGAGAGTTAACTTCTTTTGCAGATCTTGCTAAACAAAAATTACACACTTATTCGGTTTAAACTGTCTAAAGATTGAAAATGCTCATCGAATGAAAGGAAGAACTTTTCCATAGTATAGTAACAAGTTTAGTAATAAAACAAATGATATTTTACATAAGGAAGTTATACAAATTGTAGATTCTCCTATTTAATTAAAGATTATAAAATCGTAAAAATGAAATCTACCACCTATAATTTCTATCTTTTTGGTTTGTTAATATTATAAAAGTAATTCAGTAAGTAAGAACGAGCTTTGTTGAGCAGTTCTTGATGGGAGATTTTCACCACTCTCTTAAGTTTAAAGAATTTCTGAATGACAGACATTTTAAAGATGATGACGAATTGAAGTTCACATTCAATTATTGGTAGTTAAATAGAGTGGCAATGGAGGATTGCAGCAACGGGATTTTAAAGTTCTTGAACAGATATGATAAATGCATAAATGTAGGGGCTGGTTATGTAGAGAAATAGATTATGTAGAACTGTAGTTTAAAAAAATTTTAAATTGAATAATAAGGTTCGTCGATTATATTTGTGCCCTCTATAAATATTTCGGAAGAAAGAAAAGTTCCAATCGTTCGAATATTGAATTCGTTATAAGTAGTTTTTCAAATTTTGCAAGTATTTGTTTCGAACTAGCTTGTGAAAATTGAATATGTACTTGTCAGAAAGCTAGACGGGCCATCAATCGTACGAGAAATATTCGAACTCTATGAAACAAAAATTATAAGTATACGACATAATTGAACCTGATATTGTGATTGAAGAATATTTCTCTTAATTATTACTACATCACTTCTTTGCCATTCGTGAAATGTGCTTATCCTTGAGTTGACATACCTATTACGTCGAGCGTAAAATTCAGCATTTCGAATTTATCTTGGTTGACAGCCTGAAGAGAATATTCTCCCATATCTTCGATATTTAAATGGTTAATCTTCAGAATTGTAAGGTTAGGTGTCAATTTAATTACGTACTTCGGTCTATCTGAGTCATGCGAAGCTCCAATGATCTCTTCTCCTTTTGTATTTAACCTAGGAAATGTTCAAATTATACTAAAAAATTTAAATAATATTGTGCACATTAATATTCATTCTATTAATACAATGAAATATTGAATAATTGTCCAAGCCTGTGAAAATGACGTTTATAAAAAATTATTATCTATGGTAACATACTTATTAATTATACTAATTCTTAATATATATAATAATATATATAAGGTTAATATATAATTAATATATATAAGTAATGTTTTAAATAAACATTTATGGAGGAAAATTATATTGATAATGTGTGATATTTTGTCGAAATTAATTTTTATAGTACGATAATTAGCTCAGATATTATGTTTAGCATTTATTGAGATGATTGAAAGAAATTGGAATATAACTTTGTTTAGTGATTGTTAGCACTATGACAAATGAATAACAAACATCAAATAAATACTGAATAGAGGGAAAAATGACGATATGTTATTCCGGAAAGTATTATAAGAAATTCAGGAGAGTCGTGGTTATCAATAGGACTAAAAACTATAAAAGTGGTTAAAACGACCAAGTATAAATGTCATAAATTGCAAAAGTACATTTTTATTGCATTATAAACTTTCCTATTCTTTACGGTTTAATTTCTTTTATACAACTTTAATACTTTAATCTTCTGTAGTTCTATAATGCGTGCCATTTAATTCTAGTATTGAAATCATTAATGTCTTTCCAAAGACAACGTCAAATATCCTTTTAAATAAAGTTTGGTTCTATACAAAATTATTCTCATTATTATTAAATTGTGGATTTTTGTGCATTTATTTATCTTATAAAAATACAAAAATGCATAGAATGCATCTAATATAATAGAATAACTAGTAGTTATATGTACTATGTAACTAGTAGTTATATGTACTGATTAGATGTTATTTCCTTAATTACATTAAGAAAATAGTTGCAGCTTGCTAACTACAATTTGTATAAAAGCTATTTGTATGAATAATTATATATGTAAATACACACACACACACACACACCAGCGCGCGCATGCATGCATACATGCATATATATCTGTCCACACATAACGTCAAAAAAATATTTTTCATGTTTCACTTTTTCTATTTGAACATTGCTATTTGGAAGACATATGTTTGGATGTTATCAATAGTGATCCATTAAGCTAAAATTTGTTACCATTTAAGAATAGGTTCTGGATAGGCATGCACGTGTACAACCCATTGTACACTATCACCTTCTCGACGTTGATAATGTCTGTTCGCATCCTGCGCTGTTAGGTTGATAAACTTGTTTTCTGGATCTAAAAATGAATATCCGGAATAGTTTTTGGTACAAAAGCTAAACGCTACATAAGATATATATTTGGTAATTAAAAGTAAAAGATTGTATTCAAATTTCATTTATCTTTTGTATCATGAATCGTATACGAGAATGAATCCAATATGCTACGCATATCTGTATATTGAATTCTTTCAGCCACATTTATTAAAACTTTTGATATTTAGTAAAATTAAGAAGAAATCAAAAATAGTTTTATCTCGTATTCCAAGCAATTTAAAGTGTGATTAATAACATTATTCAACAGCCCACTACCGATTATTACGAATCTGCAAGTAGTTTTTCTCCAGCCCGTCTAATTTTTCAGAAATTTAATTGTGAAAAGAATTCGTATTTTTCAAATTTATACAAATTTTGTGCCGTAACTATAAAAGATATTTTATTTGAGTTTGTGTCGAAAAATTATGTAGACTTTCCTAAGTACTCAGATATCAGTTTTTAATACATTATAAATGTTTGAATATGTTTAAACATTCCTTAAATGTGGGGAGACGTCGATTTTTTGTTACGTTACTTTAAAAAGTAAGAATCTAGTGTAAAATCGAACCACGATAAAGCAAATCTTTACCTTGAAGAAACACCCAAGGAAACATGCATCCAACCAGAAAGCTGAATAGCTCCGCGGATGCGAAATACCGACAATAATACGCAAAATCAAAGCCAAAGCTCAAAGTCTCACCTGCATCACGCTATATGGAACATCGAGCTCTTACTTTTTGAATTAAATTGAAAAGTATCCGCAAAAATTGGTGTCTCTCCATCTTTAATGATAGTTTAAACATTCATGATGTACCGAAAACTATTTGGAAAAGGCTACAGAATCTTCCGACACAAGCAGGAATGGAATATCTTTTATAGTTATACCTGAGAAAATCTGTTGAAATTTAAAAAATAGTTGAAAATCAAATTTCTCAAAATCTAGACGCAATGGGGAAATGATTTATAATCAGAGTGGTAAAAATACCATGAAAAGTAAAAATACTTAATAGCAATCGGAACGATAAAAAGAATTTGAAATTTGTTAAACGGTGTAATTCAGTAACATAAACAAAATATTCGCAAGGCCAGCAAAAGCACATATATAATCGGAAAATTAAATAAGGAGACAGCGAATGAAAATTGATTGAAAATATATCGAATTTTTAAAAATTGCTTTTCTACAAAAAGCATAAAATTTGACTTATTATATTTTCCACTGTGGCCTTCACATTATACTTAATTGCATAGTTGTAATTAAATTAAATTAATTATAGAAATAAAAATAAAAATTGAAATTAAATTAATGACGAACTTGACTTGAATACTATATTTAAAAAGTAGAAGAATACTGCAAACGTTAAAAAATAAAAATAACTGATTTCAAGAAAAAACAATATTATATACAAAACAATATTTTATACAAAATCTTGTAATTGGAGAATTATTTAAAGTAAAACTTACCATGAACCTTAATGTACTTTCTCGTTTTGTTAAAATCATACAAGGATTTGATAATACATTCATACCACCCTTCGTCCTCATCCCTAACATCTTTTATGATCAATTCGGTGGTTGTGCTTGCAACTGGACCAGACTTTTTAGTATAACTAGTAGTATTTATCCTGCTGCTCTAAAATTATACATGAAATTTATTTTCTATGACAATTAAAATTATACAGGAAGTTTTATGATTTACAGTAAAACACTACGGAAGGGTGAATCTAGTTGTAAAAAAGTTAGTCAAAAATATGGAATGCAATCTTTTCATACGAGGCTTTATTTGTGTAAAAATTCTCTTGGAAGATGTTTTCGATATGCTCTCAATAAATTTTCTCCTTAACTAATATAATGAATAATGAATTGTTGAATTGATTAATATTTCTATATATATTTATGTTTATTGTATCGTGTAATAGAAAGTATATAGCTAAATAGAATAGCTTTTTATATTTTATATAAAAAATGTTATATTTAAAAATAAAATTTTTTTTCTATTTGTAAAATAATATGAATGTAGTTAAATATCACTGATTGTGTTAACATCATAATTTTTTCTATCATTTTAGCAGTCTTCTTACCCTGACTTCTAGTTAAGAAATTAAATAGGTAATCAAGATAAACAGCTTATCAAAGTAATTCTGTAAATTTTGTCAATTACAAAAACCAATTCTAATATTGCATATTGGTTTCTATAAATCAATTTTATGATGATTACAAGATGTAAAATTATTACATTTCGATTTATCCGTAATTTATGGGGTCACATAAAATTAATCGTATATTTGTAAATTCCAAATATCATGCAATGTCAAAAAAAAAGATTGTTTGATAAAATAAATCAACAGAACACTGCATGCTGAGAACATTACAGAGTGTTCATATAAATTTTTATCAATACAGGGAACAAAATGGAGCATTGAATAGAATAGAAAATGTTTTCAACAACTTTTAAAGTCAATTTTCTGAAAAACGAAGTATGAAAAAATTTTGTTTTATATTTTCGCGTAGAAAATATAAAATATCTTTTCACGTAGAACCACATTTCTTCTAGTTGTATACCAGTTACAAAACGGCCTGTATAATTTGGATAAAGATATATAAATTGTTTCCGAACCACTTGTGGTGTATTCCAAATTAAACCATAAGTCAAGTCTGCTGCAACAGTTGTCGTGCAGTTTACATGTAGAGTTTGTCCTCGTGTTACGTGACGCAAAGTGTCTTCTATAATTACTGGAGCAAGCAATTCTGGCTTAACTAAAATCGAAGCGAATTTTTCAATTAATTTAATATAGAAAATGTAATTTAAATTAAAGGTATTAAAATTAATATATAGTGTCGTGCTTCAAAATTTAATCATAAATTCAACAAATTGTTTGCAATAAATTTTTGCTTTTCTTTATAATGTAGGCTCTAAAAATATATAGAATGTCCCATTTAAAGCGATACGCGCAATTATCTCCTAAATTCTAAACTATTCGTTATACAAAAGAATGTTTCAAGTAAAACTTACTTTATTTCGTAGGTGATCGGATGTCTCGTGATGGTCACAAATCTTATCTAGGTGAATGTGCCTTTTAAATTTTAAGGTGAAATATGTTTTTTTGAATGAAATTGTGTATAAAAACATAAATAAAAACATAATGTAATAAAACTCCAGATAGGCGTCTACCCCATTCCGTGACGAATTCATCGACTCGAATTAACTATGTTGGTGTTCCAAGGTCATTTAGGGTCATTTATTGTCGTTCAAAACTTTCCTTTGTTAAACGTCTCCAAGATTTCGTTTACCAAAGTTTGTGTTACAATTGCTTCGAAGGAATCAGTATTATCGTGATTAGCAGTACGTGTTCTTCGTTTCAACATCAATTCAATTTATGATGGCTAATTGAACAATATGTTCCCCGATAGTTGGATACGAAGAGAGAGTAGGGCATACTTCTCATTAATCGGATTTAATATCAGCAGAATTTTTCTTTTGAAGCTTCATAAAAGAAGCTTATCGTGAATATGGAAAAGTCGTATAATATTGGAATGGATACTTGTCAACAAATTACTTCTGCAATATTGGAAAGGGCGCAACTATCTTTTAGAGATACAATAAATGAATGCATTCATCTCCGAACTTATTATTTCGAATACAAAAGATAAGAAACATTTCTGGACATGAAGCGAAGATAAATTTCGAGTAGCAATAAATGGCCTGGTGTTCTACATCATCATATTATAGATCGATGAATTTGTCATGGCATAAGCTACGCAGTTATCTGAATAAAAACATGCAAGTAGTTACATTAAAAAAAAAAAGATCACCTTCAAATCTGGAAGACACATCCACCTAAATAAGATTTGTGCTCATCACAAGACATTTCCCTCGAAATAAAGTACATTTTACTTCAATACATATTTTTGCATAACGTATAGTGTAGAGATCAGGAGACAGTTGCGTGTATAACTTCGAATGAGTCATCTTGTATTTATCTTACTTTGAAGCAGTGTAAATATTAGACTTTATAAATATACCTTTCAGATCTTTATTTCACGTAATAATTATAAACTAAATTAAATTGACATTATAATGCCTGTCATTGTACATCCTAAAATCAATTCTTTCTATGTAAAGCATATTTTTGTATTTACTTTTCTAATTTCATATCGTCAATGAATATTTTTTTAACACATTTTATGTGAATATAATATAAAAATTGGGTTAAATTCGTTTTTTTTTTTTTTCAAAACAATAGAAAATGCGAATCTACTCATATTCAACAATTATGTATAAATCATATATCATACGAGACATGCAAGAAATACCTGAAAATGTATTTCATCAATCTATTAGGTCATCCCATAAGTTCGTTCCGTTTTTCGAGCGGTTATATATGTTAAGATTGTTTACATATCTTTCAGTTTTATGAAAAAATGTAATCCCCCTCTCGTTGTACAACTTCTTCCCATTTTTCAAGTGCATTATCGCCGTATGTTTATAAATCGACACATGAAATGTATACACAAAAGGCGGCACGAACTTATGGGATGACCTAATATGCTTAACAACACGTGTGACTTTATCAAGCTGTGTTTCAAGTATCGATGACGATCACCGAATCCGATTCAGGTGTGACGGGCAGTTCTTAAAGGGCTGATCGCCGATAAAGATCTAGACTAATGCCTCTGCAGTAGACACTTTTTATAAATATGTTATAATTGATTGGAATATCCATAGCATTGTTATGAGTAGAATACGGGTTTTTATGTATTTGTAAAACATTTAAAAGTGTAAAAATGCACGTAATATGCAAAAATATATGTATAAACCACCCAAGCGCCATACCATAAAATTTCAACAAATTTATACTTAATTACATTAAATTACAATATATTATAACATAAAATGATCAGAAACATGTTTCAGTAGTGGCCGAATTGACACTGAAATACTGCAGTGACCGAAATATACTGTTTGTACCTGTGCGGATACAAATTACGTTCAATGTATTAATGGTGTAGAAGTTAATGAAATTATATCTACAGCAAGCTTGTTATTAAGTTAAGATCCAATCGTTACAATTTCTGATGTTATACAATTAGAAATGGAAATATATATTTCCTATGACAGAAAATACGAGTTGAAGTTTATATTGAAAAACGCAATTTCAAAGCGCTTGGCCAGGCTGCTGGCTTGGAATCATCTCGATATCAGTTTAACAATTGTACAAGAATCACTGAATATACGTAAATAAAATTGGTGAACAACAAATTCTTTGCGATAACAATAATTAACAATGAATAAATTGGAGAAATTTTGCAAACAGGACTGATCTGTAAATTACCCCTAGAAAATGCAAACGGTTTCATTCTGATAGCTCAATCCAATCCTGAGTAATCGATGGGCATACATAAAAATTGGACTTGCAAAAAAAAAAATAGTTCACGAAAAACAAACGCAAAAAGGTTTTGTAATTGAACCAGTGGGAGAACATGCCCTACGAAAAACAAAAAGAATCATCTTGATTGATTAAAACATTTCGGAGTAGTTGACGAACATACATAAAAAGGAAAAAATATATATATATATGCTTTTTTTATATATACATGTCGAACCTATATACCTTCCTTCTTTTCCAAAGTCAGTATAAAAATGATTCAGATAGGAACAGAATTTTAGACGTGTTTCTTCTTGTGGGTGTAGGTGCAGAGATCATACGAAGGTAACATACGTTTCCTTACAATCGTATTTTTTAACATACTAATCTATCTTGTACCAAAAGAATTGATTTTAAGACCTAATGCAATTAAGAGAATTTAAAATATAAACATTGTTCGATATTGCCCTGACACAAATATTCGTAAAATATACAATTTTCCTTAGATCGTTATTTTTATAATTATTAAATATATTATTTGCATCAAATAAAAGTTTTGTCAATCATAAAAGTTACAAACGTTCTTTATATACTAGAATAGTATATCTTACTTCTCTCAATAAATAGGTAGAATAAGATTTAAGGCTTTAGATGTTATTTTTTATGTCTTTATATAAACGATGAGGGTTAAATTAACATTTTTTGTGAAGTATACTTACGCTGCACTAAGAAAAAATATGTGATTTCATGGTCCACATCTGCTTGGTCTATTACGCATTTGAAGTATCCACTGTCTTTTAACGTGATATTTGTCAATGTGAGACCAATTCTCGGATTGAAATTTGGTTGCTCCACGGGCTGCACAGTGAATTCGATTTTAATACAACAATTATAAATGATACAATGAATTTTTATATTTTTATATTATTAATATTTGAATTTATCAATCTGATATTTCTGCCCGACCCATTTATATATCTGAATATCTCCTAATTACGTATCTCTGTTAAAATTTTTACTTATGATTAAGTTTTATTTTAATTTTATTCATTTATTTATTTTATAATCTAAAGCGTTATTTTGGAACTACATTCCATTATGTCTTAATTTTTAACCAACACTATAATATGTATTATAAAAATAAAGCATTTTGAAAATTTTCACTGTATTTGTTGTACTTGATTTTAATACCATATAAATATTTCAAGTGTGGAAAATCCGTTGATAACTTTCTAATTTATAAAGTAAATTGTTTAATCAAGATTATAGGGATTAAATGCCTTCATAATAAGTATAAAAATAACAAAAATAGGAGTCAAAAGTTCAAACATAGTACTCAAATTGTCGATAAAACGAAATCTCCTCTTTTTCCGATTTTGATCCATGGACTGGCTAAAATCATGACATTATACGAATAATTGTCCCGGATCTAAGCTAATAACGGTAATATTAAAAGTCATCAAATTTTTCGGATCCACGGTGCAGTTACCTTATGCCCATTCCTATCCATCGTATCTTATACAATGTACACAATCTTCGTTAAAGTGGCTTACACTATATTTCTCGTGATAATATAATCAAATGTTATTTTCGTTATTATTTTTTCTAGACATATTTTTTTTTTTAGTTTTTCTTTTTTGTTCATCGATTTTTGGTTTTTTAATGGTTAATGACAAAAGATTAAATGGCAGTTTATGGACCAGTGGAGTACAGTATACAATGTTTTACATGGCGACTTTGTACGGTTGTGCTCCAAGACTGGCCAGGACATACAAACATGACCTCCTTAGGACTAAATACGAAAATGAAAATGATCGGTTTTTCTAATTAGTAATAGAGAAAATGAGATGAACGGTTTTACTTATCAACGTAGTTTTTACAGGTTTGTTTGTGTCCGCCATTATCATTAGAAAAAATATGTATTTATCACACATAAAAGTAGACCTCCCTAATACTTTTTGCTGTATTTAACTTTAACTCCATATAAATATTTTAAGTACTATATAAGTATAGTTGAATGTATTGTATTCTAGTAAATCTGATTAACAGGACATTTAAATGTTCATTGTATTATAGAATAATATGATTAATTTTTTTGCAAAAGACAAATGACAGTGTTCGCTCCGATATATTTGTCTAATATTTTTACTATTACTATTTGAATGAAAGGTATTAATATTAAACACATATAAATAAACTTACCATCTCGTTTGAGAAGACTTGGACTGTGAAATTGGGTGACGTTGGTCTACATGGTATTACAGCGGACCCACCGACTGCTGCATGTAGTGAAGCAAAGGTATTCGTTTCTACGAACACATTTGCAGTAGCTGGAACAGACAATACTAAATTAACATATTATAATCACATAAATTATAAATTTATCCCGCTTTAGATAGAATCGGTAAAAATTAGCCCGAACCGTGTAATCATTTCATCGTCGCGTCGTTCAAGTATTGTAAAAATAGTAAACATACAGTTGTTTACAAATATATTTTAACATTTATAGAAATCTTTTTTCAATATATTATGTATGTTATACAGAACATTTTGGAATTTCATCAACAGTCGATAAGACTCAACGAGACTCGATTATTATAACTATATTAGTAATTATTATTGGTATATATATATAAAGAATATTGAGAATATAAAGAATATATATATATATATAAAGAATATTGGGATTTTATTGACATTTCTTATTCTACTATCACGATTATATTGATAACATTTCAAACGGATCTTCAAAGGATAAATTAAACGCTTATGGGCCCCTAAGATCATATATCATAGAGTTTTATACGTGTTTTCTATATGTATACGAATCGTAAAAGACGCTACGAATTTTCCGAACCACCCACTATTTGTTTATGATGATAGTTTAGGTAAAAAAGATTTAAAAATCCACTTACACTGAACGTAAACATATACCATGCTTTTAGATGTTTTAAAGTTAGGATGTGAGGTAACTTGCAAAACATTTCCAGGGCAACCATATAACCCTGTATCTCCATGAACAGTTTCACGTCGCTGGAACATGTATATATAAATTCCGTGCTCGATGTGTTCTTCTGCATGCACTGGCGAAGTGACGATCTATTATTAGATAAAACATAATTAGTGATTATGGTAATACTATTTCTGACAATAAAGAATTTTAATGTAATAAACATAGAATTTATAGAAAATTTCAATACAATTTTAATATTATCATAAAAATAGAATTTAATAAACTGATGATAAGAACATACAATTTTGTTATAGGTATATATATATATATATGAAGTCAATATATAATTAAAATTCAATATATACATAAAATTTTAATGTTTAACACTAAACCTACCGGCGCGGGCAAATTAACCGCTCTCGCGACTTTTACACAAATTTAACCATATTTAAACTTTATCATATCACTTCATAATTTCTGACTTTTCCTAAAACATGCATACAATATATTTTTCAATATTTAATTTTAGTTTGCTCTTTTATTTGCTGAGAAAAATTTGTACTCTTCCTTGCTTACCGTGAGCGGCCATTTTGACCACCCGAAAAAATATGTTAGTTATGCTTAAAATAAATGCAATCAGTACAAAGAAAAGACTATCTCAAGGTCAGATGACAAACAAAATCAGAAATAACAAATAATAACAGCTGTTGCACCCGTAATCTTGCCATAAGAGAATCCATCCCTCGATCAAGATAGACACCAACTGTCAAAACATATCAACTCAGGCCCATAATAATCCTAAAGAACCGCCACAAAATTTAGCATTTTTTACAGCCCATTGTTACAAACATTTTAAAAGTTGGAAAAAGTTTTCCCAACTCCATCCTCGAGTAGCCGTTGGTGGAGAATGGTCAATACTCATCAATATTTTCATATAAATATCGCCGTCACAGATCATATTTTTACTTACTATTGTCTTTTCGACTAGAATACATCTCGGTTTGTTAGTCAATTAGTCGACATCTAAACTTATTATCTCTAAAACTCAGTCAGAAAGCATCTCAGAGCGTTTTGTGTAAAGTTGTTATAAGGGGAAAAGTAAAATATGTCAAATTTGACAATAATTTTGTATTTCGTACATCGTATTATTCTGTGATAAATATTTACTCTAGAAATGTCAAGATTTAAAAAACAAAAAATTATTGAAAAAAAAATAACGGACATAAAATAAGACTGTTTAGTGTGCGATGAACAAGAAACTTCAGCAACTAAAAACGACATGAAAAGCTATTTACAACTGAATCGGAGTTGAATATTATAAATAAGCGTTTACGTAAGGGCAAAAGGGAAAAAAATTATCGTTGACAGCTGAGAGTGAAACTAGGTCCGATGGAACAGTTTGGAAATAAATAGATGCAAGTCCCAAACCTGGCAGAACACCAGATCATAATATTTTTAGGAATATGTTAAACGGCATATAATGAAAGGACAAGTAAAAACGGCATTTTATCTTATCATTGATCACCGTATAAGGGATCATATAATAAAATGTACAGAAGAAGAAGCATTTAGAGTATTGGGGACTAAGAGGGAGCTAGATGCAACAAAACTAGATGCATTTATTGCTCTGCTATATGCCCGCGGTGCATATCAGGCAAAAAATTTAGATTTCTCATATTTGTGGAATAAAATTTGGAGACCTGCATTTTTTTCAAAAACAATGAGCAGAAATGACTTTGCTGAAATTATAAGATTTATACGATTTGATAAGAACGAAACAAGCCAACGTTTACGAACCAATAAATTTACAATGAAATTACATACTGTAGATATACAGTATGTGGCCAATTTACAGAAAATTCAAAAAATTGCTATAAACCTAGTGCATACATTA
The DNA here is from genome assembly GCF_024516045.1 of Bombus affinis. Taxonomy (NCBI): domain Eukaryota; kingdom Metazoa; phylum Arthropoda; class Insecta; order Hymenoptera; family Apidae; genus Bombus; species Bombus affinis. The sequence continues at coordinate 13,156,250 of NC_066346.1, read as the reverse complement.
CTTTTATATAAGGAATCGCGGGGAAAAAACCATGCAATAAAACTATCAACAAGTTCAGATTCATTACTACAAAAAACTTGTCAAGTAGAAGATTATAAAGATTATAAAATTACGAAAATTTGTTTAAGATGCGGGAAATATTTATGCGACAAATGTACATTTGATAATAAGATAATTTGTAAAAAATGCAGCAAAGTTAAATAAGATATATCTCTATATAAATAAAAGTGTAATTCTATTTAAGTCTATAATTGAAATTAAACAAAAGTAAATTTGGACGAAATTTTATGAAAGTTCATCATTATATATGTCGGAGATGAAAGAATACTGGAACCTTCCCTTCGGAACTTTGGGAAGACCCCTAGTATTGTAATTTAGATTTCACCATAGCCGAATTAAGAAACTGTTGTCATTCGATTCGACTGTACTTATTTGAGATTTATGATAGTGAGCTAGGGCTCGAGGCGACAACCAGTCGCCGAACGTAGTCGCGGTCAAGGGATGAACGTTTTGTCTAACAAAGGCATGAAGTAACTCTATAGCTCTCCTTAAAAGAAATACTTAGGACGGGGCACGATGGTAAGCATTTCAACGATTTCTGTCCCGTGGCTCGCCACACGCAGACTCTATTCTTTGAGTAAGATGATTACCAGATGTCGACGCGTCTCCACAGTACATGTTCAGCTAGCCCGAGGACCCGCTATAAATCTTAAGATCTGTTTAACTAAAGTCCTTCAAACCGACAAACAGTCCTCGTCCCAACTATGAGAAAATAGGAGAAATCTATTTTTCTCACCAACGACGCTTCCTCTTCTCGAACTTTCTCTTAAGGGCGGCTAGCACCCTTCCCTAACCACCAACATGGAAATTGACCAATTAACAGTAACGCCAATTTCCCTCACTTTCCGAATGAAGGCTTTTCTCCACGAATCCGATGATTTCGTGCCCTTAGGCACACCCGTCATAGTTTTCCTCGACAGCGTTACCGTGATGGAGAACCACTCTCCGGTACGATCTAAAAGGCGATTCAAGTAACTCTCAGATACGTAGTGATTGCCTCGTGCATTAACATTGAGTACAACTTAGACGCTGAAGAAAAGTAGAGTTCGTCATCCCCTTGACCGCGGATTCGTTAGTGAGCCTAGGATCATTGTCATTAGCTTCTCGAGTATCTAATTATCGCGATTACTCGTCCAATTCCATCATAGTCATATTTGCACTAGTAAATATCTCCTCTATTGCATAATGATCACGTCTAGCGCCAATAGGGATTCGTTTCACGCCCCTAACCCTAACTCAAATCTTAACGTCAACCCGACATATATATATGTCGGGTTTTCGTTAGGATTTCGGGCGCGTGATAATTCTTCGTTAGAATTTGCCATCGTGATGTTCAACAAAGATTGTATTTACACAAATAAATATTTCTTTACAAAGTTTAGTAAATAATTAGTTTAACGGTTAACTAGTTTAACAAACAATAAGTATAACGGATGTTTTTGACAATATTCTTGGGTTCAATAACGAATCCACGGTCAACGGGAAAACTCTTTGTACGTTTGAATATATTTGGTAACACGCAGACACGTTTACTCAGACGCAGGGTTACTTTCAGACTAACAGCCAAGACGATGACAGTAAACTCTCCAAGGTGATTGCAAAATAAAAGACAGATACAGTCACATTTGTCAATTACATATTGATCGGGAATATCAACAAATTCCCAAGCGCCGTAACTAGGCAGTCCCGCGTAAACCAACATTGCTCCTGATCGAGACTTGATTGAGACTTGAGGGACTGCGTGTCCCTCAACATCGGTTCCTCCTCTGTAAGACATTTCGTTCATCCCGTGACCGTGGCTACGTTCGGCGACCAGTTATGTCACCTCGAGCCCAAGTATTTGGGATCTTCCTAAAGAAAGGCCCGATGTCCCTACATCTCCGACACGGCCATCCTAACAATCACCCGTCCTCGGATGCATCTAAAATATTCGGTTTTCTTAACATTAGACTCAATTCTTTTGACATCTTTTACAATTTAATAAAACATTCTAATAAGCCAAGGGTCCACCACAACAACAAAGATTCTTATTAAATGTTCGTTAACAAAACCCAAACAACAACCTGTCATATTACGATGTTTTTCCAAAACGTTAGTTGCATCCTCTGATCCTCCAGTCATTAGACTACTCAACCTCTCACCAGAACATATCATAGTACTACACTTATATGTGGATACACCGAATTATAATACAACACCACACTGGGCGTATGTGGAAACACTGAATCTCATCACATTGCCACACTTGGCATAAGCATAAACACTGAATCTCATCACATTACCACTCTGGGTGTATGTGGAAACACTATGCTAGATGTTATAGTTATAGTACATTACTTGTCTGAAACACTATGCTAGATGTTATAGTCATAGTAAATTGCACCTGAGGAATCACTATACTAGATGTTATGATCATAGTGTTAACATTCCTCTGTAACCCTGTACCCCAATTATCATACATTCTTTAACTGGAAACACTATGCTAGATGTTATGGTCAGTTCGCTGTTGAGTGCCGAAGCGTGCAGACGTGTCTCTAGTGCCCAGTGAAGTTCGAAAGTAACACGTGTCACCCAACCGTCGAAAGTGAACACAGCGTGCTCTTATCCTCCCAAGTGTTTCCTATCCGCCAGGGAGAAGAAAAGCCTACGCACCTAACCCCAACCCGAACCTTGTCGAACGAACAGCCAACAACACAAATTAACACTCACAACAGGTTCGCAATATTGGAATCCTCAAACGACGCCATGGAAATCGCAGGCCTGCCGTCAAACCATCACGCACAGAGAAGCCCCCCTCCCCCACCAATATTTGTTAATGATGTCATCGACATCCAGACAATGACCAAGTCCTTAGAGAGAGATATCTCCAAGGAGGACTACAACCTGAAGATAACCAACAACCAAGTCAAAATCCTGCCGACGAACCCAGAAGCCTAGAGGAAGCTTACCAAGATACTTAGGGCCCTGAACGCCAATTTCCACACCTATCAACTCAAAGAAGAAAGGCCTTTCCGGGTGGTGCTACGAAACATCCACCACTCCGCAGACATCGACGAGCTAAAAATCGAACTATCGAAACTCGGCCACGAAGTCATCAATGTCAGCAACATAAGGCATAGAGTCTCGAAAGACCCGTTATCCCTATTCTTTATCAATTTAAAACAGAAACCCAACAATAAGGAAATCTACAACATCAGTCGCCTAATGAACGCAATCGTAAAATTCGAACCACCGCAAATCAAAAAGGAGATAGTGCAATGCAAAAGGTGCCAAAGATACGGGCACGCGTAGAAATACTGCAACCATATCTTCCGCTGCGTCAAATGTGCAGGTACACACCCCACCGACCAGTGCAGTAAATCACCGGAAACCACAGCGAAGTGCATCCACTTGACCATCCTGCCAACTATAAAGGTTGCTCAGCCTACAAAACACTGTACTCAAACAAGTACCGCAAACTTAGAACAAAAGAGGTAACCTACCAAACACCCAGCCCGCCGAAATTCACCTTTACCCCGATCCCCCCAACCAATCAAACACCCAGCCCTACCAAATTCACCACTCCCTCAACCTCCTATGCCCAAGCGGTACAAGGCACTCAAAATATACCAAATAGCCACAGGGATCCTCCTCAAAATAATGCCCCCAACTCACCTAATACAGACAACGTCTCTAGGCTTGAAAAGCTAATAGAGAAACAATCAGAGCAAATAAACAATTTGCTATCGCTACTAACACTCATCATGGATAAATTAATACGCCCCGACGCAAAATAAAACCAAGACGCATAGCTCTGTGGAATGCCAACGGTCTAGCGCAACGCAAACCTGAATTAGAACTCTTCCTAAAACACCAGCAAATCGACATAATGCTCATATCTGAAACCCACTTCACCGACAAAAACTACCTGAACATAAACGGATACAAGTTTTACCATACCCAACACCCCAGCGGAAAGGCCCACGGCTGCACCGGAATCATAATCAAATCAAACATTAAGCACTACGAACTTCCACCATTCCAGAAAGACTATCTCCAAGCAACAAACGTAGCACTAGAAGACTGTCATGGTACAATCACCACTTCAGCTGTATACTGCCCTCCTAGACACTCCATCGCCAAAGAAGACTTTGACAACTTCCTGGACACCCTGGACAATAGATTCATAGCTAGAGGAGACTACAACGCCAAACACACCCAATGGGGCAGCAGACTGGTTACAGTAAGAGGCAAACACCTCCTCAACAGCATAATAACCAACAACTTCAACTACCTAACCACATACGAACCCACACACTGGCCCACCGACACAAACAAAATACCCGATCTCCTTGATTTCTTCATAACTAAAAATATCTCGTCAAGACACGTCCAAATCAATTCCTCGGCTCATCTCTCCTCTGATCATTCCCCCATGATAGTAACAGTCAGTTCAACTATCATCGAGAATACACCTAATGGCTCCATTCATAACCAACACACTAACTGGCAGCTCTTTAGAGAAGTCTTTACCCACACAACTTCAGCCTCAACTTCACTAAAAACCAATGAAGAAATCGAAGCAGCCACGGAATACCTAAACACGAGCATTATAAACGCTATCCGCTTCTCCACACCGGCAAAAACGTCCATCAGCAAACACGAATACCCCCAGTACATATTAAAAAAATAGCAAAAAAACGTAGACTAAGAAGAATATGGCAGATCCATAGAACACCGGAGGACAAACGCAAACTAAACAACGAAACTAGAAAACTATCCAAAACCATAAAAAACTACAATAATGACCGTTTTCATAAATATCTCGCCAGCTTGTCCCCCACAGCCGACTCCAACTACTTACTATGGAAGGCCTCCAGGAAACTCACGCGCCCCCCCACAAATAATACCTCCAATCCGCCGTCCGCAGGGTGGATGGGCGCATAGCCCTATAGAAAAAGCCAACCTATTTGCCAAACACTTAACTGAAGTATTCAAACCCCATTCCTCCATAGCTGCTGCGGACGTTACCGAATACCTGCACACCCCCTTCCAAATGTCCCCTCCTATTGAACCCTTCACCTCTGCAGAGATCATAGAAGCAATCAGTCGCCTAAACCCCAAGAAAGCAGCAGGTCACGACCTAATAGGAAATAAAGCAATCAAGGAACTTCCCATAAAAGGAATTGCACTCATCGCATCAATATTTAACGCTATCCTCCGCCTTGAACACTTTCCTAAGGCGTGGAAAATCTCACTGATCACCCTCATCCCTAAACCCGGTAAACCAATATATGAAACCAGCTCCTATCGCCCAATCAGTCTTTTACCTACCCTGTCTAAACTATTCGAGAGGATGCTCACGAATCGTCTCCTTCCACTCCTAGAAGAATTGAAAACACTCCCAGATCACCAATTCGGCTTCCGAAAACAACACTCAACAGTAGAGCAAATCCACCGCATAACCCACATGATCAGCCAAACCCTCGAAAACAAAAAATACTGCTCAGCAGTATTCCTAGACATCCAACAGGCATTCGACAAAGTATGGCATGAAGGGCTACTCTACAAGCTTAAAAAGACCCTACCCCACCCATACTACTCCATCTTAAAATCCTACCTAACCAACTCAACCAAGACAATTCATAGTTAAATGCCTAGGCGCCACTTCCGCAGCATTCCCAATAGAATCCGGCATACCCCAAGGTAGTGTCCTCGGACCCCTACTGTTCTCCATCTACACTGCCGACTTACCTATATCAAACGAGGTAACAATAGCAACATTTGCCAACGACACAGCACTATTAGCTACCCACGCAGACCCGGCAATTACCTCATCCACTCTCCAGCGTAGTCTCGACTCCATGGAAAAGTGGTTCCAAAAATGGGGCTTCAAAATAAATGAAAAAAAATCCTCACATGTAACCTTCACGCTCCGAAAACAAACCTGCCTCCAGGTCACCATTAACAACACAATAATCCCAAGCAAGGACTCCGTAAGATACCTAGGCATAACCCTGGACAGGAGGCTAACTTGGAAAAAACATATCTCAGAAAAAACAAAGCAACTAAAGGAAAAACTAAGAAAATTCTATTGGCTCACGGGCCGATGCTCCAAACTAAACATACAGAACAAAATAACCCTCTACAAGGCCGTAATAAAACCTGTCTGGACCTACGAAATCCAACTATGGGGAACAGCAAGTAATTCCAACATTGAAATACTCCGACGCTTCCAATCGAAAACGCTAAGATCCCTATTAAATGCACCCTGGTATGTTACCAACGAAACAATCCACCGTGACCTCAAGATACCTACAGTCAAAGATGAAATACACAAGTCCAGAAGCAGATATAACACAAGAGTCAACAACCACCACAACCCACTAGTCACCCAACTACTGGACACGACGGACCAGATCCGCAGACTAAAAAGAAAATACCCTCTAGATTAAAATCCTTAGTTTCTACTAGAACCAACAATATAAAACTATTATAATCCATGTCATTGTATCACGCCAAATTAAGTTACTGAAAATTCTCAACGAGAATTGATTGTAAATATTCCAATAAATAAAAAAAAAAAGATGTTATGGTCATAGTGTTAACGTTCCTCCACAATCGTTGTACCTCAACCGTCACTGTCGTTGCCATTATCATCACTCCACACATCCAACTCAGCAGGAATGCAACCATCTGGCATTTTCCTCAACTTGTCATGGCTGTACTTGTACGACCGTTTACCTTCCATTGTTTTTAAAATATATCTATCTCCTTCCAAAATCTCTGCTATTACAAATAGACCCCTGTACTTAGGATCTAATTTTGTTTGATTTCTCTCCTCATTTTTGCGTAATACAAAATCTCCAAGATTAAATCTAACTACTGTAGTATCGGAAAAGGATAGGATTAGGATAATTTAGATTTGTAAAATTCTCCTAATACTGTTTATTTAAGATAAATAAAAATAACAGAGATTAATTGGACAGAGAACGATAAATGTTCAACTTGAACTAAAACACAAAAGTCTTATTCCACTCAAATCACTCTCGTAACTCTATAACTCTAACAACTCGATCTCTCTACAACGCTAGCAACTCTACAACTCTACAACTCTAGTCTTCGGCTTCTGCCCTCGCACGCTCTCGCTTCTCAACTCACACTGCACGCCTTTTGCATTCGTTCTCGCCGGCGTCTCAACTAACACTGCCTTTAGCGTCTCTTTGTCTTTTCCCGTCCTATCGGACACGTGTCCCGAAACGCCTGTGGCCAGGGCCACGCAGGCCCTTTCCACGAAACTATCCACTTGAAAGGACCGTCGACACATTGATGTACCCGACGATGCCGCGGCTCTCGCGACATTGTTTTGGTTTGTTTCTAACCGGGCTTTTTCCTCACGATACTACACTACTTTAGCCTTAGTTCTGTCAAATCTTTAGCATATTTAGTGTTTGACTCTATGTTTTGTATAGCCTGCTGTCTTACATTGGAGATATCTACTTCCCTTTCTACAAAGTCGTCGGAAAGCAACAAACCATAGGGCCTTGCTGTTTTCCCGATTAATAATTCCAAAGGACTTGCTCGTACGGTGATGTTAGAATCAATTAATAGTATTTCTAATCGGCCTATATTTACGCGATTACGTAGGAAACCCGTAACGAATGAATCTTTGAATTTGTCAAGAAGAGAAATTGATCGACTTTTATCATTACTATGTTCATCAGTGTCAACTTCATTAATATCAATCTCGTTTTCAGCGGTTTTATTACAGTCATTAATTATTTTTGTTTTACACATAGCGAGGCTATTTTGTATAATGTTACATCAAAACCCTGACTTAAAATTTCACGACTAATCGCGATATCATATTTTAAATAACTATCTGCATGGACATGAAAAATTATCTTCTATGTAAATCATTAAAAACACAATGGACAAAATGGGAGGTGTACGTTTATTAAAGGTATTTCCTACTTCTCGTATTACTACTATGTCAGTCGTTCTTTTGCCAGAAAATTTCGAGGCTACGGATTCTTTAATTATTGTACACTCGGCTCCAGAATCGGAGTAAAATGGAAACGACTCACCCAGATGACTTGATCTACCCGTTGACGCTTCCACTAAGTAGAAGTCGACTCGCTGCTCGTTATTGAAATTATAGTTTCCTTTCAGGGGACTGCTTTGTAAAGGATTTCCCTTCATAATCTGATTAACAGCTGCGTACCATGCAGCGGGGTCAGAGCACGCGACTTTAGGGGTTGAAACAAGGTAACGAAAAATTGTTAGGTTAGATTTTAGCATTAGCGACTGATTTAACTCGCACACAATGGTCGTAAGCTCTAACACTGTTATAACCGGCACGTATCCCACTTCTAATGTCGGGTTTTGATCCCCAAGTATTGGGGATCTTCCTAAAGAAAGGCTCGATGTCCCTACATCTCCGACATATATATATATATACATTTAGTTATAAATTAACCATTATCTAAGTTAAATCATAAAAATTATTACTTCTTTAATCGCTGGTCATTTTGACCGCACACGGTAGGAATAGGTATACACAAAATGTTGGTAGCTTTAGTGTTACGTCGCGTGAAAAGGTACGCGCGACGACCTTTATTGTCTGACCGTCAAGGCCCAAGCATCGTTAGAGAAACTCTCAATAAACCTAAGGCCCCACCATAAACCGAGTCTCATTAGCTTGCAGGAACTTTGAATCCTGCAAGTATTTTCGGTTTATAACTGGTATTTAAAAAAGTCCTTAGGTCTATTAAACGTTCTTAAAAATTACGGAGAAAGCTGGTAGTTATAATGATAGAGAAAACCAGGCATTTATATGATAGAAATGTCTGGATTTTCCCATGAGTAATGCCGGTAGGGTGCTTACATCTCCCATCTTCAATCGTTAACGTCTTAGCCAATGGGTAGCGCGGATCCTTGCCCTCACATTCATAACGAAAAGTATGAACAACGAATCAGCTTCCTTCATTCAAAAACCATCCCCATATCGAGCTTTCCTCCGTAATCACATCAGAAAGAACCTCAGAGTTCCTACAGTTCCGAAGGAGAGTTCATACAGTTCATACGGCTCTCAGAATTCCTACGGCTCTCACGGTGCCTAGAGTCCACATAGCTCTCACAGTGCGTACAGTTCCTACGGCTCTTACAGCTCCTATTGCTCCTATTGCTACTACTGCTACTACTGCTTCTACGCCACCAAGAGGGTCAACTCTACTGGTTTGCGTCCCCAAAGGGCAGTCACGCAAGGGAGTTCAGTCCAGGCAGTTCAATTCCAGTTCAGTGCCAGTCAGTTCAAGTCACTCAGTCAAGTCAGATGGTCGACGTCAAGCAGTTCAAGTCAACCTGTCGAAGTCACACAGTCGAAGTCACACAGTCGAAGTCAAGCAGTCGAAGTCAAGCAGTCGAAGTCTATTCATTCGGTCATTCGGTTGATTCTGTTGATTCGATTCAGTCAAAGTCCGATCTGATCAATCGCTACATCTATCACAACACAAGGGCCTTCATCTATCAAATTGGCAGTCAGAATCTGAGCAAGATCAAGGCAATTCTCATACTCAGCGACGTTACTAAAGTGTGTGATTATACTAAGTTGTTGGAAAATATATAAGTTATAACACTGTTAATCACGGAGTTATATCATTTCAACCACCCCTATTGTCTTAACGGAAATCAGGGGATCGATCTACTCGCGGCGTCGATTATTATAATCGTAACGGGAATTTACGACTCCCGTTGACGTTTTTCTTCGCGATTGGTCGAATTTACATTTAGTGTTAAATATACGTAACTACGTAGATTCTGTTAAAAATTGTTACAATTTTATTATATTATGAAAATGAACTTTAATAAATTCACCATTATACGGTAAAATTAGTAAGATTCAATATGTATTGTATATAGGATTCTAATTCATGAAATATAGATTATGTTAAAAATTATAAGGCAAATTCAGTTTATCATAAATATAGATAAATGGATAACTTTATTTTCCTGCTCTTCAGTCATGAAAAGGAAATTAGCATGTGTTTGTGCCTATAAAACCAATATAAATATACATCAATACGATGATTCTAAATTAACTAAAAATATTAAAGTTTTCACAGTTTATTAAAATTTTATAGGTATATAATGTTATGATATAAACATAAAACACATAAGGGAAAGCTAAATATCGTAGTAGGTTTAATATTGTGAAGCAAATACGAAAGAAATAATGGAACATGGCTAAAGAGCGTATGATGTGAATACTGTGTAAGAATAGAACGAGTATAAAAGCGAATTTTAATGGAAGTGGAAGTAGAAATAAAGGCAAAAGATAGATGTAGATAAAAAGGAACAAGTATAGTTCACAAAAAATAAAAGATAACTAGGCGAAGGTAGGAAAGCTAAGTTTTCTGAGAGAACGAATCTTGGTAGTGACGTATAGGTTAGGAAATGAATTGGGACAGTCACCAAAAAAGATAGAAGTTAGGAAATCAAAACATGGGTATCTTACAAATATCGATAAAGCAACAGAAATAGGCAAGGAAAGATGTTACAGAGACAGGCATGTTAGATGAATTTTTAAATAAAATCGGAAAAAATTCAAGTGAAGTATAAGAGAAGAAAAAAGTACTACCTGACAAAAGGACAAAAAGGAGAGACGGAAATAACGAAGAAAAATGTGAAAAATACAGAAGATAAGAATAAGAATAAGAATAAAAAGAGCACCAGGGAAAGAAATTAAAAAAACAGAGAGATTGCAGAAATATTAAGGTCCATAGCGGGTTTGATCAAAGAAATTTAAGGTTTGAGAGGAAGAATGAGGTTAAAAAATTGTTCAATAATTGAAAGACTTGAAACAAACGACGAGAGAGAAAGGAAATGAAAAGATCGTTAGAAAATGAGAGAAAAGAGATGTTAGATATAATTGAACAATTCGAAAACAGGAGACTGAAATCGAGAAAAAAGAGAGTCACAATAATAACAAAATCATTGGATAGAAACTAGATGATTTGGAAAGAAAGATAAGAAGGAAGATAGAAGAAGATGAGAAGGCAAGCTAAATGCAAAAGTGGAAAGAATAAAAAGAATGATAGAATTATGAGACAAGAGAAATAAAAAAAAATAACACAAAAATAACAATAATAAAAATAAAATAAAATAATATAGTTGAAAAATCTAAGATATTGGATAGAATCTTTTATATTGTATATATTTTTACATGTTATGTATATTCAATGCATTTTTTCACCTGCAAATTTTCCATAAATGTATAAAAGTTCGCGGTCTAATTATAACATTTCACATCTGAGACAGTTCAATATCTTTAGATAGTTTAAAGCTATTGCGTTTACTCGAAAGTTTGTTCCTAGAGGTGGTACTATTATATCAATTATTTTTTAGAAACTTACCGCATTTCCTAAGTCTTGAGGATAAATGAAAGAAATCCTTTCAAGGCCGGTGCACTTAATCTCTAAAGGGTCGTTTTCGTTTATAAGAAGATCGTCAGCTTCCATTATTGTAGTTATGTCATCCTCTGTTGATCTTGCTAATAATAAAAAATAAAAAATTTTGTACGTGAAAAAGCAAATAAGTAATATAACTCCGTCTATATAAACTCTATATAAACGAAGCTTAACTTACATAATCTTTGATTAATTGAACTCTAACTGAGTTTTTGTTATCTAAACTGCTATCGAACGTTACTGCAACTTCATAAACATATTATTTATATTTATACAATATTTAGCCAAATGATTTTTCCCACACATCTATTATTTCCATTTTTCTTTATCAATTTAATGTATTAAAATTAGTTCAACCTTATATTGTACATATGTCATTTATCATTCTATTCTTCATAAAGCATTTAATTAATTTCATGTTAATATATCGTATCAATTGACCAAATACATTTCCCGATATTATATCTTTGTTACAAACTTAATAAACCATAAAGTTGAATTAATTACACAATTCGTAACTACACGTGCTCAAATTGACAATATATTTTAATGTCATTGCATTCGATGAAGTCGCTCCTATTCCGAATAATTACCAATATTTTCTGTGTTAATAGTAAACGTTCAAATACTTTCGTAAGTCACATTCGGATAACAACGCATTTTTATTTGTAGAAATGTTTCGTTTAATTATCTAATTCTGTAACGAAACCTAGGAAGATGAGTAATAAATATTTCAAAACGAAACCGGTTTTTTTTAGCCACAATGTCCTGCGGATAATCGGTTCCATTTCATTCTTGCTGGTATCCTTTTACTACATAAAAACAGTAAAAACGCACATGTGCCACGGGAGTTCGGTTCTGCGCATATATGTACAACCGTCTCTTGAGAGGAAGTCCTTTCTTTCCTCTTCTGATAATGCAGCCACATTATCAACCAACAGACTCGTTCCATCAGAAAAGCGAATAAATAAATCACAAGTGAACGCTAACGAGAAAAATGCTTTTGGAAAAGTTATTCTTCAATAAATAGATATTATTAGCCAAAATACATTCTTTGCTATCGATGATATTTTTTACAATATCTGTATAATCTTTCTTTACTACCAGAAGAAGAAATATGCGTGTATAATCTTTACATTATATCGTGATAGCCTAGTGAATCAATGTTAGTAATGAAATATTAAAAGACATTTTTGATGTTCGAGTGTAATAATGTCCAAGTGCACTTTTTATCTTATGATTTGTAGAATATACAGAGTATATCTAATGTACATATACATATACATATCACTTATTTTATGTTATATAGAATGATTCAAATAACTGAAATGCCATCTTTTACAAACGCAGTAGTGCACTTGAAAAGTGCAAATTTTTAAGTGGAGATGCATATTTACTTCTGTGTATATCAATTACTTGAAATATTCTACGTAAAATGCTATTGGAATAATAATACTTGGATATTTAGAACGAACGACTTAGAAAATAATTATTTTGTATCAAAATGTATTATATTTGTCATAAAATACGTATAGGAAATCCATAAAAAAACCGCGTACTTAAGATTTTAGATCTATAACTTTTTAACTTATGAAGCAAATTGTGTAATCAAAATTGTATGTATTAAATGACTCCATAATAAACATAAAATAGCAAAAGTAAGATTCCAAAGTTCAAACATGTTCAAGTTTGATAGCTTGCTCGAATCTTTCTCTCCTTATAGGGTAAAGGGGCTTATGTCGTCAAATTTAATGTATGTACCGCAAAAGTGCTTATATATGTACAAAATTAAAATTAAATCCTTGTAAGTAGTCGTTTTAAGACACAAATGCTTCAATATTTTTTTCGCAGAATACTTAATATTTGGAGAAATCTAATATAAAGTAGATATCGAATATAAATTATAAATTTCTATCTTAAAAAATGCCACTGCACTTTTAGGTGTACCATTATACATATGAAAAAAGTGAGACATATCGTAGAAAAGTGGACCTTCGTATGTCATGGATAGCTTTCTTCTAATAGTTTTTCAAATAAATTAAACGTATAATTATTGCAAAGTTATATGTATAGCCAAGCAGAATGACATATTATTTTAATAAGCGTTTGCGTCCATTTTGTTTAATAATAATCAATTATTAGAATATTTCATTTAAACAAATTTAATTTACACAACTTTTACCTTAAAAGTTTTTACACTGATTAAGTGATAATACAATCTCAAACTAATAATTTATTAAATAAACAGCAAATTTAAAAATACGTAAGAGATATACGTATTGTTTTTGTCAAGTTGAGTCAATTTAAATAATTTTTAGTAATTAATTGATAACAGCTTTAAGATAACGCTGGAAGTAATGTAAAACATGAATTTTGTGTACACACAAGTCGTGGGATTTGTTGTATATTGAGAAGTCTTGATAAGAACTGTTCAACCTACTAATGATAAAGAACGGAGAAAAACGAATGGCCTCTCGCAGATTAAATAGCATAAGATATATAGTGCCTTTCTGTTGTTTGGACACACAGATTACCATCGACTGAATAAACAAAAAATCCGGATAATTATCAGCACGTCAGATCAACTTCTATCCATATAATTGTTGAAATAAAAATTTGTATTCTATTTATTATTTTCTTTATTATTTTATCTTAAATAACATTTAATATTTGCTGATATTGATAATATTATCGATTATATTAGGTCCCTTAAGAACATATTATATAGTTGGTGTAAGAGTGACATAAGTCAAAATTAAAATTGATAGAAATACTAATATTTGTAAAAAACGTTGAAAAACAGTGAAAATGATATCGTTTTATCTAATTCGAACGAAACTGTGCCATATTCCACAAAAGCGTTTCATTACTAGTGATGTGTTCAATTTTAATATCCAATATTCATATATAGATACTAATAAATCGAAATCCAATACACAAGATTCGCTTCATAGATATATAATAGCTTGAAAAGGGATTGGCACACATTTTCCTATCATTTAATAGTACTTGTATATGATTACAAAAATTTGATAATATGAAAATAAAATGTAGAAACTGCTAAAGAGACGTTTGATTGGAAAATAAGGTGTTGTATTATATACTTGCCAAGTATATATTCACAAAATTTTCACACACTGATTTTCAACCTCGCAAATATTAAAGCTCTACTTCAATAATTATTTCAATAATCGAACGAATCAAATCTCTTGCAAATATCAATCGCGAGAATTCGGAAACCATTACCATTTCATTGAAGTGTTTAAATAAATTTAGGAAAGTTTTATAGAATTACAAACGATAAATGGGATCAATTTTATTGAACGTTTGCTTTTGTCACTATTTAAGAAGATAGTTAAAAAAAACGATTTTAAGCGAATGGAGAATTTCTGATAAGGAAGTCGTAGTTTCGAACTCATGTAACTGTTCTCGTTGTAAACACGTCTTTGTTCATAAATTTAAATTGCACCGTTTTTTTCGGATTTCAGTTAGACAGAAAGAAGTTCCATTTCAACTAATGTTATTTCAATACTAGCATAAGTATAAGCTGTTAATATATTTTGGGATATGCCACTTTTCACGAATGAATTTAGATGGCCAATTTTTGTGATCGAGTAACAACAAAATTGTTCTTTTCCGGAATGAACCATCATCAAAATGTACAAAGTAAGCATATTCTGGATTCTAGATTGTAATGTCAATTGTATCACTTTTGTTAACTTATTCTTCGTATTTTAAAGTGAGCTGCTTTATCTTATTAATTATTTGATAATGGCCTGTTTTATGCCATTTTCAAATAATTACTATTATGATTTCCGTTACCTAATACTCGACATTTCATGAACAAAAGTATTGTTTTTATAGACATTACTCCAAACTATGTTCAATATTTTGAACAAATTACCGTATATGGAATGTGTTAGGTGGTCTCAAAAGTTTCTTTCGTTTTATTAGGAAGTAACAGTTGTACAACATTTTATTTTTATATTATTTTATTGAATGTGTACGATCCATTTTGTTCCAATAGAACAAAAAATAATAATTGATAAATATCAATTATAAATATACTACCATCTAGTATAATTTAGACAAAAATTTGTTTTATGCATTAAAAATTAAATATTTTATACCATAGCCTAATTTTTTCATGTTTAGTTTTTCTAAATGTTGCATTTAGTTTTTGTAAATTGTTCAAAAATGCATAAAAATCTGCAATCTACATATGACATAATATTTAAACTGTATGAAATGAATCTTGAATTTATTCAGATTTATGAGTGTATATTGAACTTGATGTAATCACTCATTGCTAGTTTCACGAATTCATGTCAATAGATATCGTCTTTTTAACGCTTCTTTCACACGACTGAATATCGATAATAAATTTTATCGTTTACGTTGCACACGACCATTTCACATCGTCATTTAGACTCAAATAATAAATTTGTCAATTTTCATTGGGATACATGTTGGATTCCGATGAAACATCGTAATTGATTACTGTGAAACTATTATTTCGACCTAAATGAAATGAGTAGTTTACAATATTGGTCACAACCAGTTTCTTTGGAGATATTTACAACTAACCACTTTATAAGTACATAATATAATATGTACGTTGTAGATAAAATGGCTTTATAAAACATTTAATATTTATATCTTGCCTGAAAATAATATTAATCAAACTATAATTTAACAGACTTAATACTTTTCGACCATTTGTAAAACAAAGTTACAATTTGGTACTCGAAACATTTAGTTGATCATTATCGACAACTTTTTGTATATTTTTAATATTTGTATGTTTGATTATTATCCACGCCAACGCAGATTGTTCATTTTTTTAATACAATTTTTTAGAAAAAGCTGTTATAGCAGTAATTATATGTAAAAAATGTTTAATAGCAAATTATTTATATAATAGTATACCATAATAATACAAACTATAAGAAATTTTAATTTACTTTCTTCTAATTGTCAATTCCTTTTCTTAATTATATTGATATATTCTACGATAATTATTTAAAAAGCTGCAATCATCTTGGATTTCAATGATTTTTTAATATATTGCAAAATCAACATTTTGAACAACTTTTTTCTTTGCGTGTTATCGTCGGACTCTTAGTTTCCGAGATTTTTGCAAAAAACTGGCGGTATCACTACAATGAATTCTACTTATAATTGTTTATAAATAATGTCCGTGACAGCGGATGTCCCAACCTATATAAACTATAAACAAATGATAAGAATTTGGTTCGGATTAAGCGTTATTTTATCTGGTAACCACACCGTGATGCTGCCTAACCCCAACCAATATTTAATGCATACGCCGTCACGGACGCAGAATTATAGCCAAAATTCACTGTTGTTGTACCGACAATTTTTTGTGAAAACTAACAATAGGACATATTTTGTGTATACAAAAAAAATTGTTCAGATGCCTCCAATAACATATTAAAAAATCATCGATATCTGAAATGGTGGAAATTTTCGAAATAATTACTCTTAACTTTTATTTTCTTTTTTCTAAAGAATGTATTTGACATAAAGTACAGCCTTCATTAATTAACAGAACAATTCTTTGAAACAGAATTAAAAGATTGGTTGTCTCAACATTTTTCCAGATTATGTTAGAACTTGGTAGGATAAAATTTCTTTCCTTTTCTATATATTTTACGTTTTTACGGTTTTTGATCGCTATACATAATAATATATTTCGATCAATTTTGATATTCGTATTATTCCATTTTTTGTTATTTAATCCTACTCATGTTATGAATGGTTTTACAATACAGATTTAGGTTTCTATAGACTCTTTCGCGTTCCCTATCTAATTTATTTCAAATTTTTTAAATAGACCAGGAAAATAAGTGAGTAATGTAATTAATTACTACATTGTTGCAACTTTTGAAAATAGTTTTGACAAACTTTTGTTATGTGTTCCGCATTGCAATTTTGCATGAATATGAAATTCTGATCGATTAATGGTTTTCTTGATAATTTAGATTAATTATCACAATTCGAATGAAAATAATAGGTGCCCCATACTCGGGATCAATCGACGGGAATGTAGATAAATGAATTCCTTAGAAGCCAAACTGATCTCAACTCCATTTTTTACTAATTTCTCAATTCAAGTACAATATTCAAGTGCAATATACAATTGATATTTAATTCTTAAAAAATAAATATGGTATTTTTATAATTTCATTTATAAATAACATGATTATTAATATTAATATGAAATATTACTAATAATATAGTGATATGAATAACAGTAAATTTCAAGATAAGTTGAAGAAATAATGCTCGTAGTAATGGGATATAATCACTCTACTTTCCAATTTTCGAGTTAGTCAATATAGCTTCTACATGATTCTAATGCACAAATCATTTTCTATGTAATGTCACTTTCTATGTAACAATGAAAACGAATATATCTAGGGATATCTTTAACATTTCTCATTAATTGTAAATATTTAATCAAAACAAATATTGAACGTCCCAATTACATTATATGAAAATGCCACTGAAAGATGTTTACTGAAACATTTCCAATAATCAAATGATAATCTCAGAAAGTTATCGTTTCGTAAATTATATCATTGATTTATTGCCTATTGTAACGTGCAAAGCGTTACAAGTTTGATGATTCGTTAAGAAACAATTAATGTTCAAATGTTTCTCGTATGTAATTTGCATGATTGCTATGCATTAACTACGCGTTTCTGTCCACAGTTCTCCTGTTTCAAGTACGAGAGAGTCCAATCGAAACTAGTGTATCTGCGAATCAGGAAAAAACATTCCAAAGTATTGTATGATTCATGCGATAGTGGTTTCAAACGTTATTTTTAGATCGGTCTTTATATACAGTAGAACTTGGTTTATATTAATTCATTAAGTATTTAACATTTAACAATGTGAACGAAATTTTATTTACAATTAACACCTGAATAACTGAACGCTGACTGAATCTCTATTATCTGAACTGCCGAGTACCACTCATACCAATTCCATGAACGAATGGAATGTATTTGTGTCTATTTATATGTATCGAAATGATTTTTCTCAATTTTTTTTATTACTCGAATTAATTTTTTTATTTATTTACTTATATTTATGTCACGTGGTATTAATTAATTACACGATTATTGTGTTCACAGATTCATTTCCAAAATCATAAGGTTCGAAACATTATTATATGTATATTTATGAGCAAATGTTTGGTGGAGTCCATTTATATGAATGTAAACTCTATTAGCTGTTCGAAAAATCACAAATGTTGTAAGAAGAGAAAATTAACTGAACTTGTACTACATACATACAATATACGAATGACCTGGTTATACGAATTAGCTTATCCCCAACAGATTTGTATAAATGGTATTTTACATTACAGTATAAACGGGTTTATAAAAATATTCTTAAATATCCTTTATGAATATATTATGTTGTGTGAAACATTTTGAAATTTCATTAACGCGGTTATGAGTATGAGACTCGACTATCTTTGTTATATTGGTAAAGTTAAAAACAGAACTGAAAAAACATATATATATATATATAAATTATCCATCTATATATATACACACATTTATATATATATGTATATATATATTATAACATATATATATATATATGAGATTAAAGATTAAAGATATATGAGATTTTTCAATTCTCCTACAATTGTTTCCTAACTATAAATCTCAATATGAGGAAAGGCAAAATATGAGGAAAGAGTATCTTGGATAAAATTTAACCAACTAACTTAACAGAACTTGAGCGCTTACAACAATTTCATTAAAATTTGTATTACATTCGAGAAAAAAAAAATCAATCTACATTTAAGCCTAAAAGGTGATACTGGAATATAAGGAATTTACTCAATATCATAGAACCTAAGTATCCAAACAAACGGAACGGTACGTATAACGAAACAAAAAGAAAATAATATTAATAATAATTCCTTAAAGAAATAACTCTAAATAAGTACGACTATACAATAAATAAACAAAAAAAATAATCGAGTAATTGAAAACAAATGATCTCTTATAGATAACTGTGTTAAAGATTAACAAAGTTATTCGAACTTAACAAAGTTGTGACTAGTTCGCATGATCAAGGTTGTTCTATTACATGATCTTACATATTTGCTGTAACGTATTTATTATATTTATTTGTAAAGTAATATCTCCTTATTAAATAATTTATACTTCAAGTGCGTTTCAAAGAAGTTAATAAATGATTTTTTACTACTGTTATCTTTTAAATCAACAAATCTCTATTTAACTTCCATTTCCCTAGTCGTATTCATAAGACTATGAAATGTCACAAATATCCGCGATCTAATTCTTATTAATTGTACAGTGTCCTATCAATGATAGTGTCCCAGTGATAATGGTACAATTGACAAGGAGGCGATTTTATGTGGAAAAGTAAGTCGAAAATATATAATAAAATTTTTTCATAGAACGCATCGTCTTTAAACAATTGAAATTTGAAAAGTTATCAAGTACGCATGGCAAAGCCAATTCTTAACTAAGCATATTCAAATACTATTTTCTTGGAAATGAGACCATGAGAAATGAGAAAATGTTTTTTTTTACTTATTCTTTTTCGTAGAATGATCTTCTGCTGATTATTTGCTTATATCTAGCCGGTATTTAATTAGATAAGTTCAGATATAACAAAGAAATTTCCAAATTTGATTTTATCGAAAAGAAAGCGTAGCGCCGTATGAAAAAATGTTATTCTATATTTTCACTGAATTTTTTCACGTAGAATTACGTTTTTACCGATTGTACCATGATTACTGGAACACCTTGTGTAGTAATGTAGTAAATTATTGTGCAGTGAGGCCCACAGGTATGCGATTGAAGTTACGACGACATGTGGCACGTAACAGTAACCTGTTTTCACAAGCGTGACTCAATGGTGACCACGTGATTGTGACACCTCACTGAACAACGAATCGATCGCCAGGGGAATATAGACGACAGGCAAAACAGCATTTACCTCGATGCAGCACAAGGACAACGAGTAACACGATTGATCTTGAAACTAGTACCATTTTCATCTTCTTTATTTATTATCACACTGTGCACCTTCTTATTTATTTACTCTATACTCTCTCTTTCTCTTTCTCCTGTCATTTCATATTTTTGTAAAGAAGCACTTATATAGTAAGGCAACCTCATTCACATGGAAACACTCGTCGGAACGAATACACGATACTACACGACTAAAGCATTCCACGCGCGCTTTCTCACTGAAGAACCGAGCGAACAAACGGGTTACGCACGTCCACGATTCCATGAACAAGGCCCCACCCCGACCGATTCCTCGTTCTCTGAGTTATCGGTGACGACATCATCCAGGAGACGACGTTCTTCTCCTTCATTTACTTCAATGATCAAAGTTAATCGCGTGAATCGAAGCTCCAAAGTCACCAATGATGATTTTTACCGAGATTGAGTATTATCAAAACATTCTTTCATTTAAATAATTTTTCAAATTGAAATGTTGACTTTTTTGTTATTTGCTTTGTTCCTTTATCTTAAATAACGTTATTTCGATAATAATATACTCAGAAAATAAATTATTTCATTGAATAAATATATTTAGTGTTTTATTTGATATATCTACCATCAATCACAAAAGCCTACATGCGCTCCTCAAATATATTGTAATAAAAACGTTAGCTTTACGAACTTTTTTAACAGATTAAGATATAACGTTGTTAAAATATAACGTAATTTATTTACTTTCAGTTTTATTAAGTAATAGATATAAATTACAATATTATAAAAATTACATACATTTGTTATATCTGCATGAAGTTATAAAAATAGTAGGCTTAATATTATATTATAATTTTATTCTTAACCCTCCTCCCTTTACGTAAACATCAACAATATCCTGAAATTTCCTTGGCATTAGAAATATTGAAGGTTTCGTAACTTCTACCGTAATTTTATCTCAAGAATTTTATGAAGTAAGTATTCTAATTTCTGTTTGTAAACATTAGTAATAATGTGTATAGTAATAAAACTGTTGCCACGTAAGCACAAATAATTTCGTAACAAAGTGCGTTTCTAATTTCTTTGGTAAATCAGGTATACATAATTTGATAAGTATATGTAGAGGAATGTGGGTTTTCGTGACTAAACATAAATATCAGTTATTTAATTTCACCAAAAATATATAAAGGTGTTTATCTATGGTACACAGAATTTTTATTCGAAAGCTTTTATGTGTAAGTTTACGTACACACATTCTTTTTAATATTTACTAATGTTCGTGCTGCTTGATCCGATGAAATATTTTTAGTATCTAGTTGTTTTTAAAGTGTCTAAAGTGAATATTTTTCGTCAATAGATATGCAGTGGTTACAAAAAATATTGACAAATATTGACAAAAGATATAAGGATATATGTGAATACTGTTTGCTGCTCTGCTCTATTCCTTATGCGTTAAAAACAACTACATACAATAGAATACCGCTTAGCGCGGTGTTCGTGTAATGAGATTGCAAAATTGCTTTAAAAGGCTTTATATATGTTTACACGATGGTAAATTCTAGAAGTGCAGAAGCATATTATTGCCTTAAACATACAAGGTAATAATTGATTTATTGTTCTTGCTTTCCGTCCTTGTTTTCAAAATTAACTCATTCTTGATATACAAATATATGGGTTTTTGAACTTGACACAAAGATTATACATACGTATTAACCTTTTTACGAGAAGGAACATTTCACCTATTATGTGAGGTTATTTGTATACAGAATTAGCTATGTTGCTTCAAAAAAGAATTTATTTTACTTCTTTCGCTGTAGATGCCATATAACATTAAGAATTCGCATAAAGCAGAACGTGTCTGCCATGTTACAGGGAGTTCCACCGTACTTGTTGCATAGAGGATTCTATCTTCTATACCATTATTACTTAAATCGGTCTATAGTAATCAGAAAAAAGTTTTCATCGTCGATAATGGTTACTGGTAAGTAAATAAATTTCCATTTATTCATACTGATTAATATGAATAGCGGATATGGTACGTAAGCTGGTAATAACGGTTATGATAACTAAAAACAATTTCCGTCATTGATAATGAATACCGGTAACTAAAAGTTGTTATTATATAATGTTTATATTATGTATAATAGATAACTAGAACACTTAACTATAACTATAACTAGAACACTTAAAAATTAATATTCTTTAACCATTTAATTTTTTGAAAAATCTCTTATAAATGTAATGATGTATTCTACTGTTTTCGGCTTAAATAAAAATTAATTTTTTCTCAATAGCTTTTTATTAATTGTCATTTTTTAACGTTGGTAATAATAAATAAAGATGTTATTCCATTTTCAAATTTGAACCTGTAAAGATAATTATACAAATAATTCCACATAGTATATTTTTTATCTTTTTAAATCTATCGTTTTTCATCTTTAGTTAGAATGATCTATCTATCATTTGCTAAATATTATAAGGAGTACTATTGTGTATTTTATACATTTTTGCATATTATGTGAATTTTTATACTTTTAAATTTACCCATATTAAATTTACCCCAATATACCCATTTTTATACTTTTAAATTTCCCATAAATGTTTAAAAGTCCACTAATTATACGAATACAAAACACAAACACTATAACTGTTTCAAGTTTAAAGGATGTTTTAAGTAAAATAAACTTAGTATCACTAAAATAGCATTCCTATTTCTGATTGATCTCAAATTGAGAATGTTAGAAAATGATTTCACAATTTCCCTGGGCATTAAAAATATCAAATATTCATCCACTTTGTATAAAATTATTTAACATTGCGATTATTTCGGTCATCTATCTATCAGTGGTAATAGCATAATCTATCAAACTCATATTGTAATGTATTTAGGGGTCAACGTAATTGCCACTTATGAATTAGTGCAACCTGTGTTAAGTGTTCAAACATTTTATTGTATAAAGCCTCATTTATGAATATGTTGATATTGAAAATTTGTCCACTATATTTATCTCTACATTGTATATTTTCTTTCAAACATTTCAAGGGAGAAAAAAAAGATTAGAAAAAATCTTGGGAAAAGTTTATAAGAAAATAATATACGGGATATAATTATGTTAACAGAAATAATTTTTAACGATTGAAGGTTTTGTAACAATAAGAAAACAATTTCAATATTTAAACTGTATTTATTGTGTGAAAAAGATATAGGCTTCATATTCAGAAGTAGAAAAATTCATTACTGTGAATATTAGTTGATTGTAAACCTATATTCTAGATTTTAAACTTTCACGATAATCAGATAACATACATTCCGTGATTCTTCTGATTTCGATAATGTCTTTGATATATATAGAGAGGAAATGAGAGTACTCACGCCCGTAGGTTTAGCTGTACCACAGTATAGGTGCTACACCATGCGGCCAAGTGCTGAAAGTATTCCACGCTAGCATATACAAGAACCTATTTAGTTCCATCACAAACGAGGTATATTCGCTGTGGCTCCACGCTGCAAGATCCCTTCATTGTAACTACACTTTTACGGAAAATTCTTTTTACGTTTTTATACTATTATTTTATAATATATAATCTATGTTTTATATTTTATAGTATATTTTAATTTAATAATATATTTTATATTATTTATATTATATATTATTTTATAATTATATTATTTATTTTATATTATTTTATACTTTATACATTTTTATTCTATCTATTTATTTTCACAACCGTAATCAAACATGATTTCTATGTTCTCGTATATGCTGATGTTCGTTTGCATTGGGTCTGCTCGTCAGTATCGATACTCAGTACTCTTCTCATAGTTTTTCCGAACGTGTTTCTTATAACACGTTTCTTATAACCTTAAATAATTTTACTAAAGAACTAAGTCATTCCCTCTTACATCTCCATCCACGTTTTCATGCCCTGTGTGCGTATATCGTATCACGATTTAGCAACAAGCTATGATCAGTCTGAGTAATACCGATCAACCGTCACAATCAAATTATTCCGCCAATCCATACGTCTCACCCATGTGCAGACAGCTAAATCATTCTTTAATGAATCAGAAATTTACAAAGTTGTAGTATTTGTAATTACGATCGACGATCGAATCAGTTCACCAACCACTTTATTTTACGGACGTGTTCGTCTTTGCGTCTAGGTTCTGCTCTTCCATCAGATCCCGAATTCGATAACGATCGTTTTCTGCTCTTTTCCGAACTTTTTGAATTGTGAATTACGGCTCATTGAGGTGAAATATCAATTTCACATACTGTATGTGATTTTTCTGTAGAAAAATCTACCCGCGGACGGGATAATCGCGGTGCATGTACAAAATTTGTGTAAACATTTTTTATATGTGCTATTATTTCTTAATTATTTATGGAAGCAAAAGATTAGAGGAAACATTAATTCTCTTTACTCGAAAATTCCATGTGGCGATTTTCGCTACGTTGTTATGGATTTTAATGAGTAGTCAGATATAATGTTTAATCTACAATTTTTCTTACAGAACGTCGTGCAGGATAATTTACGTCTTCAAATGTCATAATTTTCTTCTCTACTTATACGAAGTAAGCTACTGCCTACGTATCGTTCGATTTGAGGATACTTGTGCATCTCGCTGCTTAGGCTGACCTACTTTCGTTCGTGTAAAGAGGTTTGCTCGCGCACAGGAATATTTCGCTTCATTTTTAATTGTCAATAACTAAAAAAAAAGCCGAAAAAGCAATTTTTTAATTCTTGATTTCCATCTTATTTTAGCTCCAAAAATCATTCCTTAAATTTTTTTACGCATATAGCCGAATAACCTGTATAATTACACGTTGCATTGTAATATGCAACAGGTTCCTGTTTTGTAATAAGCAACTTACCAATCTCGAGCGTGTTACTTATTTTCAGGCAAAACTGTAATTAATTGTTGAAAGTATCAAAACAAAAAAGATACTATAGCATTCTAAGTAATCTTGAATCGATCATAAATAAGAAGGTAAGAGTGAACCACTTCTTACAATTCTTAAAAGACATAAACCAGCTAATCTAGCAAAATCAACACATACACTGTAATTGATATCTACTATACATAATATGTCCGTTATATCGTACGCTCTTTTGATTATCCAATAGCAAATTAATCTAATATACAAATTATACAAGCTTATCGTCTCAATCCGTGCGTCTTATAATATTAAATTGCGGGTTCTGTTCATATATCCTTTTATAGATATAAACTAATTTGTTATTTCAAAGTTAACGAATTCTTACTGATCACTACACAAAAAATATATGTGAAGTACATATATACATATACATGTATAAATATAAAGTATACATATATTTATTACATTAATTTATATATAATTATATAATATATATGATATAATACATTATATTAATATGTATATATATATATATATTTGTACATAGTAACTTATAAGTGTAAATATACTTAAATTAACTTACAATAGTTTAACTTAAAATTTAAAAAATTTGTTAAATCTGATTTAAAATTAAGTGAGTATGTTGTCTAAAAAGTTCCGTGTTGCAACTGATTATACCTGTCGTTTGTCGCTCGTCCTCACCATGAACATAACATTTTGAAAAATCTGTAAATCGTAAAAATCTTGTGCGTATATGGAAGATGAAACCTAACTAGTAACTAATACCTTTAGAGATGAATGCAACCATAAATAAATAAAATGAAATTAAAAAATATTTAGTAATAGATATCGAACAATATTCTTACAGTTATTTTGGTATATACTGTTTGTGTTTCAATAAATTACAGACACTTTGTCTAATTTTCAGTTGTTGACAAATATCGTTCAGTGCAATATTTTAAAAGAAAATTATTGTAATGTTTGATAAAATAAATTACCAAAACACGTTAAACGCGTACATACAAATTGTCATCAATACGAAGAGCAGCATCAGAATAGGAAACAGAATAGAAAACTTGAAAATAGAAAATTTTCAATTTCTAAGGTAATAAAATAAGGTAATAAAATTTGTTAAAGCCATGCTAGCTTAATTAGGGCTCGAATTCGTAACCGGGCAAAATTTTTCGGTTCAAATCCCAAATTCCAAGTGATTTTCGGTCGGCAGCTCTGTAACTCAACTTATTCGTAATTGTATTATTTATTTCTGTTGTACTTATTTCAACGTGATTTCTGGTGATTTGGAATCCATCTAAATCTGTAGGTCTCACATGTCTCCAATTGTTCCAAAAATCATTGTTATTTATTCTGTATATACGTACTGGAATACTAACGTCTTAACGCTGAAAACAAACCCTTTAAAATTTTGTACGCAAGTACCACAATGACACATATCTATTGTTTAACCTAAAGTACTCGCTAATAATCTTGCAATTAATATGGCTTTAAATACTAATAATAACAATATTAACATAAAAATAGTAAATAAACTAATAATAACATAATAACAAAATTTATGTATGATTTTTGTTAAGGAGTGGAACCAAAATCCGATTTGTACTCGAGTCGCGCGGATCGTGATTGCAGGTGCGTAGCGACTGGATACGGTGCTGAGCAAGTGCCGTGATGTAGCCACTGTTGATCGTTGCGATTGTTAGACGATCCTTCTTTCGATCTTCTACCTTTTCCTTCCCTTCTTTCTCACAAGACGTGGAACAAAGAATAACACGCGCTTATCACCTTTGTCAATCGCTAATGATTAACCGTTTTATCGTTCCATCGACCACCGAATTCAACTATTATGTCTCTAGACTAATATAGATTATTATTTTTACAGTGGTAATAGCGTGTCAAAAATTGTTAATTGTTTTCTTCGGATGATTCATGAAACTGCATTTATTAAAAAACAACCACTGTATGTCCTCATCAGGATAGTTCTAACTACATAAGTTGATAGCGTTTCGCACACAACAACTTCATTTTTAATCATTTATGAAAAAGTTGCGGATTCAAAAATGCACAGAATACACATAATATATAAAACCTATAAAATGTCCAAAATATAATACTCATTATAATATTTAGTACATAAAAAAATTTTTTATTTGTCACATATCTGTTTAGTTACAATTATAAAAAAAAGATTGATACATAATTACGTAAGATACATAATATGCACATGAATGCATATCAATAATAATTTATATATGCACATAATATTTCATAATATGCAATAAATGCGTAACATGTACTGATACAACAATGACACAAATGGGCTGCTTTGTATAAATGTATAATAAATAGCAACTTGTTAATTTTCAACAATGTCGTTGTGCTTAGATACAAACATATCGTAAATATGTCAAAGTAAATTATATCAAGTCATTAAGATACTTGAAGATTGTCTCTCAAAAGATAAACTAATCAATTGCAATTTTTGTAGATTTAAGAACTTCGTTACTTGAATAAATGATTAGTGAAAAAAGTGACTTATTTTCATAAATTTATTTGTTACATATACAGATATCATATAAATAGTGGTAAATTCCAAGGTAAATTTAAACAAATAATATTTAAAACATCATTACTGTAGTATCGGAAAAAGGATAGGATTAGGATAATTTAGATTTGTAAAATTTTCCTAATACTATTTATTAAGATAAATAAAAATAACAGAGATTAATTGGACAGAGAACGATAAATGTTCAACTTGAACTAAAACACAAAAGTCTTATCCCGATCAAATCACTCTCTATAACTCTCGTCTTCGGCATCCGCACTCGCACGCTCTCGCTTCTCAACTCACACTGCACGCCTTTTGCATTCGTTCTTGCCGGCGTCTCAACTAACACTGCCTTTAGCGTCTCTTTGTCTTTTCCCGTCCTATCGGACACGTGTCCCGAAACGCCTGTGGCCAGGGCCACGCAGGCCCTTTCCACGAAACTGTTCACTTGAAAGGACCGACGACACATTGATGTACCCGACGATGCCGCGGCTCTCGCGACATTGTTTACGATTCGGCCGATATCTTAGGCCTTTTGTCCACGATACTACATTACATTATTATAATATTCCTCATACTTTTCAGTTTATGGAAATACATAATCAGTGGCTTCTAAGTGCTTCTTCCTACTACTACTAGTACTAGTTTCCAGTCTTTCTGTTCATATTGATAAATGAAAAATGAGAATGTATGCAAATACTTTTTTTAACCACTGTAAATAACCCTCTTTCATTCTATTGAAATATAAAGCAGAACTTAATATCGATTATGATCAGAAACGCTACAAACTTTTTGGGATGTCTAGTAATATTTATTGTTTCTGGAACGTAGAGTGAGAAATCTATTTCTCGCACCTCTATATATAACTCGTTTGAAAATCAACATTGATTGTTAACATTGGGTCATTAGGGCCATAACGTTTTAAAATTAGATCGCCTCGTTTTAAAATTTTTAATTCCATCCTATTTTATTACTCGTATCAATATTTGTAAAATATACAATTAAATTAATTATTTTATCATAGTTATCTATATTAAATTAAATTAATTAAAAATTCATTCAATTAAAAATTCAATATATCAACTAATCCCGTGGTATACATTCTTCCAATTATTCTCGACCTAATTGTATTTCTAATGTTAAAAAATGTTTTCAGTTTGGACAAAATACACAGATCGGTATGCAGGATTTCTCATTCAATTTTATATTAATTATTTATAAATACAATTGAAATATGAAAATTCGCAGATTCCAGCAGAATTAAAAGTTAAGATACTATTTCTAAATTCTGTTCATCGTGACTCGTAATACACGAAACACAATTTCCATCGTTAACATTTACTACATTTATCGCATAAAGACTGTTATCAATCGCTTTATCTTTGTTATTGTATGTATCTTCATCTCTCTGCTGACACGAACTTCCATCAGGCAGATTTTCGTTCGATTGACATGATTTTGAACCTTCTTCTTCATAGAGAGTAAACCTTTTTAGATCGATGTTTGTAGAAGCTGGAATAACTTGTTTTTTTTCTAGTTTCTTGTTTATAGATTGTGCTTGTTGTTTGGTTGATAAGTCTGAACATGAATCTTCGATGAATTTTTCTTTGGAGCAGCATTGAGATGAACTGCAGTGCTCGCCATGACAACGTATCAAGCAATCGGCTTTTTCCCTATTTGGTCTCAACTGTTAAATTAAGAATTAATAAAATAAAGAAAATAAGGTAAGGAAGATTCTTTTTGTTTTTTACATTAATGTTAATTGCTTGAGCACTTAACATATCGTAGTAATGAACATAGGATAAAACGACAATATTTTGTTAATCAGATTTATAGAAGAAAAAAGATAATGCTCACACGCATAAAATGGGAATGGCATTTTCTTTTTATTCATTCTCAATCTATAAAAATCAGCATTCTATGGAGTTGTGGCACTTTTAAAATCTTAATTATTTTAGGTTACAACATTTGTGTGAAATGATATTTCTACTATAATTGTGTCACTTTTTAAGTTTAGTTTATATATGTCGACAAATTATTATCTTAAGTTATGATAATATTTGAAAATTTTTACTATATGGTAAGATTAATCGATAGGAAATACGAAACAAAAATATTTCATAGAAAATTTCATTAAGAAAGAAATATATTTTCCGGAAACAAACAATAATCATTTATCATACCAAGAATAAAAACGTTCATTATCAACGTTCAAATTTACATAGCTATTTTTGACAATATAATAAACATTCGATTTAAAGTATTTTATTCAAAATATACATACTAAAAATTATCATAATTCCTTGGAACAATTTTCTGAATATCGCTCTTTATGTGTTTGGCTAATAAAAATCATAATAATAATTCATCGAAAGTGCTATAAACTACAACCACTAACAAATAGTTGTTGAAAGTAACACAACTCAAAATATGAACTATAAGTATCGAACAATCCGTAAGAGAACGATTTTTTTCACTTAACAACGAAAATTCAACATTTATGCGTAGTTCAATAATTGAATTAATAATTTGGCGCTATGAAAGTCACAAATATGTCGAATTATCGTAATTTTAACATGGGTGTAATATATAATCTTTTAGATATCTAATATCAATTTACATTTTACATCATATTTATACATGTATGATTTCTTAATATTCTTTTTTACAATTCATGTCTATTTAAAAATATTTGCTTACATACCTTATAAAATTCCGGTTGTATTGTAACTTGAGTTATTCCTATCTGTATGAAAAAGGCTGTTACTTCGTCGGTAATACTGGCATAAACCTGTGCAACAGAGTGTTATTCCTTATTCAATACACCCGATAAATGTAGTAAACTAATGATGGGATCAAGTTCGGATATGGACTAATACATCCAAATCAAATCCAATACTAAGACTTTACTCCATAGAATTGAATACTACTAATAACATGCAAAGTGTCCTCAAAATCATGGTACAACCGGGCGGCTGGTGGTTTTATATGCAAAAATAAATCGAAAAATGAAGAATATTCTTTCATTTCAGGCTTCGTTTTCGAAAAAAATGATCTCAAAAATACCTTAGGTACCTGTGCATTTACTGCTTTCGAAGTATGATGCCTGTGTTTCTACTCATGTTTTTATTATTAAAGGTGCGCAATGTCGCGATTGTATAATGGTTCGTCCATTGTAAGTAAGATACTTGTCAAGTATTGGATCGTCGCAAATTGATTTCGAAGCTTGGAAGGACTACTTGCACCTTTCAAAAATCTACTTATAACCACTTCGATGTTCGAATAAATCGAATCCCTTACAAGTAGTAAGAAATCATGAAAGTCAGAAAGGCATTACCTTTATTAGAATTTCATTAAATTCTTTTAACTAGACAAATTCCCTAGAAATTATAGGCAATAAATAAGATTCCTATAAATTTTATTTGAACGTTTGCATTTGTAACAAACCGGGAAAAATGAATTTAAGCGAACCAAAAATTTTTGATAAAGTGTTGGTATAGTTTTAGACCTATTGGAATAGCGTTTGACTGTACGTGAGAGTACCTTTTTTTATTTATTACCAGCCAAAATACTCGTAGGAGATTCGAATATTTTACATTTAGGTTCAAGTTTAAAACTTGAAAAAGTAGCAGTTCGTTTTCTCAAGACTCTAATCTAATTGGTTAGTGTTCGAATCTACTTGCGATGTACTTGAACCCATCACTGCAAGAAACCCACCATTGGATCCAAGAATATGATGTGAACCGTAGAGATTATCTTCTGTCCTGTTAATTGCCAAACATGTAAGTCGTGCACGTTCACGATACCAGGAAAAGCTTCTAGTAATTCTCTCTTAAGAGAATCAATGTTTATGTGATTAGGGATTGTTTGCAGCAGTATCAGTCCAGATTCTTTCACTATAATAAAAATTTCCACGCATGTCATGATCAAATTAAAAAGTGCTTTGCTAGAAATTGGATCAATTTTGGATGGAATAAAAATTGAATTCAGTTGAATCAGTTGAATCAATCACGATAGTTAATGTTAATATAATAAAAATGTTTTTGTAAGACACGAAGAAATATTCTTTGATTTTAACAGAGTCAGTATGGGACGATTAAAATATTTAAGAGTTCAACATAATTCAACATAACACACACACACAAATCACACTCATTCTAGTTAGAAATCTTTTTGGGTTCTCTGTTCAAATAAGCAGGATGATCAGAATCGTGTTAATCAGAATCGGACTAAATGTCTTATAATCGAGTAATTTTTAGCCATTTCAACGATAGGTTGAACACAGAACCAAAATATTTCCTTTCGGAAAAGCTATGTGCGAATAAAGTTTCATTTGGATATTTTTTTTATATTTAATATTACCAATCTAACATCTTTCCAGTAATTCTTTATTTATATTTTAATACTTACTATATGAATAGCTAAGTGCGAAGAGTGAAATGGCTGAAATAATTGCGAAAAGCGGATCGATATATTTGGCCACGTTAGAATCGGTAAAATATACTAAAATGGACACGAGAATAACAAAAACACAGCCCAAGGCATCACGACACGTTTCTCGTAGACCTTGGCTTTTTGGTATACCCAGAGGACTTCGCCTAGTTTGCGAAGATAACTGTTCTTCACCTTCTTTTGCTTGCTGCGAACTGTTCCTAAAAATAGACAGCGCATATCTTATTGTTAGTTTTGGAAATCTTCTATATTTCTTTTGAATATGGATTAGCCAAGAAAATATATGTATATAGTAAAATCATAATTAGAGTGCAGATATTTATGCAAATTCTTATTTTTATGAATATAGTTTAAAAAATGGAATCCAGACGGAAATTTATTTTACCTACTGTGTCATAACAAATATTACACACAGGATATTTCATATATTTTTGCGTATTTTATGCATTTTTGGATTTCTCCATAAATGCAAAGAAATTTATGGTTCGATCATAATATATTTTTTCTAATTTCTCTATCAAGCATTGAAGAGCTCGATGACGTGCACAAATTCTCAAAAGTTTCGAATAATATATTGTTCGCAATAAATCTATTTGTATAGTATATGTCTACACATATTTATATATGTATAGTGCCCTGCGTAACTGAGAACTATATGATTCTATATGGACAAACAAATCTAAAGCTAAAAATAAAATCATTTTGAAAGAATACAATGATATATATTTTCGAAATACAATGATTTTACTTTTCATACTCATAATAAAAAAGTGTAATAAAATATTACGATGTATACAAATGACTTTTACTTGCACACTCGTAGAATTATTTTGCTGCTGATAAGCGCTTTACCTTGATCACTTTTTAATTTTTTAGTTATAAATCAAATTAAGGAACCTCTTCTAAACTTAAGAAAGACTTCTGACTCTAATATAACTTACATAACATTTAAATAGTAAATGTACATAACAGTAATATCATAAATAATGAAATATATAATTGCTCCTATGTTAGTTCGAAATTTAAATTTATACTTTTTTAATCTATTTTCATTTCTCTATTTGAATTTTATTGTGTAAAAACATGCATTTACCTAAACATACGCAGCCTAATTATACTGTTCAATAAATTTTAATGTTTTTTCGATTTTGTAATCTTCAGTAGATGATTCCTGCACACTTCTGTAAGCTAAACATAAATATGCAACACATATACAGTTGTTTTTTTCTTGAAATCTACAGTTTTCGGAAAAATCAATTTTGAAAAAAATTGCAAATTTTCAACTTTGGAGATATCTCGCACTTGTAGAGTAGAAACTATGCAATTGCATTTGGGACGAAAAAATGATGTAAACTCCACTAAAACGCGCCATTTTTTGTTTACATTCCTCAATTTATTCCAGAAGTTCTAGCAGAAAATCTAACCATAGCACGCCATAGAGTAGATATTTTCGTTACGAAAAGTTTTTTTTTTATTTATTTCCTTATATTCACAATTTGTCCAATTTGGACATTAGGTCGAATTTTTTAGCAATTATATTAACATGTAGGTGGCTACCCCCAACGGGGTTCCATCCTCGCGTTTGCTAGGTTATATCCTCTGTGAGGTCTGCTGAGTGCTTCCTTTTTGGCCATCTGTCCATATTTAAGGTGTTCACCGTTATCGCAGCTAGCCGGTTTGGGTGTGTTGCTATTCTTGCCTTGTATCTTTCCGCATAGCTACTGATTGCTTCCTTGACCGTCGGGATTCCCAGGTCCCTCCGTATGTCCTCATTTCTAACGAACCATGGCGTTTACTATCGTTCTAAGAATTTTAGCTTGCATTGTCTCTATTTTGTTTATATGGCTCATTGCTGCTGCCCCCCCCCCCGTGTATAATTTGTATAGTATTTGGCCTAGGACGCTTCCTTGCGGTACCCCTGTCTTGATGTCTTTAACTTCAAAGTATGTGTCCTTGATTTTTATTACGAAAATTCTGCTGCTTAGGTAAAATTTTATTAATTGGTGTATTTGCTCCGGGAATTGTTTCCTAATTGTTTGTAATAGGCTTTCATGGTTTATTTTGTCAAATGCTTTCTCTATGTCCACAAAGAGGACTGCGCAGTATTGCTTGTTTTCTAGTGTTATTACTATTTCGTTGATAAGCCTGTGCATTTGCTCTATCGTGGAGTGTTTGTTTCTGAATCCAAATTGGTGATCCGGTATTAATTTTTTTATCTCTATTATTGGTTTTATGCGGTCATATATTATCTTTTCCAGTATTTTGGAAAATACTGGAAGCAGTGATATTGGTCTGCAAGATGCAGTTTGGTATGGGCCTTTGTCTGGTTTAGGTAACATTTTGATTTGTGCTAGTTTCCATGGTTTGGGAAAGTATTGGATTCTTAGTATTGCATTGAATATTATTGTCATTAGTCTTATCGCTTTTGACGGAAGGTTTTTCAAAATTTTGCCATTGATTAGGTCGATTCCTGGTACTTTGTTGTTTTTTGTTTTATCGATTATGTTTCTAATTTCTTGTGCTGTTGTTTTAGGTATGGTGTATTGCTTGTCAGTTGAGGTACTAGTGGTTTGCGCATCCGTATGACATTTGAGGTTGCTGTTGTTGATATTGTGTGGTGTAAATCTGTTGCAAAGGTGGTTGGAAAATTCTTCAACTTGCTATTCGTTGCTCCTTGCCCATGTGTTATCTGCTTTTTTGATTGCTGGGACTAGTTTTATTGGCTTCTTTATTTTTTTCGTGGCTTTCCATAGGGAGTAGTTGGAGTTCTCGTGTGCAGAGAGTGTCTCTATGAACTTTGTGAATTCGTTATTGTTGTGCTCATTTATTTTGTTTTTTATTTCCTTTGCAAGTTGTTTAGGTGTTTTTTTTGTTTTCTCGAGTTCTATGTTTTTGCCATTTTGCTTTCGCTTTTCTTTTTTCTCTAATTTTTTCGAGTATTTCTTGCGGAATTGTTTTTGTTTGTCTGCTGGTTGTCTTGGTTCAAGTGTAGTGGTTGTCCTTGCTGCTTCTTGGATAGTTCCTGTCAATATTGCTACTGCCTGTTCTATGTGTTCGGGAGTTTTCAATGGGATTGAAGTTTATTTTGCTTTCAATTATTTCTTTGAAAGTTTGCCGTTTGGTGGTTTTATTGCATAGTGTCTCTGGATTGCTACAAAGTATTGGTTTGTTTCTGTATTCAATTATTATGGGTGTATGATCAGGGCTAAGCTCGAGGTTGTGTGTTATTTTTAGTTTATTTGTGTTTAGTCCCCTTGTAACTGCAGTTACAGCTCTGCGGTCCCTTTGTGCGCTTTTCCTGAGGGGTGTTTGGTATCATATATGGTATAGTATGGTATTTTCATGTAGCTTTTTGGAGTGAAGTGTGTTTCTGAAACAAGTAATATGTCGATATTGTTGTTATACAGGAATGTTTTAGTTTCTAGTGTCCGTTGTTGTAGGCCGTTTGAGTTCCAGGCTGCTATTTTCAACGTGTCCGTTTTTATTTTTTGCTTAACATGTTTGTAAGCAGTTGTAGCATGATTGTGATTAGTTGCGTGTGCTGTCTGAGAACTGCGTTTTGTTCGCTTATCATTTTAGTTAGCATTTCGGTGTTTTTGATGGATTGTTTGAGAAGTTCCTTGATTTCTGTAGTGTCGTTGCTGATGTTGTGGTATTGGTTGTCAGATGGTGGCGATTGGCTGATTACTTGCGCGTAGCTTCGGCTACCAAAGGTGTTGGTATTGCTGTGGTTAGTGTTCACTGCGTGCTGTGAATTTGGTGTTGTCTCAGATTTTTTGCTGTTCTGTTGCGCTTGTAAGTTATTGTATATCCTGTTTCGTAGCGGCGGAAACAGTTACGTTGTAATTGTTCCCTGATTTCACACCCTTTATAGCTGGCTGACTGGTTTCCGTTACAGTTATAGCATCTAACTTCTTCTATTTTTCCTGTGAATGGGCAGTGTATTGTTAAATGGTTTTTTGCACATTTAACACATGCCGGGCTTCCGTTACAATAATTTTTTGTGTGGCCGTATTGTTGGCACCGCATGCATTGTGGTATATCTTTTTTTGTAGCGTGGTGGTTCCACTGTTACTATTGTGTTTAGAATTTTTTTGATTTCATAAATTTTCTTGTTATTGGTTCTGGATTCAAGTTCTATTAAGAATAATGGTAGCGGTTCCTTCGTATTGTATCTTGTTATGTTATTTATTGATCTTGTTTTGTTGAGGTTATTCAGTATATAAAGAGAGAAAAACGCGTGGATGAAGTGTAAGATACAAAGTATATATTTGACTTAATAATGAAATACAGGAATACAATTTGAGCTGGTCCAGATCCGCACGCTAGCAGTGTTACTTTATGACTGAAAACCCCGAAGCCAACGTCGCCTGTCTACAGTTTATGGTCTGCCTCCCTGCTATTCTTTTGTCTATGTGCTGTCGATGGCTTCAGCGCTTGAGAAAGCTAAAAAGACCAGATGTGGAGTTTTCCTAGAAGTGGTGACCACTTCAACATGTTTGATGGCCAATTTTTGCTAGTTCATCACTTAATTTTTTTGTGTTGATTTTTGGATGAAAAACTCTTATAACTATTTTGTAGCTCCTTTCCGCTTTGAGCTGATACATGTGGTATATAGCATTTTGTTCCTTTAACGCTTTTATCACTTTCCTATAAATTTCTGGCGCGTTTGTTTGGATTTTTACTTGTTCTAATTTTGTTTGTTTTATTGTGTAGTTATCCTTCTTGACTATATTGTTTAGTAGATTAATAAGCGGGTCTATCACTTGGGCCTCAACAAATATTAGTGGTGGTTTTGCAATGTGAGTTGCATGATTTGTGGTTTCACTTGTCAGGTCAGCGTCTATTTCTTCCGTTAGTGAGCTGAAGAAGTTTCTTAATGATAATTCTTGCAGCCGTCGCTGCTTTTCTGTACCTAGGTTTCCTGCGGCACTTGTGCCTGGAGTTATTTTACGTTTTTTGTTGGATGTTACCACCTTCCAGCTTTCATCCTGGTGGGTTAGTTCGTTGTTGATTTTATTCTCCTCATTATTTTTTTTATATTTCCATTTCTATTTCATTTGTAGCTGAGCACTCCTGATCTTCGTTTAGTGATTGCCTTAGATTTTTGTATTTGTAGCTCTGTTTATGAAATATGTTTCGTCTTTGCTTGTTATTTTTATTGGTGGTATTTACTGTTGCATTTTAAATTTCCACCATTTGGTGATGGGCGTTGTCGTTAGTCACTTTATATTCACCAACTAACGCATTTTCACTGTTTCACACGTTCGTTTAGCTTCGTTTAGCAAAACTAGAAAATCATGTTTTGTTTCCAATATAAAAGCGAAGCAGTTTGACGAAACACGTGGCAACGGCAGTAGTACTCAATGTTAGCGGATGTCTCGCCCGTCGTTCGGCCTAATGGAATTGGTAAACGCGCACGGTCCTTAACCGCCAAAATTGAGTACCATTGCCGTCGCCACGTGTTTTGTCAAACTTCTTCGTTTTTACACTTTTACGTTGAAATCAAAACATGATTTTCTAGTTTTTCTTGATGCTTTCCTAAACCAAAGTATCTTATCTATCACGGGCTAGTGTTGGGCGCGTGTTAGACGCCTTTTCCGTATTGATCATTATTTAAACATATTTAAATGTTTATAATGCATTAACAATACATATCATTTTGTTCAAAAGAGTCCACAGAATTTTTTCGACCCAACCGCAATTCGGTAACTGCTACTCTAACAGCACAAAACATATCCAAAGTTGAAAATTTGTAATTTTTTTAAAAATTGATTTTTTCGAAAACTGTCGGTTCTAGGAAAAAACGGTTTGCAGATTCGTGTTTAGTCCACAGGTGTACGAGAATCGTCTACTGAAGTTTGCAAAATTAGGTACGTGTTGAACAGTGTTATCATATGACATGCAGTTTAATATTACATACCGTCGTAGTATCACATCCCCATTCATTGTAACGTGAAGAACAAGACCCTGATTGAAGGTGTATCCTCCAATTAGTATGTAACAAAAAGCATTAAGGAGGATGCCACACGCGCCAATTGTAAGAACAGGCATCGGATGGTGCATTTCATCCAAATGATCTATATGCACCAGAGTTTGTAAAGCTTCGACCAACAAAGAAAAGCAAAAAGACGCGAGAAAAACGCAACAAATAAGCATTGTAACGATATCTATTCTCGCCCAGCCAAATGTATTCTTCATCCTCCTATCCGATCGTGATTGCTGAAAAATAAATTTTTTGTTCATTCACGTGTTTTTTAAATATAATTTAATAAATAGTTTTTCAAATTTCGATCGCGCTTTTAATTATGCTTTGTAGTTTGTGTCGACACGATGTCTCGCTAACATTACAGTTCACTTCTTTGGAATAGATCTGGAACAGTTGTTACAGGTAAACGCCAGAACAGGAAATTTAAACGATAAGGTCTAAAACAGTTTCTACTTCTAGTAACTTCTATTCTTCTAGTAACGTTGACGAGGTGTTAGCACAAAGTGAGACAGACGATTAAGAACACGATCGAAACCTGAAAAACCATAAATATATCATCCAATCGTTATGGAAGCCTAAGATTTAAATAATATTTTAATAAAGTTTAAAATGATAGAGGATAATAATTGGAGCCTTGAATTCTAAAATGGTTCACCAATATTTTGAGAAAATTAATTTTCTTTAATTCGTTGTATTCTTCATAAATACATCTTTGTCATATTTATATTTTTAATGTGGTTACGTAACCATCTTTTTAAAAAAAAATCTTGGTAAAACTAAAAGTTGTTTTGGAAATCATCGAATAATTTATTGATATTTAACAAACCAAATATTTATTTTTAATCACTGTCCCAATTTCACTTTTGGAATCTTTGTTTGCAAGCTGTTCGGTGTGTTGGGTATATTTCTGTATTAAATTTTCAAAGCAAGAACGATCTGATTACAAATTGAATTATTTTATTTTTACCTTTGTTTTCGTCGACAAAGACGTCGTAGAACCGCGTTCATCGCCATTTATGCAGATTACTGAGTTTCGTAAGGAACTGGAAACGCTATTTTCACTGTGACTGATGCTGCTTTGACGATGGCTATACTACAAAAAAGAAATATGTTAATACTTAAATTAATTATTATTCTTTATAAATTGCATTCTCAATAAAAAAATATTTTAAGATACTTTTGAAATAAAATTCAATACAAAGTTCTTTCTCATTATTGTTTATTTTGATCAATAATAATTGTCGCATTTTCTAATAGTTAAAGTTTAGCTATATTCTTGACAAAGTAAACAGAATGTTGTTCGTTTTATACGAAATATTTCATAAATTTTATGGAGTTTTCATATTATCTAATAATAGTGAGCTTGGTGGGATGTACAGAATCAAGAATAATATGAAAGAATCAGTATTTTAAGATATAACGGAGAATACCAGAAGATAAGGGCAATAATTATTTCAGACTAATCATCTAAGAAGGAGGGAACAAAGGACCAAAAACTGATGGTTAGGTTCAGACGTGCAAACGATGAGCAAGGAAACAAATTTTAATTTGAAAGAGAAAGAACGAAGATGTGGACTGTATGAGGGAGAAAAAGAAGTTGTAGACTACTGAAGAATAGATGCAAGAAAATGAAGGCAGAAAGAAGAGGAGGAGAAAGAATATGTATTAGAGAAATGCGGTTCAAAAAAGGGCTGGATAAAGAAAATAAGTAGAAAAATAAAGAAAAGGGAAAGGGAGTAGGGAGAATAGAAAAGTATGGAGAGGAAGCATACGAAAAGGATAGAGAATAAATTAAAATAACTGATAGAGAAAGAACCATGCAAAGAAAAGGAGTGCTGTATAATGCATTACTAAAAATAATAGGAATAAATGGCGAACAAGACTATAGATAATTTAGGTCTCAAGACAAACAATTATATTTACTATATGTAGACGTATATAGGTTATGTTAAAAGCAAATATAAGGATGTAAAACCAAACCCCTTCAAGGCCCGAAAGAGCAAATGAGCTATCAATAAATGATACTATCTGTGGATTATAATATAATAATAAAAATAATCATGAAAATGATATGAATTGTATAACTTATTGTAACTATTACTTTTTATAACGATAAATCACTAACATTAATTTATTTCTAATTAGTTTATAAGGTTGTAAATAATTGCGTTCTGAATTATAAACATTTGAAACCTAATTTATGCTTTCTTAAACAAATAAGTTGACAACAAATTAAACAAATTGTAAGACTTGTTTTACAAAGTAGATAATAACATACATATATACGATTAACTTTAATTGAATACAAATTAAGATTTTTATCATCATAGGAAATGATAACGATAACACAATCTACTCTCGTCTAATATAATTATGTACTCTGCGCATGTTTATACTAGATATTATATTAAACGAAAAACAAACTATATCAATTTCAGACATTTTATTCTGGAACGCTTAGCGTGAGCAGTTTTGACCAATCACCAGTCAATTTTAGGCAATTATATTTATGACACACGATTTTTTACCGTCTATTTAGTTTGTCTTAATCGTTGTTCCCTTTCTATTTATATTTTTCCCCATATTTTATATTAACTATTTATTTTTGTAGTATATTTTTTAATGGTATTTATAATTTCAAGTAATTCTGAATTTTTTTTAGTGTATAATTTGTAATATTTTGTTACAACGAAAATAGAAAGTGAAGCTATATGTGTTTAATTTATAATAAAATATTATTAAATGGAACATCTATATTTACTTATGCTATCTCCTAAAAAATTTTGATAATTGTAGAAGCAAGTTATATGGAAAGAGAAACATTTTGTTGAGTTTTGTTATAAACTCATAAGGACAAAAAAATTTTCTTCTACACTCTCGTTCTTCTTATTCCTTATTAAAGTAAATAAAATTATGTCAATTGCCTTTGAATATTTTTTGCGATGTCATGTGCATTTTGCAAAGTTTTGAACCTTTAAATTTTCTATGAAAGCATAACGCATAAACACCTGCAGCCTAATTATAACTAATCTATTATTATTTTTTAAACATACATTACCTAATTAACTTAATTGCAACAATAAGTAGATAATTTTTTATGATATAACATGAGTGATGAATACACGTGTTTTGTTTAATAATATTTACCAACTACGTTTATTTTTGTTTTAATGAAACATTACAAGTTGTACGCTAACGAAATTCATGATTATTACAAATTTTTATTAATTAATTAGCATAAAAAATAAAGTAAATTGTAAATATAAATAAGAAAAAAATTTTTTTAAAAGTTTGAAGATCGAAAAATCATGTACATCATCGTGTCACGATAAAATTAATCAACTTCTTTGAAATCAAAATCCTTCAGTTTTTTCTTTTTTTCTGATAACGAGATAACACATTTCTGAAGCATCAATCCAATGGTACAAACACACGTTCACTTTTTACAACAAATTCAAAATGTCACCGATTTGATAAATAAGAAAAATGAAAAAATTATTTAAAAAAGATTATATATAATAAAGAATAGAAAAAAATGATGTGTTATCCAAAATGAAAAAATAACAACATAATAATATATTTAATAGTATCAAAGGCTATAGAAAATTATTATGGTCGAATCAAATAATATTCAGAAACGTAGAATTTAAAATGTTACATATTCATGAAATCATAGAAAATGTCTTTTTCAAGGGTACAAATATTCCCAAAAATGATAAGCACACAAGAGAACATCGTTCCAATGGAGCAAAGAAATAGAATAAAATTAATACGAATGTTATAAAATCAATAATGAAGTTTCAATACTTCGTCATAATCCTTCTTAACATTGAATACATCATTAGACTGCGAATACTTATGTAAATTCGTATCTTCACAAATATGATTTAGGAAATAAGGGATACATAGAAAATTCTTTTATCTATTAAATGCTATAGAGACTACTGTACGTGTATGTGTAGTTTATTAGCATTATACATTTTTGTATATTACATGTATTTTGTGCATTTTTTGGATGTTTAAATTTCTCTTAAATGTATAAAAATCCACAGTCTACATATATCATATATCATTTCCATTTCTTGTTCTTTGATACAGTTGATAAACATTGCAACAGAATTTAATGGATAATATTGACGCGGCAAACTCAAATTAAAAATCAATTCAAACTTAAGAGAAAGAACATTTCATATACACGATATGTTTGTTATTTATATGAAATTTTCTTTATTATAGTAGATAGTTGATGATCGTCCAAAGGAATAGTTTGATAAGCTGGATA
The DNA here is from genome assembly GCF_024516045.1 of Bombus affinis. NCBI lineage: Eukaryota > Metazoa > Arthropoda > Insecta > Hymenoptera > Apidae > Bombus > Bombus affinis. The sequence continues at coordinate 13,113,557 of NC_066346.1, read as the reverse complement.
ATTTACGGTGAAACTTACCTTGATGGAGGCGATACAACCGACAAGTGCTATGATGTTGCATAGCATGTGATAGGCATTGAGGAGTAATGTGAGTGAATGAGTCACATGACTGGCGACCATTTCGACGACAAAGAAAGCGGTGGTGAAAAACAGGATCAAGTACAATTGGACGGGCTGCAGTCTTCTGAACCATTCTTTCACAGCCATGATCCTGCAGCAAAACCACACTGTGAATGTTCCTACTTTATCCCAAATACTGCACACGTACATATAGAAGAACCACAATTCCACGGTTCTATCTGCTGAGAGATAGGATACCGTTGCTCTATTACTTTCTCTTATAATTAGAGAAAAATTGCATTTTTGTGCAATTATGTGATATCTGAATGCAAAAATTCGAGGAACCTACATATAGGATATGCAAAAATATACAGATTGTATATATGTCTTAATACCTTTTTATACAGAGTACAAAGATCCATTGATTAATATAAGAAAAAGTTAGTTCTATTTGAGAGATAGAAATGGTTCTTAAATATTCAAAACGTCTCCGCTTTCGGAATGAACACTAGCCCATTTACATTATTTGCAACCAATTAATTTTGCCTAATGAAATGTTGTCTATCTTTTACCATATCATAGCTCTAGTTTGTCTCCGTTATGGAACGCTCTGTATAAAATATCCAAAGTACAAATGACATTCATTATAATATTTAATATAATATTTAATATAATAGATAAAACAAGTTTCTATTTAGGTTCTATCTTTTTCAATTATGATCAGAAGATGTATTTGCATGAATATCCACACTAATAAAATATTATACTTATAATACACTATATATATAATATATTATATATATAGTATAAGTATATATATATATACATAAGTTGTTTTATAGTATATTGTAGTATCATATATATATATGATATATATATGATATATAAGTATATATATATATATATATATATATATACTTATAATACTACAATATACTATAAAACAACATACTATAATATATCTACTTATAATATAATAAAATAGGATCATATATTTGAATCACCTACTGCCTCACAAAAGTATTTCAATACTTATCGTGTTGCTTATCGTGTCTATATTATGTGTGGCATATAGAATATTTTGAAATTTCATTAACACTATAATGGACAGATTACGGATATTTACGCAAATCCATAGTTTGAGAACATAATAAAAGAATATAAGGTAAATAGAAATTGGTTTCTCCGACAAAATATTATATTATATAGCTTTAGATATATCAGATATTTAGATACTTTTTACTATATGATATATGTATTCGGCAAATTTTTACACCTTGACATTTTCTATAAGTAAATAAATATTCGCAATCTAATCGCGATTATCACGATTACACTGTTATTACAACCAATTTGAACATGTAGAATTCCAACATTGAAAATTACGAGATATTTATCACAAACAAATATTTAAGAAAAATTTAGAATACAGCATGAATATCTATCTTGAGTATACATATATAGGACAAATATCAAACATGATCCTGCTAAATAATGCAGTTTATTAAAATAATTGATTGTTTAAACACTTTTGTGATCTCTGCTAAATATGTACCTATATTGAGTATCATAATGCAAATTATATGTATATAATACTCAATATAAGTAACTGTCGCATCGCTACGACTTTTCAAACACTTCTAATAATCTGGGGAAAAAATGTTTTTGATTTATCACTTTAATATAAGTTTTGTTAATTAGCTTTTAATTGGCTACAAATTTCAATACAAGAAATTTCCAAAAAATTGTTTTGATAATATTGTTTTTGTCAAGTCCATCTTGACTTTTTAAAATAAAGCTATGCATTTTCTACTACATATTGTTGTAGCTGATCTTAAGACGAGTTCAACGAACTACTATGCTATGACTTTGAAATGACTCTGAATCTTGAAATCTCGGCTTAATCGAAGGAAATGTTATCGTTAAAAATTATTTTAATTCGATCAAATTACACATTTCGAAATGGTGAGCATCAACAAGAAAAATGTAAATCATATCCATATCACAGAAACAGCGTAAACAGCCTACAGAAATAGACAACCTTGTTTAGTATGGTATAAAATCATAAACGTTTAATGAACATTGGTTGGGCACTTACAAACTCATTCCTTGGGCACCGCGGAGCCCTGAATTGTTACCATTAGATTTTAGATTGTTATATTTATTTATTATTTTCGTTTCAAATGAAAAATACCCAGTTCCAATGTATTGTATTTGTTAACACAGTGATCTATTTAAAAACGAGTTCATATTTCTAACATTTTTTCATTATTATATCTCAAAACTACATAGTTACATGATTATAAAATATAATAAGGGTATTATATTATTTTTATTTTCCTATGAAAAGCATTTTTATCTCCATACATATTTCATTTCTATAATATCAAATGCTTACAGTCATATGAAAATGCTACTAAATGATACGAAATTTAACATATTTCGATCTAATTAATTTAATATAATAAACACAATGGCGTGCAAATATTTTTCGTAATCATTGTTAAAATCGCTTAAATAAAAATAACGTTGCAAATAAAGTACTTTGACATAACAGGCACATATATTGAAATACAATAAGACACTTCACAGAATTAATATTTAAAGAAAAATAGAAGTTTAGAAAAATAGAAATTAATTCTCTTATAATAATAATAACTCTTGCACTGCAATGTCTGGATCCCTTTGAACAAATCGGCAAAGAACAGAAGTTGTTTATGTTAGAATAATAAGAAGCCAAACGTATCTAGATACCGTTTCCCGTGTAGTTGATCGAGTCGTCCGTCTTTGAAAGATAGCCATGTTCCGTATTATTTTGGCCGTAAAAATCTCAACATATGTTTCCTCTCTAACATACACAACTTCTGTCATTTATCAACTAGTCCGAAGGGATACAGACACTGCAGTACATGAATAAAATTAATTTCCATTTTTATAAACTGATCTTTAAATGTGAATTATGTGAAGTCTTATTGTATCTCAATTGCTTTCCTTGTCCCTTATTCTTACATTTGATGCTGATACAAAATCAGGTAAACCTGGTCTAGTTGTAGAAAGTTATCGTCAATTTTTAAGTACGGGGTGGAGAAAAATGCTTAAACATTAAAAATGAAAGTTAGCCAACGAAATAGAAAAAGAAGCTCAATGTCTGTAAGAATGTGAACTATTTCATTGTATTGTAAAAAAAGTTACATTGTAATTATATTTCAGATGACCGTCTTCTCCTTATTGTGATAGATTTAAAATTCTTCGGCAACAACTAAACCGCCCTGTGTTCTCGCCTAATTATACTTCTAGTAACAGCTCATAGATGGCGAGCGACATTTGACTGTGTAGTAAGCGTACATGTTACACTGTTGCCATTTTCATAATATATTCTCGCGAGTGTGGGTTCCGAGTTAAGTGGATAATCCGCACGTATTAGAGGATGTTATTTCATGTTACCCATAGTCACGATAACATTGCGTCATGAACAATAATTGCTCTGTTCGAGCAATCTTTCATAATTTTAAGATGTACGAATATTTAGTATTTAGTATTTAGTAAAAAATAATACAAACTCGATTAAGTCCTTAACACTACACTCAGAAAATGTTCTTTGTAAAAAAGTCCACAATAAATAATAAATGTTTAAAAAAATCACAAAAATTCACTTCCAGTACATGTCAGATTGAAATATGTAATTTTTTTAGTTTTTATACAAAACGATTTCAAATGAAAATTCATAGACAATTTTTGTAATTTTCATATTTATGGAAATCACAAAATTCACTTTCAATTTATTATACAATAAAATATCGAATTTTTTTCATTTACACAAAATGAAAACTTATAAACGAGAATTTATATATAATCCTCATAATAACTTATGTTTATAAAAAGTCACGAAAATTCGACTGTAATCAAAAATTTATACAGGATCTTTTTATAATTATGATGTTTGTAAAAATTACGAAAACTAACTTGCAATTCATTCTAAAACAAAATATCCAGCTTCTACAGCTATGGAAGACAAAAATAGAAAATTCGCTTAGAATGTTCCTAATTTTTAGAATGTTGTCTGTATATATAGTAATATAAAACTACATTTCGGAGGTTTGGTGAATGCAGTAGAATTTGATTATTGTGACACCATTGTTCGGATAATTGTATTTTTCTCATAATCCAATAACTTTTTTTTGATAAAACTATCACTATACTAATATATGTATATTCTAATACGTATACAAGAATTGTGAGTTATTAAAAAAAAATGTGCTTATACTAGCATATATACATTCAATATGTACATTTAAATATACGTAAAGTTAGGAGAAGTTCATCTACACGTAAACAAATTATACAACATTTGTTACAGGTTACAATTAAGTACAAATATTACGTAACTGGAGTATTTGAACATCGTGTTTTAGAGTACATAATTTACAAACACGTATTTAGTCAAAGTCCTAAATATAAATAAATGATCTCCAATATGCTTCTAACAGGATTTGACGACAAATAGAAACGAAAATTTAACGTGTATCTATATTTATATTTAAGAATCATAAAGAGAAAATCGGAAACAAGCAAGTCTGAATGGGAAATTATTGTCAAACTGCATAAAAATTTTGACTCTTCTAAATAGAAGTAAATCAGATATACAGTACACAATATAACAGAAAAGTATTTACAACAGTTATAGAAATATTGTAAACGTGTAAATCACAATTGGACATTCTAGACGTTGAAGATAATTACCAAGAGTAGAAAATACAGCTTTTTGTAAGATAATAATAAATGATAAAAATCCACTTATGTAATAAACTTTAACAAGGAGATGCCCGTACGATTATGTCAAAGAGTTTATGAGAGAATAATATCCGTAATACAGTTTTATGAAATGAACCGTAATTATCAAGAAAGACTTAAAAATATCAACGGTTAAAGAAGAAATCGGCACGTACGCAGAAAAATACAAGGAAAGAACGGCAACACGTCCAAACGAGCTGGCTACTGAAGCGAGCAAAACTCTCATAGAAAAAAGACTAAAAAGAAAACACTCCACTGACCTCCCTAAAGAAATAAAATAGTCAAACCCGAAGATGGTATCCCGCTGGGGGTAGCTATCCACATGTTATTTAGCAATTAAGTTAGAAAAATTTACCGAATGTCCAGCTGGACAAATTGTAAAGTACAAATTAAATAGAAAAAAAAAGGAAAAAATTAGCAAGGAAGACAAACTGCCGTTCGATTCGAATGATTTCATTACTCACTGTACGCATACACATTCACATACTCAATACTGTACAATACACATTCATACACTCTATTATACACAGACTACACTTATTTAAACAAACGATTCTAATACTCCTTTTCAATATCTCCAAAGTATGCGTGGTGTTCAGAAATTCTTTAAAACTCTTGATTATTCGCGGTAAGTGACAGAAATGTACATCTATCACGACTGCAAACGACACAGTCGACGGATGGATCGTCACACTCGTCACACGCGCGATACCGAAAGAAAAATATAAAGTACAACGCGATTGCCAAAGCCACGTGGTCGAGTTGTCTTCAGATGGTTTGACAGATTGGCTTCAAATGAAACAATTAATTATCGAAACGTCAATTAATGAAAAATTTGGGCGTGGTCCCAAATGAGAAAGATTGAGAAATGAAAATAGAGAATGCACAGATACATTGATACATCTAAATCTAAATGTATCTACTCTCACTTAATATATATTAAAACTATTATAGTATTAGGAAATATAATTTTATTTTATTTAATATTATGTTATAATTAGTGTTTATTTTAATGTTTATAATGTTATGTTATATATTATATGTGATATCAAATTGTCCGAAATATATATAAGTCATACGAAACAAAATTATTCGATTATCTAAAGAATGTATATCACGACTAGTTCGAATAATCAAGGATTCTCCTACAATATGAAAACTCGACACTCCGTAAATCCACACGAAATAACGATTTACCGTCACTTCGCCTTCAGTCGAGTCGATCAAGCACTCCACCACTTCTGTCCCCTCGAACCACACAGCTTGTTATGCTTTGTGACGTACGCTCCGTTGTGATAACGGACTTGAACGGAAAGAACCACTGTATTCCTGCTTCAATGAGGTTATTGCTTTTTTCCTGGGGCCAAGTAACTTCGCGAGCGAGAAGACGAGAGTGAAAAAATTCACCAGACGAAATATTCATAATGGTGTTGCATTGGATAAATGGGTACATGACGATATACTGTGACTCATGAAATTATTTATTTGAACCAATTGTATATACTTCGGGTATATCGTTTGTAACTTGAAAATATATGAAATACAATATTCAAAATCGAAATTATTTATTACTCTATTAGAAAGTTAGCTAAAATAGAAAGTTATTAAGAAATAATTTATTTGATCTTAATTAAGGACCAAAACAATACTGTTCAATAAACTTGAACTTTTTTTCGATTTTGTAACCTTCAGTAAATGACTCTCGTATACTTTTGTGAGCCAAACACAAATCTGCAACACGTTTTTTTCTTGGAATCTATAGTTTTCGAAAAAATAAATTTTGAAAAAAATTGCAAATTTTCAATTTTGGAGATATTCTAGGCTTGTAGAGTAAAAGCTATGCAATTGCATTTGGGACGGAAAAATAATGTGTACTCTACTAAAACGCGCCATTTTTTGCTTACATTTCTCAATTTATTCCAGAAGTTCTAGCAAAAAATCTAACCATAATACGCCATAGAGTAGATATTTTCGTTACGAAAAGTATCAAGCAAAATTAGAAAATCGTCTTTTGTTTCCAATATAAAAGCAATTCTACCAAATGTCCAAATTGGACAAATTGAGAATGAAAAGAATTAAATAATAAAAAAATAAAAAAAAAATAAAAATATAAAAGCGAAGCAATTTGTCGAAATACATGACAACGGCAGTGGTACTCAATGTTGGCGGATGTCTCGCCTGCCATTCGGCCTAATGGAACCGATAAACGCGCGCGGTCCTTAACCGCCGAAATTGAGTACCATTGCCGCCGCCACGGTACGTGTTTTGTCAAACTTCTTCGTTTTTACACTTTTACGTTGAAATCAAAACATGATTTTCTAATTTTTCTTGATACTTTCCTGAACCAAAGTATCTTATCTACCACGAGCTAGTGTTGGGTGCATATTAGGCGCCTTTTCCGCATTGATCATTATTTAAACATATTTAAATGTTTATAATGCATTAACAATACATATCATTTTGTTCAAAAGAGTCCACAGAATTTTTTCGACCCAACCGCAACTCGGTAACTGCTACTCTAACAGCACAAAACATATCCAAAGTTGAAAATTTTGTAATTTTTTTCAAAATTGATTTTTTCGAAAACTGTCGGTTCTAAAAAAAAACGGTTTGCATATTCGTGTTTAACTCACAGATCTACAAAAATCGTCTATTGAAGCTTAGAAAATTAGGGACGTGTTGAATAGTGTAATTAGTTATTTTTTAAATTCTTACTGGAAAGATTCCTAAAAAAGGTTAAGTTTTTATTAGATGGAAGATAGTGATCACTAAATCTTAAAAAAGCTTCTCAACAAATTAAATAACTAGGTACAAATTAATAATTTTTAAATATTCTGGTTACAAATAACCATTATAAATAGTCAAAGTTTATTTGCTTACCACTAACTATTGTCGATGACAGAATATTTTTTTAATAATTTTTGGCCGTCGTTGATTTTTATTAGCATTACTGATACCTCGAAATAATTAATACCTCGAAAGTAAGGCATAATTCATTTTTAATACGTTTTCAATATTCCTATATTCCTATATTTGAAAAGGTCATTCGTTCTAATTTTTCACATTGTTTTTAAAGAAAATAGCTTCCAAGTACTTTTTAATTTGGATTATAATTGTTATGATCCCTGATTTAAGCACTTCCCACAAAAAATTTTATGAATATATGTATTATAAAATTTTAAAAAATTTTGCATGACATACATACTAATGTAGTCATGAAAGTTTTCTATACTAAATAACCAAATACTTTCGTGAGTCATTCTATGTGTATACAATGGGTGCAATGGTTTGTACAAACATGTTTGGTCATTTTGCTAATCATTTCTATTCGCAAATTATTTCTATTCTCTGAGAGATAATCGGAGAGCTTTGATGTGAACAGTCACAAACATTTCGCCCCTTTACATAGACTTATTTACTTAAATATAAAATGTTATGGTAAAAAACTTAGTTCTACAATATTTCTTAAACATTTTAAGACATTATCATTCATTCATTCATTCATTCACTCATTCATTCATTCGTTCATTCATTCATTCATTCATTCATTCATTCATTCATTCATACACAATTCATTCATTTTCGCATTTATTGATAAAAGAAGTAAAAATATAAAATACAACGTTACCAAAACTACATATACATATTATATCAATATGAAATCATAAAACTTTTAGGATTAATATGTATTATATTAATATCTATAGCCCCGCCCCTCCCTAAGTAAGTCTCAATAATGTACTTACAATCTCCTTAGTACTGAAAAAATTAAAGATTTTATAATGTCTAATGAAATTTTATCTTAAGAATTTTGTGAATTAAGCATTTTAATTTTTGTAACTTTTCTACGAAATAAATTATTAATAATAATATTGATATGCAAGTATAAATAATTTTGTGGCGAAGTGCATTTTTAGTTTTTGATAAATAAAGTAAGTTTTCATAACTGACTATACATGTATTCATATAATGACTTGTGAAAGCATTTGAGCATTTGCTATAGAAGCTTTTATGGATATATGAAATATATATAATACAAAGTTTTCTGAAATTTCATTAATATTCCTCGGATATTTATGCGAATTCAAATTATTACAAATAAGTACAACCAAAGAAATATGATCTCTAAATATCATAACAAGTGCTTTACTTTGGGTACTCTGTAGATGTTTATATATATGTAGATTTCCCATAAATTCATAAAAATCCGCAGTCTACTGATAATATTTCACAATATTTTGTGTCAAAGACATAACATACCCGTAAAAGGTTTTTATAGATCTTCAAATATATACTTTCATAAGTCACTTTATACCTGCATGGTTAATGAGTACGCTTGAATAGCGAAACGTATAGAGCCCGATCACTTTTTTTTATTTATATATTTCTTTCGACTATTATCATTATATTTGACTTCTTCATAGAACTTTTTATTACATTTACAAATACATTGTTAGATCTAATAAATTAGTGCTACATATATGAGATTTTACTGAATCCTTAGAGCTATAATTCTTTTATTGTATTAGCCTTGCATCTTGGTTCTTTGTCAGGATACTTATCCTTTAGTTATATTCGAATCCTGTATGATTTTTATTGTAGCTTATAATATATCTTTTAAAAAAATAAAATCTTTTCTGTTGCAAAACGAAGTAGAATCAAATTACTTTTTTCCATATGTTTCTTTATTTTCATAATTCTATATTATTGTATCGTGTTATGCCCTATTGATGTCATAATATAGAATACTAACTATAGCAGTAAGTATAGCACTAACTATAAACACAAGTATACTGTGTACTGTAATACTATTTACCAAATGTCCAGCTGGACAAATTGTAGAGTAAAAATTAAATAATAAAACAATTACAAGAAAAGAAGAAAAAATACTGTATTACTATACACACACTCAGACACTGCACAGCCGGCATGTAAAATGTAAATAAATGCAAGCAAGATTCGTCCATGCAACCTCCTCGATGGTCTGTCTTGAGTTATTCCAATACTAGCGGCACATTTTTCATTTGAAGTGGGATAAAACGGCAAAAATGATAGCGCATCAGTCTCTTATAATTTCGTTTTAAATGGGAGACGTTTATAAAACCATTTCAAAACGAATCTCAGAAAGAATTTGTAAAACTCCGTAGAGTCTCCTGAATTTGTAAAATTTGGAAAGGAAGAAAACAACTTAAATTTCTCACATCTTTTTACGACAAAAAGGGATCTTTAAAAAAGTTCAGAAGTATGAAGATAGGGGTTTCAATCAGTAAAATGAGTCTAGGTAGTCTACTGTACGATTCTTTTTCGTGGAATTACAGCAATTTAAATATCGACAACATCTTGATCAAGATTTGGTGACACTTTAATTTTGTGGCCTAATGTTTATTAAACATAAAATTATTTTTGTATTAAAAATATCTTCAAAATAGAATTCGAGCGGTTACCACATATATGTATACATATCTAACTCAAGCTATTCCGGATGTTGATTTTATACTTGTTCACAAAAGATCTTAAAGTCATTGAAATTCATAAAGTACACCGTTTTCTAAATAATTATTATATGTAATACAAAGAAATTTTATTCTATATTAAAATATCTCCTATTTATTTAAAACGAAATAAATATACGCTTTATATCTATAATCTAATTAATATATCTATAAATAATATAAATAAATATATCTTTATATCTATATAACTACGCTTTATATCAGAAATTCAATCCAAAATAATCAAATGTGCTTCACGTGTCTTCATAAATACTATACATGACTACTCTTTTAAATCACCAATATATAAACATAACAATAATGATAATGAAAAAAAATAATAATAAGACACGTAAAAAATAAATAGAAATAACGATGTATTACGCATAATAGAATCAACAAAAGATAATAAAATCGTTAGCTCACAATTTTTGGAAAAAGAAATTCAAACCGTTTTTTATACATTTCGTATTTGATGTAAAAATGTAGTATTTTATTGATACTGCATTCCATAATACAATCATTGATAATAGTCTGACGTATAGATAAAAATTACAGGAAATTCATTTAAACGACCTAGACAGTCAAGAATATAAACATTATGTGTGGATGTATGTGTCTTTTACGCATGTTTAGTAGGAATGACACGTTTAAAGAGGAATGTTTGAACTTGTCGAAAGTTATTTTTCCCCAATTACTGAGTACAGTATGCATTCCGTATAGTACAATACAATATAATAGAACCTTATTTATATATCTGCAGATTACGGTCGCGTCATATCGTTTATACGAACAAGAGTTAATGCTGATCCTTTATTATCCGAACTACAGTCGAGCGTAATTTCAATTATATTGGGTCGCCCGGAAAATTCGTTCCGATTCTTAAGGAATTTGGTCGACATGAAAGATCATATTGCAAAGTTTTTCGCCGAAAAACCTGAGAGGTTGTAGAAGGGTGGAATATTCAAGTTGCGTGAAAGATGAAGAAAGGTTGTGGAACAAAATTGCACTTATATAGTCCCACAAATGTATATCAAATTGAAATCGAAATGTAAATTGGAACGAACTTCCCGGGCGGCCCAATACATACATGTACAATCAAATATTTTTATAACGAATATACTAATATATATAATTATCTGTTTTTATCCAAAATACTTTCAAAGATTCAGAGATTTTGATATTTGAAGAAGAATATTACGTATATAATAAGAAAAATTGGAATGAGTGCTTTAGATACATACGTGAGATACAGATACATAAATGAGCCATTATTATAGATAAACGAGGTTCTACTCGATTCTACTATTGACAAATCGCCCGTTTACGTGTTGACCTTCGATACTGTTTAGTTAACCTTTCCGCCCGTTACCCTATAATTTGGCGTGAAAATTACTGTTTTTGTACTTGGAACATCCATAAGCATCTGGACATTTTAGTCAATTTGTAATATTATTTGCATTTCAACAAAGTGTACAAATTAATGATGAATGATTATTTACAAGCAATATTTACTACCTTTTCATGGAATTGGAATTATCAGATTATAAATTTAATGTACATCTTAAAAGACGTACATAAGAACAATATATTTTACTATTTACTATATGTATTTCTACTTCTAATTACTGCTATACATACATCCACATTTAAATACCATTATTTGCATTAATGTTAGACTGTCTGCTATTCGTTATCTTAATTGATCGAATTATCTACCATTTAAAAAAAATTGATGTGACTTATGGTTCAAAAATGAAAGAACTGGAAAGAAAAAATCTTGTCCACTTAAATATTTCAAGATATAATCTTGATGCTTCGTCAAACATCGAACATATCGTTCCTCGTTCATACATTTCGAACACTAAAGATGTTTATGTGTAAATATTCTTTCAAAAACTATTTTCATTATTTTGATATTATTATTATATTACAAAAGATTTTTAAGTATTGACACATTCTAATAATCAGAAATGAGATATATCCACTATCCAATATCGATATTGTAAAAATTAATCTATTTTAGCTTGATACCGAATGAAAAGTAATAGGTTCTATAAAAGCAATATGTCTTATAAGATTCACAACTTCATAATTTAATCACATGCAGTTCCTCTGCAATACGTTTACATTTGTAATGTATTAGGTCATCCCATAAGTTCGTGCCCACTTTTGTGTATACATTTCATGTGTCGATTTATAAACATACGGCGATAAGGGACCAATGCACTTGAAAAATGGGAAGAAGTTGTACAACGAGAGGGGATTACATTTTTTCATGAAACTGAAAGGTATGTAAACAATCTTAACATATATAACCGCTCGAAAAACGGAACGAACTTATGGGATGACCTAATACTTACATATACTTACTTGTGATGGCTCGATTCGTTCGAATATTAAAATAGTTATCTAAACCTGCAAATTCCTGTTCCATTATTCAAAACCAGTTTGTAAAGATCGAATATTTGGCAAGTACAATGAATTTCTTATGAATAGACTGCGGATTTTTATGCATTTAACTATAGAAAATTAGAAAGTACAAAATTACACAGAATGCGTAATATTTAGTAGATAAAACAATTTATAGAAAATCGAGGTTCTATATTTAGAACGAACCTTGGGTATTAGATTTGATTCGAATTTATAAGTACCTGTTGAATTTCCCATTACTATCACTAATCACATGTTTTAGCATATCTTTATCGCTTTAAATGTTCTATACATTGAAACAACACAATATGTATACAATTCCGCAACAAACTTTAGAATAGGTCGTCAAAGAGTTAGTTACCAACATCCGGTCGTAGTAATAGCTTTTGAGCTCTGAAATGTCCGCTCCTCTGATCGCTATTGTCGTCTTAATGCGACTTCATCAAAGTTGCTCTAGCTCGTTATCCATTGACCTTTGCACGCGTTATGCTAATTGTAAGTGTTCATTTGAGAGTTTCTTTTGGTAGTTTCTCTCAAGAATACTGGCGAATTTTTTTTTTATTATTATTATTTGATTTGTACTTTACAATTTGTCCAGCTAGACATTCGGTACATTTTTCTAGCTTAATTGCTAAATAACATGTGGATGGCTACCTCTAGCGGGATACAATCTTCGAATTCTATTTTATTTCTTTAGTGAGGTCGGTGGAGTGTTTTTTCTTTAGTCTTCTTTATATGAGAATTTTGTTCGCTTCAACAGCCATCTGGTTTGGATGTGTCGCCGTTCTTTCCTTGTATTTTTTTGCGTACCTGCCGTTTTTTCCTTTGTCCGTTGATATTTTTAGGTCTTCGCGTATATCCTCCTTTATGACATATCATGAGGCGTTGACTATTGTTTTGAGTATCTTCGATTCCAGCGACTCTAGTTTATTTATGTGACATTGTGTGTGTACATTGCTGCTGTCCCCCATAGTGGTATTCCGTAAGTCCAAATTGGTTTTATTATCATCTTGTAAATTTTTAGTTTATTTTCCATGCTGAGTTTAGAGTTTCGACTAGTTAGCCAGTACATCTGTCATCTTTTTATCCATATTTTGTCTATAATTGATTTAGTGTATTGCTTCCATGTAAGTTGAGTGCCTCAGTGGGAGTCCTACGTATTTAACTTGCCTTGTTTGTGTTATGTGCGTGTATCCATTCGATTGGATATTGGTGGTTTTCGTTATCGTAGTGAAATGTAATATGATTTACTCGGGTTTGCTTTTATTTCTTTTTCTTGTAACCATTTTTCTATTTTTGTGATATGCTCTTCTAGTAGTGTGCCTGACTAATACGGCCGTGTCATCCGCGAATGTCAGTATTTTGCTGTTGGTAGTTCTTGGTATGTTGGCCGTGCATAGTGTACATAATATTGGTTCTAAGACACTTTCTTGCGGTACCCCTACATTGATGTCTTTAACTTCAGAATATACGTCCTTTATTTTTACTACGAAGGTTCTGTTGCTTAGGTATGATTTGAATAAGTGGTAGATTTGTTCCAGGAAATGTTTTTGATTGTTTGTAAGAGGTTCACTGTGTCAAATGCTTTCTCGATATCCATGAAGAAGGCTGTACAGTATTGTTTCTTTCCTATTGCTAGTAAAATTTCGTTGACGGGCCTGTGCATTTCCTCTATCGTGGAGTGTTTGTTTCTCAATCCAAATTGATGATCTTATTGTCGAATTGTGTGCCCATTTGAGAGTATCTTGGAAAATTTCTACTCTCAGGCAGACAGTAGAAAACTCGCCGAAAGCTTAGTACCAACCAGAATTCCCAAAATCGCGTCCATTTTAGATTCTTAATAGAGGAGGAAAAATTAATATCAGATCACCAATTTGGATTCAAAAACAAACACTTACTCAAGTCAAGATAGTTGGCAGATCGCTTGCCACCAGCAAACTATCTTTCACTTCACAGCTTGGCAATTTCGAATTGTCAACTATCGATTTTTTAAACATTCACTCAAGCATCCTGTTCGAGGTCCCCATCGATGCCCAGTCTACTCGTAAATTATGGTAAGGCTAAATAGCGGCGGGTTGTAGGCCATAATATCGTTAAGAAAATGTGTTGTCGCTAATATGCTTTTGAAATAAAACAACAATAATAATGAATATCTCCAGAGTTCATTTTTTGGCGTGAGAAACTTAATACTTTCCTGGAACAACGGAAAACATCGGCCAACGCGTAAAGACATGTATGATTTTACAATATTTAAAAAAAAACTTAATTAGCCTCTTTAGTTTCGACGTGTTTCGAAAGTTTCTTTTTTCTTCTATGTACATATTTCCTAACTTTGCCTAACTAATAACCTAACTTTAAAAGGGAGCAACAGTAATGCGTTACATTTATATAGGAATCGATTCCTTGTAATTTTAAAAACTTACCTACTATTATTAATGTTTGTTTTATATAATTCACTCTGAATGTATAGATGTTGAATATCAATAGAACTCATTTTTCATATTTTAATTTTGTATATGAGAATCTCGCGAAAAAATGGCCTTGAGGAAAAATTCTTTCCACCGTTATATTTATCCCTTCACATAGGAGGCAGACATTTAGTTGATTTCATTTAGTTGATACACGTTAGATATGTAGTAAATACAACAGTAAATAGTAAAATATATTGTTACCATATATTTTAATGGATAATCTAAATTTATAGTTTGCTAATTCATTCATTCATTATTTGTACAATTTGCAAATTGGTATACTATTCTAACACTGACTACTGGCAAAGTTATCGTCAAAACATTTTATTCAGTGTACTAAAATATTAGAAAAGAATAGACTAAATAGACTGATTAACATGAAATCTTATCATCTAAACGAATTAATTTATGTAACAATATTTCCTCTAAAGATCAATCTTTTCTTTTTCGTCGTACCACTTATCATACCGCTTACTGTTTTTAGCAGTTTTCTTATCTACGGAACGATTCTGATATTTCAACACGACTTGAAGAAATAAACACAGAGAAGTCGAATCATTTGGAAAAAAAATGTTTCGCAACCCATGTTATTTGTCTACTATTCTTTGCATAATTAACGTCACTAACCTAATAATATAATAATACTATTATACGATATATTACAGAAAATAACTTACAATCTTCTTAATTTCTCTTGATATTCACGGTGTAACGCAAAAAAACGCTTGCCCCTCGTTAAACTTTCACCGATGTTGAACGAGACAGTCGCAAATGACTTGACAGCGATCGAACATTTGTCTTCGAGCTTGCTTGAGCTGTATCTTTGACCATTGTAATTATCGGAAAAGTAGGCAGCACCCGATAACCCAAGATTATCATTTTCATTATCGGACAATCAGCATACAAACATGGAACCATGACAGCTATGTGATAACAGAATGGCCATCACTTGTATCTAATTGTTGAAAGTCAAAAGTCTATGGGAGAAGATACAATTCATGTAATTTTTCATTTGACTTTATTTATCGGGAACTATTATATCACTGCATGTACACAGAAAGTTTGCTCAAAAAACTTTTCAGTCAATTTATTAACAAGATACGCAGTTCTTAGTCATCAAAATAGCAATGTATTTAGAATTTCTCTTTTTTAACTACAATATTGGAAAAACCTGTATAGAATTTTACGGATCATCTTTATCTTCGTAACTAATTAAAAAAAACTGGCGACTATTTCCACCATGTCCAAGTGTGCGTCAGCAAAAATTTATTACAAAACACGTACATTGCAATAAATTATTAAGTTTCTCGTGTTTTCAAGCATTCCAATTTTACTCGACAATTCTAGAAAATGTATTGCATGCAGTATTTTAGTAATGAGTAGATAAGTTACATAAAGAAATATATAAATAGTACCTATTTGTTTTATATCTCAAAACTTAGTGATCATTTCTCTTTGCGTATTTAATTGTAAAATCATGTTCGTGTGCTTTTGAACGTTGACATACGAAGAAAAATCATTACGTAAAATATCGTCTACTAAAAAAAACTACTTTCTACTTTCTAATACATATGTGTTGCTGTCTTTAATCGTTTGATAATAACGATTAAGATAATAACGATAATAACGATAACGAAAGCAGTTAAAGAAATAAACCAATAAAGTTAGAAAAAATAATAACGAAAATGACATTTGAGTATATCGTCACGAGAAATATAGTATAAGCCACTTAAATGAAGATTGTGCTTCGTACTATACAATGCATAACCTGTGATGAGTATATATGTACTGACTGTGGATCCAAAGGACTTGACAATCTCTAATATTACCGTCAGTAGTTTAGATCAGGGGCAATATCATATACTACTGTAAGAGAAATTAAATCCTCCCAACCCTAAAAGGACAGCCTTTTACTTGTTGCTAAGCTACAAAAGATCATGTGTAACAGGTCTCCTCTCTCCGGCGCTTGTACATAATAAATTTGCAGCAAGCCTCAAGCCTCAATTTTTCCTCGGACCGCACCATCGCGAAGAGCCTTCTTTCGAGAGCAAGGAAAGTCTTCGTCTGCCTTCGTCAACGAACGATCGCCACATGAACGGAATCACTCATTTATCAACCACGTTTTTTTTAGTTTATTTATTAGAATATTTACAATCAATTCTCGTTGAGAATTTTCAGTAACTTCATTTGGCGTGATACAATGACATGGCTTATAATAGTTTTATATTGTTGGTTCTAGTAGAATCTAAGGATTTAATCTAGAGGGTATTTTCTTTTTAGTCTGCGGATCTGGTCCGTCGTGTCCAGTAGTTGGGTGACTAATGGGTTGTGGTGGTTGTTGACTCTTGTGTTATATCTGCTTCTGGACTTGTGTATTTCATCTTTGACTGTAGGTATCTTGAAGTCGCGATGGATTGTTTCGTTTGTAACATACCAGGGTGCATTTAATAGGGATCTTAGCGTTTTCGATTGGAAGCGTTGGAGTATTTCAATATTGGAATTACTTGCTGTTCCCCATAGTTGGATTCCGTAGGTCCAGACAGGTTTTATTACGATCTTATAGAGCGTAATTTTGTTCTGCGTGCTTAGGTTGGAGCGATGGCCAATGAGCCAATAAAATTTTTTGAGTTTGTCCCTGAGTTGTTTAGATTTGTCTACGATATGTTGTTTCCAGGTTAATCTCCTGTCCAGAGTCATACCCAGGTATCTGACTGTGTCCTTGTTGGGAACTGTTATATTGTTAATGGAGACCTGTGGGCAGGTTTGTTTTCGCAGCGTGAAGGTTACATGTGTGGATTCTTTTTCATTAATTTTGAAGCCCCATTTATAGAACCACTTTTTCATTGAGTCGAATCGGATGAAGCTATTATCGGATTGGCGTGGGACGCTAATAGCGCTGTGTCGTCGGCAAATGTTGCTATGGTTATTTCTGTCGATATTGGAAAATGGGCAGTGTAGATGGAGAACAGAAGGAGTCCGAGGACACTGCCTTCGGGTATGACCGCTTCTATTGGGAAAGTTGTGGTAATGGCGTCTGCGTATTTAACCATGAATTGCCTATTGGTTAGGTAGTACTTTAGGATGGAGTAGTAAGTGTGTGGTAGGACTTTTTTAAGTTTGTAAAGAAGCCCTTCATGCCATACTTTGTCGAATGCCTGTTGAATATCAAGGAATACCGCTGAGCAGTATTTTTTCTTTTCAAGGGTTTGGCTGATATTGTGTGTTATTCGGTGGATTTGCTCTATGGTGGAATGCTGCTTCCGAAAACCGAATTGATGATCTGGCAGGGTTTTCAGATCCTCTAGGAGTGGAAGGAGTCGATTCGTTAGCAACTTTTCGAATAGTTTTGGCAAAGTGGGTAGAAGACTAATGGGGCGATAGGAGCTAGTTTCGTGTATTGGTTTTCCGGGTTTAGGGATGAGCTTAATTTGTGACGTTTTCCAGGTTTTGGGATAGTATTCAAGACGAAGAATTGCGTTGAAGATTGAAGAAATGAGTGTAATCCCTTTTAAAGGTAGTTCCTTAATTGCTTTGTTACTTATTTGATCATGTCCAGGTGCTTTCCTGGAGTTCAGACGATGGATTAATTCAGTAACCTCTAAAGAAGTTAAAGGTTTAATGGGGAGAGACATTTGGAAGGAAGAATGCAGATATTCTGCTATTTCCGGAGCAGTATTGGAGGAATGAGGTTTAAAAACGTTGGATAGGTAGTTGGCGAAAAGGTTGGCTTTTTCTATAGGGCTTCGTGCCCATCCGCCTTGCGGACAGCGAATTGGTAGGATTATTTGCGGGGGACGCGTGAGTTTCCTGGAGGCCTTCCATAGTGAGTAGTTGGAGTCGGCAGAGGGGGACAAATTGACGAGGTACTTTTGGAAACAGTCATTTTTGTATTTTTTAATGATTTAATGATTTTTTAATGATTTTAATGATTTTGGTTAACTTCCTGGTTGCGTTGTTTAGCTTGCGTTTGTCGTCCGATATTCTATGGGTTTACCATACTCTTCTTAGTCTTCGTTTTTCTGCGATTTTGTTTAATATGTAATGGGGATATTCGTGTTTACTGATAGAAGTCTTAATAGGTGTTGAGGAGCGGATAGCGTTTATTATGCTCGTGTTTAAGTATTCTGTGGCAGTTTCGATATCTTCCTTTGTTTTTAGTGAGATTGAGGCAGAGGTTGAGCGGTTAAAGACTTCTCTAAAGAACTGCCAGTTGGTGAGTTGGTTATGAATAAGGCCATTAGGTGGGTTCTCGATTATTGCTGAACCGACTGTTGCTATTACGGGGGAGTGGTCGGAAGAGAGTTCAGTCGAGGAGCTGATTTGGACATATCTGGGCGAGATATTTTTGATTATGAAGAAGTCGAGTAAATCGGGGATTTTGTTAGTGTCAGTGGGCCAGTATGTGGGTTCATATGTGGTGAGGTAGTTGAGATTGTTGGTGGTTATGCTTTTCAGGAGGTTTTTGCCTCTTGCTGTGACAAGTCTGCTGCCCCATTGGGTATGTTTGGCGTCATAGTCTCCTCCAGCTATGAATCTATAGCCTAGGGTGTCAAAGAGGCTGTCGAAGTTCTCTTTAGCAATCGAGTGTCTGGGAGGGCAGTATACTGCTGTGGTGGTGATTGTACCATGGCGGTCTTCTATTGCTACGCTTGTGGCTTGAAGGTAGTCTTTCTGGAATGATGGAAGCTCGTAGTGCTTAATTTGATGATGATTCCGGTGCCGCCGTGTGTCTTTCCACTGGGGTGTTGGGTATGGTAGAAGTTGTAGCCGTGTATTTTTCTTCGAAAAGCCGAGCATTACGTCGATTTGCTGTTGTTTTAAGAATAGTTCTAGTTCAAATTTGTGCTGAGCTAGACCGTTGGCGTTCCACAGAGCTATACGCATTGGTTTTACTTTGCTTCTGTGCGTATGAATTTGTCCATGAAGAGTGTGAGTAGTGACAGCAAGTTGTTATTTTGCTCTGTTTGCTTCTCGATTACTTTTTCGAGTCTGGTGAAGTTGTCTGTGTTTTGTGGGGTGGGAACACTATTTTCTGAGTGTCCACTGTGGGTTTTCGAGTTGTTTATGTTTCCTTGTGTTGCCTGGGCATATGACATTGATGGTGTGGTGAATTTTTGGGGTCTAGGTTCTTGTATGGTTATCTCCTTGGGTCTCTGTTTTGGATACTTGATATTATGTAGTGTTTTATAGGCTGAGCATCCTTTGTAGTTCGCAGGATGCTCTCCTTGACAGTGGATGCACTTCGCGGGGCTTTCTGGGGATTTAGTGCATTGGTCAGTGGGGTGACTACCTGCACATTTTACGCACCGGAAATTATGATTGTAGCATTTCTGCGTGTGGCCATACTTTGGCACCTTGTGCATTGTACTATCTCTTTCTTTACAAGAGGTGGTTCGATCTTAACTATGGAGTTCATCGGCCGGTTGACATTGTAGTTTTCTTTGTTATTTTCTTTTTGTTTTATATCTATGAAAAATAGCGATAGTGGATTTTTTTGATTCTATGTCTTATGTTGCTGATGTTAGTTACCTCGTGGTCATGCTTTAGAAGTTCGAACTTTAGTTCGTCTAGATTGACTGAGTGGTGGATATTACGTAGCAGCACACGAAAACGTTTTTCTTGCTTGAGCTGGTATGTGTGGAAGTTTGCATTCAAGGTTTTTAGCAACTTAATTAATTTTCTGTAGGCGTCTGGGTTGGACGGCAGATATCTTTCTCGATAGACTTTATCATTGTTTGAATGTCGATGACATCGTCAATGAAGATTGGCGGGGGAGGAGGAATTCTTTGGGTATGTAGTTTATTTACCGTTTCGGTTGTGTTCATGGAATCTTCTGTAGTCTCAAGTATTAAGAACCTGTTGTAGGTGGTCACTTGGCTAGCTGGTGGTTTAGTTTGACTCTTGTTCACATTTGTCTTGATTGTTTCCAGCTTGCGTTTTTTCGTGTGCTGGTCGTTTGCAAAGAGAGATGTATTGCCCCTTTGCCACGGGGAGGAAGAAAGGCGGTGTTATAACTTAGCTCCGGAGAGCCTGTTTGGGATGTTTGGGCCATCATCGAGCTAGTTAATTCAATATGAAAAAACTAGTCGAGAGACTATGTGAACACTTAGCTAGGTTTGTTGGATTCATTTTCGACAGATGAGCGTCACGTGTAGTTTTGTGAACTTCACAGGGCACCGGACACACGTCTGCACGCTTCGGCACTCATCAGCAAACTGGAATCAAATAATAAAAAAAAAATCTGTTTCGATAATCCCAATAGGTCGTGCTCTTAACACCTTCGCATTACTGAGTGAGGGATAAATTCAGAAACTTGTTGCAGCCTTCTAAAGTGCGGCACTATTCCAAATATCCTAAAAGGTTATGCTCTAATTACTTCCGCGACAACCGAATGGATTCAAAAACTTATCGCACCGTTCTAAAGCGCGGGGCTATTTTGAATTTCCAAATTATTGTATCCTTGATGTTCTAATTCATTAGTATAACCGTATCAGTAGCGTTAATTAGCCTATCAATACGATTGGTAAATAAACTTTCGGCTAATGTGCTATGTGCGGGAGTACTAGCAGGGGAAGGATTAAAGTTTTCTTGGAATAAATAAATCTTTTCGATATCCTCTTAAGTGGTGATTTATTTGAATTATTTAGTTATAAGTTTAGTAACAAGGTTCTGTTATTAATTCTTTATGCAAGTTATGAAACAGGGATAATAGTTATTATCTACTAGCGATGGAGCTTTAGATTAACGGAGAAAAATAGATTTCTGTTCTATGATTAATCCTGATTCCTTTCAAACTTTCTCTTCTTCACTTTTAATTTCGGCGGCTAATTAATGTTTAAACCAACATTCTACGCGTTTCTTACCGTTATGGTTTTTGCTTCTATGATTCCTTCTTGCCTCTGACATTTAACATGAACAATGGTTATTTGTAACAATAATACTCTTTGTGGATAACCTATGTGGTTTCGCAAGTCTTGCCCAAAGATGAGTAGATATTTCTACTAACAGTGGGGGGAGAAATGCGGAAACCCGCAGTCTTTCGTACATCTGTCTGTTCGCAGTCTGTCTTCAGTTATTGAAGGCACCGTAATCTGCGCGATTCTTTCAATCACAACGAGATCACAAGTTAGCACAGCAAACGGTCATTTTAAATGTTTAATGTTCTTAAAGAAGGTCTGATTAAATATACAATAATAATTCTTAAGTTGATGATAATGGTCAATGAATAATTTCATTCGAATTGTACATGTGTCGAATAGTACAAGTCTGAAATAATTGAAGAAGAGAATGTTACAATGTCTGAGACTCTCACCTTGCTTATATATATCGTCGATTGCACTTTGGAAAAATCACACTAAATGATATATAATAATTGTTCGAAGACTGGCCGTATAATTCGTTGACAATTGACTCTCGACCAATTCTCTACTCTACTAAACCTTTTGCTCGACTAAACTATTAATTCTTGACCAAATTTTTACTGAACTAAAAACGACTGAATCTCAATTGAAAACTGACTAACTGAACTGACTGAATCTTTATTCAACCAAAACTTAACTCCGCTGCAAGCTGACTGAACTGACTGACCGACTTAAACTAAAAGCTGAACTTAACTGAACTGACTTCTAAACTGGCTACGCTTATTTATACTAAAACCACTATGGGATAATTGTCACGCGATAGTTTGTTTCCATGGTAACGCGGAGTTTTGGCACGTAATTATCTTTGCGGATGCTGCAGTCTTCGTTTCTGTTGGTGTCATTCTGAAAGTATTAGAGTTTCTTCTCTCCGCTGATATGGTTTTCGTGGACGCATTGTTGGGATTTTCCCTTTTAGAAACCTTTGCTGCTGCATTCTTCTTGCAGTATTAGTTTCTGTTGATGATAAGTTGTACTTTCCTTGACACGTGGTTACCTTTGCTGATACCGATACTTGATCCTTTAGCGCGTGATAGTTGCTTGTCTTCGCTGATACTGCGTGAGAAGATCGTGGTCTCTCAACTCTCGCTGTCTGCTTATCGTACTCAGTATTGTGATGGGGAGAGGGCGCGAAAGGCGGTACGGGTCGGCGGATGTCTCATTGTTCCTTGTTTCGATTTCAATATTCTTAGGTCAGCTTTTAATTTTGTTCAATAATGTTATTGTGTATTTTTTCGTTAATTTATTGCGATATTTAAAAAAATGCGTCATATCCTTTGTTTCCCTTAAGCTTTCTGTTCCTAATTCTATTTGCCTAAAGTTGTGGCTCGCACTATTTGCGAATGATGACGGATTCCTTTTTTGTCTCACGTTACGGCTCGTGTGAAACAGGGACGTGACAACGACATTTCGACAAACAGCATGTATTTTCAAATTTTCTACTTTCGTCTTTTCTTGCAACAATAGCAAATACTGGGTCATAAATTTCATCATACAACGAGACCAAAATATATAGATTGACTGTGAATGCACAGCTGCCGACAATTCTCAATGCGTACTAGACTTTTATCTGTATGGATTTGAATTTTGTCTCTAAAATACACTAAAAACTGTTATATTTCGGATGTAATGTCACACGTATGGTGTAATATGTGATATTTCATAGTCTCTATTTATCGAATACTATCAAAAGATGCAAAACAAGTTAAAAAAGATTGGTGCCTGGAAACGAAATTTAGTCAAAAAGTTAAAACACCAAACAAAATAAAATGAAACTATCATACACATGTTCACTATTCAAACACGTTAATTAAGATATATCAACTAAAGTGAGTTTCTACGATTCAGTAATGTTTGGCAATTTGAGAAGCATTATGGCAGATAAGAAATTCAATATTTGTGTACAGCATTTACAGAAAGCTAATAGCTACTAGCCAAGCTACTAGAAAAGATATGTATAATAGTTCCATATGACGATGAAAAAATATTTATGCCAGTACGATTAACATGCAAAGTGCCAAGAGTTAATGTTAAATCTAAATGGTGTATGGAAAATGTATTAAAATTATTGCATCGCTCCATTAATCCATTATCGTTTAAAAGAGAATATTCTCTTTTCTTCTGTAAAAAAAATATAATAAACAATTAATTTCTCTTTCTTAAGCAACTTACAATTAGTTTAATTATCATATCATTTTGTTATTCTCATACTTGTCTATCTCGGACAGAAAAGCAGATATGAACTTTTCCATAGATCGTAAAATTAAAATAGGTTCTTGTAGCGTGGAACTCAATAGGTTCTTGTCTATGCTAGCGTGCAATTCAACAGGGCAGGTTCATACTTTTATAGGTTCTTGTATATGCTTGCATGTACCACCTTTAGCACTTGACCGTATGGTGCAGCACTAGCCCAGAAACAACCAGAATCACAAGAGTGAGTACACCCATTTCTTCTCTAATGATACGTATTTATATAATCGAAGTGTTTTTCTCATGTTCTTGTTATAATAAGTGACTCATAATTTAATTTAAAATGGCTACAAATCCCACAAACTCTTAAATACCTTTGAGAAAATTGTATTATAAAGAGAGAAGAAAATATATCATCTTTTACAATAGTTGTAGGTATTTTCATAATGTTATATCTCAAAATATGTGTACATAGAAATTATTATACATACATATACATATACAATGTAATTGTTGCATACAGAATACCTCATTCGAATCGGATATTTAAACTTTTCCGTTGCTATTAAAGATGAAAAGAGATGATTAAGAGCAATTTAAATAGATTTAAAGCACGCATTTAGACTCTCATAATTAAGCCAATATTACTAGCCAAATATCACAAATTAAAGAAAAAAATTAAAGAAAAAAATTAAAGAAAAATAAATTATCTCCTAATATAATTTTAAATGTGGAATAGTTTGTTCTTTATCACATAAGGAACAATTACTATCTCACATATAAATGTAAAAATACATAACAAAATTAAAGATTGAAAATTTTTGGGTTATTTCATTATAAGATGCAATGTATTATTACCTTGATCATGATAAAAACGTGTTCCTAAAATCATTTTAAAGATTATTTACTAATGACGAAATGTGTTGTTATATATTTGCTAACGAAGGAGGAAAAATAAATATAATATTAATTAATGGTAGAGTTACATACATGGCTTTTTGTAGAAATTTATTGATCTGTTAAACATGTAACGAAATATGCTACTTTACTATTTTTATATTGTATCAATTTAAATTCATTTCACTCGTACAACATCTCTTCAATATTATGGTATAATCAACCAATATTGAATTTGTCTTGTTACTAACTAATAACATTGCATTATAAAGAAGCAAATATTATCAAACACACGCCTTAAAACATTTAAGTTTTTAGCAAATTTTTTGTTACCTTTAATAGCAGAAAGAATAATTTGGATGTTTAATTTACTTGAAATACCTTGTATAAAGTTCACTATTCATAGTTGCAAATAAATTATATTGCTTTTACAATTTAATAATTGCAAGTAATAACGTATTTGCTGATATATTTTTATGCTGATAAAATTGTATCATATTGCAGATTTTATTGTTGTGTATATAGTAAATTATAAATTCTTACAGATAAAATGGCCAAGTCGGACAATTTTAAAGATCATGTTAAGATAGCTGAAGAAAATATTGTCGTACGTATGTGCATTTATATTTATTGTATTTAAACTTATAGATATTAATAATATTTACTTCATTTCATTTTCTTTGTTGTTAAAAACTGTAAAAAACTGATTTTGTTGCATTGCTATTACAATGTACATCTCAAAAAGCTTTGCTTTCCATTTTGTGTTAACACCCTATTATGTTTCATTTATTCTGGTAACTGAACTATTATATGAAGTGTGGTGATGCTTTGAAAGAATACCTTGAACCTAGATTCGAGTGTCCTATTTGTTTAACTTGGCTGCGTGATCCAGTTTTAACATCTTGTGGTCATAAATTCTGTTCGCAATGTATATACACTTGGCTTCAGTAAGTTATATTTCAAGATGTTATAAAGTAACATGCATAAATATGTATATATACATATAACATATTATATTTATATTTTACATTTATGAATTTTTATATTTTAGAAAAGAAGGTGCTTGTTGTCCAGTTGATAGCAAAAGTTTAAAATCTGAAAATGATTTATTCAGAGATTTATATACAAGCAGAGAGATATCA
Organism: Bombus affinis; assembly: GCF_024516045.1. Taxonomy (NCBI): domain Eukaryota; kingdom Metazoa; phylum Arthropoda; class Insecta; order Hymenoptera; family Apidae; genus Bombus; species Bombus affinis. The sequence goes on along the minus strand of NC_066346.1, from coordinate 13,087,164 downwards.
CAACAACGTATACCTTGTCTCTACCAACAATTTGGCTGTGAGATTAAAATGTCCCCAATGGATATGGAAACACATATAAATGGATGCTCATATAAAAGAAATCTGGCAGATTCACGAACTGTCTATTGTTCCTTTAAGAATGTTGGTTGCATGAAAACTTTTCATACTGAAGAGGATTTACATGCACATTTAGAAGGAAATATAAATATCCATTTAATTGTTAGTTTATTTTATTTGATACAATCATATTTTGTTACAATATAGAAATGACTTTCCATCTATTTCATAGATGATCCTGAACATATTAACACAACTATCTGTTTCAAAAAATAACGTTAATGCTATAGCTGCAGAATCTAAATTATGGGATCCTCCACCAAAAAATACAACTTCTATAGAAAAAAATGAACCACCATTAGATTGGCAATACTTATTAAAGTAAATTCTTTTTGCATGCTATTGTATAAAAACTTTCTATAGGGCATGTTAAATACTTTATTATAATTAAATATATTATCCTCTATTAGGAATTTATATGAAAGGATAGTGGTGCTGGAACAAGAAAACAAGGAGCTATCTATAACCATTTCTAATTACAAAACTCAACTCACAACTTTGCAAACTTCTTTACGATTTAGTCAGGAAGAAATCTCTTTACGTAGTTGTAATGGAGTTTATATTTGGAGATTACATTGTTTTCATGAGAAACTTGAAACCATGATGAATGATTCGTTAAAAATGTTTTATAGTCCTGGCTTTTATACGAGCCCTAATGGTTACAAGATTTGTGCTAGAATTAATATATCTTCTAAAGATCCTGAATCTCTATCACTCCTTCTGCATATAATGAAGTCAGAAAATGATGATGGTCTAGATTGGCCATTCAATGGAACAATGTACTTTGTTTTGGTTCATCCAGATAATCGGGAGAAAGATATACGAGAAATAACTTCATCAAGACCAGATCTTGAAGCATTTAGAAAACCAATATGTGAACTCAATAAGCGCAGTTTTGGTTATACAGAATTTGTGCGGATACGAGATTTACCTGATTTTTTGGAAAATGATTGTTTAATTTTCAGGATAGAAGTTCATGTTTATGATAAATTTAAAATATCAATATAATTCAAAAATATCAATATATTCAAGTGTTTGTGACATTGGTTTTTTTCGTTGTTTAAAATTAGAGCCGTTTTTAAGAAATTTACTAAAAATTTCCATCCTTATGTTAATATAACAAGTAAAAATTCATAAGAGACATTTAAGCATAATGAAATGTCTAATTTACATAACAATATGTTAAGTATTATAATGATATTCATATTATGTATTGTAATACATTTTGTAAAATTATACAATCATTCAGATAACAATTCTTTAAAACTTTGATTTGGCACAAATGCATATCATTTAATCTGAAACTTGAATAATATAACACATTCAGGTGCATTTTTATACAACCAACGATTCCTCTCATTGAATTCATTGTCAAATAGAAGACAAAATGGCAAAGAAACTCAGAGTGTAAATTACACTAAAAACGTACAATTTTAGATGTGGGTAACTCTTGAACCGCTATATTCCTGAAATTAAAGCTCGAAAACTAATAAATGATACAAAAAAAAGACTATAATTTTGTGTTTCCTAAAATAAAGTTTAAATCCGAAACGCATCCATTCGGAATCATATAAATTTGCATTTTTATCAAAAAGTACGCACTTGATTTGATTGAATGTCTTAAAGTTGTGCTGAAAAGAAATGTATTTATTTTAATGTAAAAATCTGTTGCCTTTTTATAAATATTGAATACAATCTTTAATTCACTTTAGATGTAAGTAAAATATTATACGTGTTTTGTAAGCAACTGTAATCCGTCCTGTAATGTGATCAAAATTAATTCTATTTGTCTATAAATATTTAATTGAAATAAAACTTTTAATTCACATATATATGTATTAATATTTTTCCTCGAGATTTCAGAAACATACAACAATATATTTTAGATACATACAGTAGCGAACATATACCTTTAAATATACCAATTAATTAAAAATTTTGTGACCTTATAGGACTGTTCCATCCTCCCCGACATCGATAATTTTTGAATATGTTATAGAAATCAACCTTGCGAATTTTCCCTTATGCACATAACCACCGGTCCCGTTTAATTTCCAAGCATTGGTAAAAGACTGCTGATATCACTACAGTATATTTCTGCCTATGGCTATCCGCCCGTGGTATTATATACGCCAGTTTGGTTGCCGGCCGTTTATCTTCTGTTTGTAACCGAGGTTTGGACGAGCGTAAAAATCCTGTGCACAATATATATGAGAGGCTGCAAGAAATGTCTGTTTCAATTAAATTCAATTAAAAATGAATATAATCAATGTATTAATCTTATGATTAGGATAAATTTTCCAATCCGGCCGCCTTGTGGCGTCCGACAATACTTATCTCAATCTGCAATATCTCAAAACGCACAAAATAATAACGATTACTTTATCTCGTAAAATAATACCAATTATTCATTTGCATATTATTTTTACAATTAATTTGTTATTATTATATGCAAATGGCATAAAATGATATTAAAATAGATTTAAAGATCTACCCCAAACCCAACACATTGATGATTTTCATCTTTAAGTGAATTATAATAGACATTTGAGAAGAATTAAGGAAACGACAAGTCGGGGGCATAGTGGTAGGAGAAAGAAAGGTATGGTCATTGACATATGCAGACGATATTGTGCTGATGACGGATAGAAAAGAGGAGCTAAAGAAAATGCTAAAGAGATTCAAAAAATTTTTGAAGGAAACCGAATTGGAACTGAGCACGGAGAAGACCAAGATAGTAGTTTTTGAAAAAAGAAAGAACGAGAGGAGACAAAGAAAATGGAAATGGGGAGAGCGAGAATTAGGAGATATGGACAAGATAAGGTACCTAGGGTACATACTATAGAAGAACGCCAGTGATGAGAAACACATACAAGACAGGAAAAACAGAGCAACAATAGCAATGAAGAAAACATGGAGCGTGAAAGAAAGAATTTTCAAACAGGACTACAAGAGGAGAATGAAGATGTTTGGAGCACTGGTAGAGATCATGGCGCTGTTTGGAGCAGAGGTATGGGACTGGGACATGGAAGAAAAACTGGATAGAATACAAAGAAGATATGTGAAATGGATCTTAGGTTTAGATATGACAACACCAAATTATATATTGATAGAAGAATGCAAGCTAACAGAAATCAAAGAAAAATCATCAAGAAGAGCAGCAAGGTATGAAGGAAAAGCCATAGAATCAAAAAAGGGGCTAGTAAGGAAGTGTATAAAGGAAAGAGAGAGAAACTGGGGAAATGGCCAGAAGGGGAAAAAGCAAGAAAGAGAAAGAAGGGACTACAAGAGGTAAGAAATGGAAGGACACAGATGGAAGCAAGAGAATAGCAAGAAAGGATGACAGTAGACCAAATTATAGAAGGAAGAAGAAAGAGAGAAGCAGAAGAGAAGGGGAAAAGGATAAGGGAATCCAAATATAACATATATTATAGAAAAATCGCCAAAGAAGAATTACCAAAATACTTGAAAGGTAGGATAAAATGGAAGGACAGAAAAATATTAGCAAAATACAGATGTGGAAAGAAAACCAAAGCAAGGGAATACTGGAAAGAAGAGGGAGAAAAAAGATGCAGGCTATGTAAAAGGAAAGAAGAAGACCTGAGACATGTAATAAAAGAATGCGAAATAATGGGAGGACCAAAGAACACAGAAAAAATACTAAACGAGACTGGAGAAGGACTAACAGAACTAAAAACAATAATGGAGAAAAGAAGGGCAATACAAGACGGGGAGGAACGACAATAAGGAAGCACAGCAAGGAGGCAAAAGCTTAAAAGTTGCTATAGTTTTAGAAACAGAATAATTAAGGGAGTGCAATGTAATATAAAAGTGCAATATAATAGAGTGGATAAGAAGAGAGGTAGATATATGAGAAGCGAAATAGATATGAGATGTAAAACCGAAAGTTCGTCCAAAGCCGAAAGGCATGGACTAAACAATAATAAATAATAAATAAATATAATAGACATTTGTTGCATCCTCGGATGTATACATTGTGCACGGGTCCTTTATATTCGTCCGACTCACAGTTACAAACAGAAAATAAGCGGCAACCAAACTGACATATACGGTCAAATAGACGCACAATTATAAGCAGAAATACACTACAGTGGTACCTGCAGTTTTTTACAAATGTCTCGAAAGTTTCTGAAATCGAGTCTATAATTATATGTATAGCAAAAAGTTGTTCAAACTCTAAAAAGCTTTACGCGAAAAAAATAGTCTTAGAGTATCCATCATTTTTATGGCATTTCCAATAACTTTACGAAAAGAATTGCTTTTTCAATAGAAAGTCAAGATTACCTTGACTTTTGCAAATGGTATGTACGAGTACCAAAAAGTAATACTTGCTTTGAAATAACAACAATAAAAATGCATTTTAAAAAGATTTTTTAATTTGTAACTTTAGTATATATATACTACTATACATTTATCGTAACATTATACGAGTTTTTGTATATCTTCATCATGATTCCGCCGCTAGTTCCCATACTCATCGTCTTACGCAATCCTTTAAATCATCGTGTCTTGTGAAGCATTATCGACCAAACAATTCTTTAAGTTTTGCAAAAAACTGGGATGAAATCGCAGATTCGTTCTTGAGTTCCTCCGTAATGAGAGATGAGCAGCCTGAATGCTTACGATCACGTATAGTTTCTCTGTCCCTATCAAATTAGTCCCTATAAATTATTGATTAGTCCCTATTGAAAAATTATTTTATGAAACAGATGAAATTATGTAGTAAATAAATTCAACAATAATAATACACCGTTTTGCATAGTATGCTATAATGCTATAATAGACAAGTAGAACACTAACTTTAGATAATACTTTTTTTTATCTTATCTTAAAGTATTTACAATCAATTCCTCTTAGGAATTTGCTGTCTTTATCTGTTGGTATTTTTAGGTCTTTACCTATATTTTTGTTTCTGACATACCATGGGGCATTGACTATTACAGCGATCCTAGTTTATTTATGTGACTCATTATTGCTGTCCCCGTTAGTGGTATTCCGTACATTCAAATTGGTTTTATTATTGTTTTGTAAATTTTTAGTTTATTTTCCATGCTGAGTTTAGAGTTTCGACTAGTTAGCCAGTACATCTGTCTTCTTTTTATCCGAAGGCGAAAACGTGAGGTTCGTTTTTTCAGGGACCGTATTCTTTTTATGTGACGCCAAATTTAAACTTCTTCGTCGACATCTAAACCGCTTTGCCTTCTCGGCTAATTACATTTCTAACACTGCAAGAGTATATGTTACACTATTGCCATACCCACATATTTTCACGAATTATAATTATAATTAAGTTACTATATTAAGTTATATATTATAATTAAGTTACTTCTGAAGTAAATACATAACCCTTTAAATACAGGAACATTTCCTATGGTTAAGTCGGATGGCTATTTTATCTAGGGGTTTTTTGTAGTTTATGAATTTTCAGTAGCGTTGTGCGAGGCAAGGATTATCGTGTCGCCTGCAAATGTGACAAGTATAATTTTTCATCGGTATGTCTGCCGTATAATAAGATAATTAAGATACAAGCACATTAAATAATAAGTAACACTTCCAATAGATCTGTGAATGAATGAAAAATCAGGAAATAAAAAAATAAAAGATATGGATAAATAAAATAATAATCCACAAAATAATAATATAAATAATATCCATATTCACGTTCTAATCATAGAAGTCAAAATTTCTGAACTCAAAATAATGTGAAAATCATAGTTTAGTAGAATCATTGAATTCATTTTGGAGTCAGCTATAACTCTATCAAATTAAGAATATATAGTGTCATTTGCAAAAATCAAGCAAATTTTTTTATTGTTGTTTCTAACCAAATTGAGACTGATCCTTTGCTTTAAACAATTTTTTGTGAGATTAATGGAAATGCCACGTAAACAGTGTCCCTCAACTATAGTCCTGTACATACGATAAATATTCAAACAGTTCCATTACAATACATAGCTATGAAATGTTGATTAGATAACAATAATACATACATATGTATATAATTGCCATCATACTTATATACTTAAATATATGTATGTACTTTGTTCCATTATATTAACTTGTACGCAAGTGGGTTTAGTGGAACAAGTAAGTAGTAACAGACCTATCAGAATATAAACTGTGTTACATTTACTTCGTCAGTAAGAATTAAAATAAAATGCAGATAAATATTATACTTATTATATTCATTTCTGCTTCATTATTTACGGGCATTGTTGGACTATCACTCATTTATATGGAGGCCTACCTGCCTATTTTGATAGTTCGTTCTTTTCGTTACGGTAAATATTCTGTTACTTATCAATCAATAATTAAAAATACAGAAGTACCTAAAAGGTGAGTAATAATAATATAATACATTAATTAATTATTATATTGGCTAATTTGTTGAAAAACCCATGGATTTGAATGGGACACTTTTTAATCATTTTGTTGTGACATACATATAACAAGAGAAATAATAAAAAGGATCGAATGAATCCTACTGATTTTAAGAAAAAATAAAGTACTGTTGATATTAATAGGTGTCAGCTAGATTAAGCACATTATATACATTTATTATATTTAACAATCGATAATTTAATTAAAAAAGACATATTGTTAGCATATCCATGAACAATATTAATATACGGATGTATTCGCATATTATTTTTCTTCTTATATGTACGTCACAACAGAGTGATTAAAAGAAGTTCCATTCAAATCCTATCAACTGAGAAAGTAGCTTTTCAACAAATTCATCAATATATTATTAGTTTATTACAATATTTTTAGGAATGTAATCATTTATAACATTTTAGATGGTTTAAACATTTTTATGTTTTGGCTGCACCAGTTTCAAGCTATGTCTTATATTTAATAATTTGTAAATTTTTATGGACGGGTAATAGTTCCAAAACTGTTATATGGATATTAAATATATGTTTGGGATCATTCAGACAAGCACTAGGTAAATACTTAGATATTATTGAATTTTAAATTTACTTATTAAAGTCTGGATAAGTGCTCGAAAATAAATCGTCGAAAATTGAAAGAGAAATAAATTCGAGAATTGACTTGATTAAAAGAAATATGTGTATTGGTATGTGAATGACGATGGAGCATTTAGGCGTAGATCATTAGGCATAAAAATTAGGCGTAAAAAACTAATAAAAAATATCTTTTATTAGTAATCATTTAACAAATGTTTTACAGTATCACCAGAAAGTACATTTATAGCAACTCTACTTTTAACTTTACACTGCTGGAAACGATTTTATGAAACACATTTTGTAAATATCTTTAGTGATAGTATGATGAATATTATCCATTACTTAATGGGATACATACATTACATAGGAACTTTTATATGTATCATAGGTGAATCTGATGGTTTTGTTGAAGGTAATTAAACACTTATAAATATCAGATTAAAATTTGTTTTTAATCAATAGAGCCCAATTTCTTTTAAAGCTGCATGTTCCTCATATAGGTTCAGAAGGAAACTTTTCCTGGAGAAGAATTACATACGTACAACTAATATGTGCTATTATTTGTGTACTATCATCATATGTACAACTCAGGACAAATTTTATTCTTAGTAACTTACGATGTAATAAAGATAGAAAGATTACTTCCACAGCATATAAAATACCACATGGTGGTCTGTTTGAGTATATATCAGGCGCATTGCAATTTACAGAGATAATTATTTATATACTACTTTCTATTATCTTATGGCAAAGTACTAATTTTCATTATATTACACTTTGGGTCATAATTAATCAGGTAAAAATATTATATAACATTTTTAAAGTATGTATGTAACTTTGAATTAATAATTTCTTTCTTTTATTTTAGACTGTTACTGCTATACTGACTCACAAATGGTATATACAAACATTTAAAAATTATCCAATGTCACGAAGAATTCTACTTCCTTATATTTTTTAAGTATGACAAAATTCTTTTTATTATACATATAATGTTATTACAGAAATCTTAATTATATTTACGAAGTAATATTATAATTAAATGAAAGAAGTGAAACAGTTATATCTCCTTAATAATGTATATCTTTTTATAACATTTGAAATAAATTATATTAAGCAATATATGCCTACTTCAGTGTGGCTCTGGTCCACATAAACCTGCAAGTCTACACCATCACTATTTTCTCATAGTTCTCACATGTTATACCCTCATAATATCTCCAACCACTAATGATCTTGCGTAATTGATGTGACTTAAGACAATAATAAAACAAATATGATTTTAAATATTAATTTATTTAACATTACGTACAAACAAATGTAAACTATGATTAAAATACTACACTTTAACAATAATTAAAGCTAAAGTATTTATTTATTATTTGTATCCTAATTTTTAATCTTGACAAATAAGTGAGAAATTTTCTTTGCAATATATACAAATATTGAGTTCTTGCATATTTATTTATTCTTTCACTTGAACAGTAAGCTGAAACAAATAATTTAATCCTCTCTGAGATACGAGATAATAGTAATTCTTAGAAAAATATAAAAAGTGGAGTATATTGATATATTTATTCAGAATTTTTGCATACACCACAATAATTAATGTTTTTATAAATATATTAATATACACCAACATGGAAATGTTTTATCAATTAAGAATAAAATACAAATTAAAAATATTTTATTTACCTGTATGGATAGCCCTGTACTTTGTTCCTAAATATTGATAACAGCAAACTAAAGAAGATAGCAACTAATCCAGCGCCTATTGCTGCGAATATTCGTCGCTTTTTTACATCACCTTTACGTGAGGCAGCTTCAGTCATTAATATTATACCCAATACCACTGCTCCATCTTATTACATTTTGTTAAGAAAAATATTAGCTATATATGTATGCATTGAAAAAGTCATGGTAAGGTCATAACAACTGTATAGTACGCAAACCATAACATTTCACTGTCGAATATTTACGATTTAAGAAAAGACAAATCAATTTTTGCATTAATCCTTTATGAAATAAAAGAAATAGACCTTATTGAAAATTAATATAGTTTTATGACCAACATATAGTTTTTCAAAAATAGAAAATGTTTGATTTAGTAAAAACTTTGATTTTTGTATTACTTGATTAAACAGCATATGTAATACCATATTTGTTCAACAAATGCCTAAGGGTTAAACTAGATCAAAATTTATTTTATAAATCACTTACACACTTTAATAAAAAGGATACTCAAAATCATAACAATGTATGTTTCTAAAATAAATTGGCCTTGAGAAGAAGCATGTATGTAAGCTACGTTTCCACTGGGTGATCTATGTATGAAAGGTGGACCTCTAATATGATTCCACATTTGTCCAGATATCATTGTAAGCGTAAAGAACTGTTTTAAAAAAACATTAGAAGATAAATTGTCATTTCAATGAATATATTTATACCATGACTATTACCAATGCACCAAGACCCCAAATTGTTTTATTATAAATGAAATCTAAATTGTTACGCCTCATGTATAAAAATCCTCCAGTAATTACTAGAAACATTATTATTGCCACTGTGCCAGAATAGTTCGGTGGTCTAAGTATTCTAATCTATAACACATTTTGAACATGTTAATATGATTCTTACTGATTAAATACTCATACATATATATATAAATACCTGAATATCAGTACGTTCAGATATCCACTTTGCAATTGCTTCCGCTGCAAATCCTACTCTTTGAATGTCCATAGTATCTGCAGGTTTTGGTTTGCCTTTTGGTGGAAAATGCATATATACTGGTGCGGTATTTAATCGCATCTATTGTAAATATATTTACTTTTATTTTTCACGTATTATATTCCTATATATATAGAGTGTCACAGACAAATATTCCACCATGTGTTTAATAGATTATTCTGAATCAAAGTCATATATACTGAGACTTGGTTCATATTTTTTTGAGATAATTGTTGTTCACTTTGCTACATTATCAATTACCACAGTTTGAGTTTATGAAGTAATCTTCATTGATGTTAATAATCTTGTATACAACCTTATTACAATCTTGAACTAATATTTCCAATTCTTCTATGTCAGAAGTGAAATATGATCATGATATGGAAGCTTAATAAATAATAAAAATCGATTTTATGCTAAAAGCATTACTATCAAAAGGAGACTGATTAGATATTTTTTATTCTTCTTAATGAATATTATAAGTACTACAAGTCCTTTAAGTATTGGTCCTTGTTTCCATTAACATATATAATTTTTATGATTCAGAGTAACCTATCAAATATACTATAAAAATTATTTAGTTTCCTTCTGGGATAACCTGTATAAGCATAGATGTATTGCATACCATTTGAAAAACATCAGATCCTTCATCAAAATCTACAGATGCAAAGAACAACTTGTTTGAACGAGACTGTAAATATCTGAATGAATGCGCCACTATTACAAATTCATCGTTTGCATGCCTGGTAAAATAAAAATATAAAAAGGCTAATTAACATTAAATGTAGTAAAGTTTGAAGATAAATTAACATTAAAATTACCTGCATATGTGGCATTGTCTTTGAGGTGCCATAGCTGTAAACATTACAATAACAGAATAATTTCTTGGTGTAGTTTTAACATATTCTTTAAATTTTGCCCCATTGAACTTAATCACATGTCTCGTGAGAGCTAATTCTGATAACTGCTGTACTCGGTCTGACAATGAAGAGCCAAGAGTCTGAAATACATTATTTTACTTATATTAAATATAAGAAAACTGAAATTTAAATAAATTTTGAGTGATTGAAGGTTAAACATATTTTTGTTATATTGGAAACTTGTATATTGCGTAAAATTGTTAAAGTGCATTAATAATAACGTACTAATATTATCATAATTGTTTCAATGATTATTTTTGAAATGGATCGAATTTAAAAAATTGAAAAACTAATTTGTCATTTCCATATGTATAACAATTACAATAAAGTAATTAAATTCTCACGTTTTTCATCCTGTATTGCCCACAAACATAATTTAAACTTAAAATAAGTCCCAACAGTACAATACTTGTTTTAAAATCCATTACAAACAGCATAAATTAATATAGTACAAATACAAATGATCTACCACGAGCACGTTACAGCTATGCAGATAATGTACGAATCTTATTGGTCTATGCAATACAACGTGGCAAATTTTATCCAAATAAATAAACGTACTAAAACTTTATTATTTACACTAACTAAGTATTTTTATTATAAATTTATTTTTTATTTTATATATACATTGTATAATAATTTTTAAAATCATACATTCTATATTTTAAGTTTTTATGTAACATTTGTTAAGAGCGCATACAACAATTTTTGAACTTTAAATTTTGATATCCTAGTATAAAACCATAATTTAATTTTTAATTTTCTTCTAAAAATTCCAAATGTTTTAGATATTATAAATAACATATAATGTTATAAACATTAATTATAATTATAATAAAGTAGTTTATCATGTATGTTTATTAGTAGTATATAAATTTTTAATTGTATATGTCAGTTGAATATATATTCAACTTATATATATAAAATAAATTGTCATTTAAATGTTGTCAGTAAATTGTCATTAAATTTATCTTCTAATGATCTAAGTTTTTGATACGGATTGGTTCATAGCAAAAATGTATCTATTATCTGATTGGTCAGTTACATAACACATGTCCGTTGATTCGTCATTTTACTATTGTTCAACTTGTGTAACCGTTATTTCAAATCAGAAGGACCGGTGGAGTAAAGAAATGTTTGAATCCGACTAGGAAGTTAATGTCGTGACTAGTGCCTTTCCCTCTCATTCAAAGATTACAGTTCAAAGAGGGAACTGGTGTAACGAACACCGTGAACAGTGTTTTTCTCCGTACTAAAATCAGTGATAAATATTAACATTATTTTCAAAGTTGTTAGTTTTTTGTTGTGTTCTGTTGTCTAAATACGTTAAAAACATTTCACAATGTCATTTTCAAAAGCCAGAATCCAAAGATTTAATGAATTCGAAAGTAAGTAAACATATATCTTTATAACTCTATTTTCCTTGGTGCGCATTATGATGTATGCACTCTTATATATGTAAAATGATATTAATGCTATTATTTTATAATTTTATTGTTTTCATTACCTCCCTATTTTTTCGAAATTATCAAATGTTGTGTAATTTTGATATTTACACAATATGTATTTGGCGGGAAGTAAATTGAAGATATGTTAGAAAATATTAATATCAATATGAAATATTATTTATTTATATATAGACATACATACATATACATATTCTAGTTGTCATATATCCTTTATTGTTAACAAGTAGAGTTAATTATAATTAACAAGATAAGTTTACTTATCAGAAAGTACAGTATAATGTATGTAGTGTACATATTTAACAAATATAATATAATTTTTATAGTATAAATATAATATGACATTATAATATAAGAAACTATTATGTTTCAGTATTGGAAAACAATTTTTCTTCTAAATTATGAGTCTTTTACTTGAGAAATGGTTATCAAAGTATTAAATATTACTTGTATTATGTATTTATATGTGAATTTATGTAAATAATAAATTATTTCTTATTTTACAGTAATAACAATAGAAGCTTGACAATATTTTTGTATATTATGTATTGTATAGTAATATATGTATATTATAACAGTGTTTTATGTATCATTTTCAAAAATTAATTTTTATTCACTGGATTAGCAGAATTTTATTAGTTAACACATTGATTTTCTCGAACGAAGTCAATGATAAAATTAAACTCATTATTTATTTCTAACTTTTACGTAACTTAAATTATAAATATATGTTATTGTAAATGTAACTTAACATATTGTAGCAGAAAAATCACATAACAAAAATAATGAACGATCGATCGTTTAATTATTATAGAATTATTAATGATATATCCTTTTTCTAGGCTGTGGAGTCGAAAAATAAATATATGTATATATATACAGTACCGGACAAAAGTTTAAGACTACCTTTCTGATAAGTTATTGCATTATATTATAGATTCTAAATGACCTACAGTTCGAAGTTGTCCTTACAATTGCATATACACTCAAAATTTATCTACGAACGGCCACGAGACTTTTAAAACAATGAACAGTACTTGAAAGGACGAGTATGAAACAATTCGATGTTGTATTTGCTGCGAACGTTCAAACATTAAGACGAATATTCACATATGGTAGTGCTACGAATTTATGCAACAATAATAAGTCTATTTAACATGACATATTAAATTTATAACAACAATCTACGCGTAGAAGATAGAAAATTTGTTACATCACTACGCAAGAGAAAAAAGCCATTTGCCGAAATATAGCAAATATTATTGAAAAATCTGAGATAGCGTGCAAGCAGTTATGATACCTAAAAATTTTAGAAAAAAAATGGATGCTATTAGAATGAACCAAAAAATTACAGTAAAGATGGACCATTGCATCCATTGGTTATCCGAAAAGAATAATTTTCGAACTGCTACTGATTTTTAAAATGAAATTTATGCTACTAATGTTATGAACATTTGTGAAAGAACTCTTTGAGGGTGTCTTCATGATTTTGTCATTAAAGGACGTATGTTTCGGAAGAATCCAATGCCCAATTGTAAGAATCGGAAACTGGGAATTGCTTTCACTGAAGCACGCGAACACTGAACAGTACAAGTATGGACAGTATATTTAAAAAAAGTATTGTTTTCTGATGTATCGAAATTTAGTAGGCTGTAATAAAGTGGAGTTCAAAAACGAATAATTGCGGACTAGTGGTTATTTATTATGTACAACATAGTGCGATAATTTATCAGAAAGGTAGTGGTTTCAAACTTTTTTCTGCTACTGTATATTATATATGTTTATGTAGATATGTATATGTATAATAATAATTTTATAATAATTAAAAATATATGTCACTAAATTATCTAAATAAAAAAGAATATAAGATAATGAAATAAGAAGATGAAACGTCGGAAGCCATTTAATTCTTAAAATTAAGTGTTGCATGCAAGAATAAGAGAGAGGGGGATAAAAGGCGTATGATACAAGATCGATTTCGTTACGCAACTATGAAAGAAGGGGTGGTTCGGACGTTAGAGAGAACACCTGGTAATTCGATGATCCCATAGAGCATGTTTCTTGCATCTAGAAACAGCTGTCTTTCATTTGCGCTTACTCTATGTAAACTAACACTTACCGAAACGGGATTTCTTTTTACCAACGTTAGTTGTGTTACTACCCCTTCCACTTCTCACAATATATAATGAAATCAACTAAAAATGTTTGGAAATTAATCAAATGAATTTCATTTTTATACAATTATTTCACAATAATTATATTATATTACAATTATTTATTCAAACTTATTGATATTTATCATTTCACTTATGGTAGCTTATCCAAATATTTAAGTACTTATAAAAACTTTACATGACACATGAAACACGAAACATAAATTTTTATTAGCACTTCAATGATATTTGACTGTCATTGTTGTATTGGTAATGTTTGAAATAAATCTGAAAACATATGTACAAGTTACAAGATATTCAATGCATTTATATATTGTAGAAATCACAAAAGAGTATGTACACAGTCAATTAAGGATTATATTCATAAGTGTCTTATATGTTTAAAGTGACCCTTCTTGCTGTATATATAAATATATGTTTGTAATAGGTACTAAATACATGTTTGTACATAGTAAGTTTATACAAATTCTACTTATATGAACAAAATTTTATTTAGTGCCTGATTAACTGAACTTCAATCGTGCTTCTATTATCTTAACAATTGCTAAGTGTTACTCTGATTATATAATGCCTAACATGTATTTGTTTATCTATATTTAGCCAAATGATTTTTCTCAGTGCTTTTATTATTTACATCTTTTTTTATTATTTTCAAATGTATATTTTGATTGAATTTTGCAGTATATGTTATTTATCATTTCATCCTCCACATATAAAACATTGAATTAATTTTATGTTAAGGTATTACATTAAATTACAATTATCTGAATTCATTGTCTGATATTCTGCATATTACAAAATAAGTAAGTCAAATTATACAATTACTGATCTTAAAAATTAATTTCTAAAATCATAAGTATTAAAACTTATCATGTATTTATAAGTAAATGTTTGGATCGATTTATACAAGTGTGAATCCTGATTAACTGAGTGATAAATTATACAAAATGGAGAGAATTAAGTAGACTTCTATTATATGAATAACTTGGCCATATAAACTTGTGTATTCACCAACAGATTCATATAAATAGCATATTACTGTACATTTTTAGATAAGTTTAAAATTTTATCAGTTTAATCATGACAATTGTGTTTTATTATAGGATTAGTGAAATTTTAAAATGTTTCATATAACGCACATATATATATATGTACATGTATGAAAGTTTTCTATGGTAAATATTCAAATACTCTCATAATCCTTATACCCATATAGGGTGTAAACAAATTTTTCGTCATGACCACAATCATATAGAAAGGTCTCGACACTTGCTAGAGAAAACCGTTTGAAAATTGAGTCGTGTCTAGTCATGAAAAATTGACATGGAAGGTTAATAACAAAGTAGTGCCCTTTCTTACGAGACAAACAGAGATGAGTAAAGTGTCATGCATGCTCAGAATGAAAATCTTCTTGTCTTCCATGTTGATTTTTTACGACTATTTACGATTCAGTTGTTGGACGGTTTCCCTAGGCTCTGATATATGAGTGTCTAAAAGTGTTTATATCATTGTGATCATCACAAATAATTCTTTTACACTTTATGAATACATGAACAATAACAGGAAAGCAAAAACAAGAATATACCTATAGAATCTCATTTCATTAAATATTTTTTTATGAAATTATTTCATACGAAGCTTTCAAAAAATATATTTTTTACAGTGACTACAATCAGTATTTGTACATACGCTTATTTTCCAATGAAACATTTTTTTAGTAGGTCCTCTATTTCATCTCCACAGTATCAATTTTTTGTAATCATATGTAAGTATTAGTAAATGAAAAATTTAATATACTTGAATATAGTTAATTAGTGTGTGATAATTATTATATTAGTATATATTATCAGTATATATATGCTATAATAAATATAATGATGTAAAAATACTTATTGCAGTCACTATATATATAAAAGAAGATATATATATATATATATATCTTCTTTTCTTAATTTATATTTTAAAAGAAATAATTGTTACAGATGATGTACCTCCACCAGGGGCGTATGATCCAAAATTAGATAATAAAGTAAAAGGTTTTGTTATTGAAAAATCAGAGAGATTTCATGACAACAAAAGCGTTGTCAGTGCAGAGTGCAATGTATCAGTGTGCACTAAAAATGCAAGCAATGTGGCAATTACTTTTAGAACGGTGCGAAATAGAAATTAATTGGATGTAAAAAATTTTCTTATTGATCTTGCAAGGGATGAAGTTTATCTGAGAGATATGTACAGAAGTATTATTTAATTGTTCATATTTTATATTTCTTTTACAACAAATGCATATATAGTCGGAATGTATGTTTTAATAAATTTACATTTTTTTCATATATTCATACACTTTTTATGTAAACCTTGGCACTATGGCACAAATTACAGTATCTCTTGGATATACCGCAACTTACAGAGAGTTAATGAGTTATGAAAAAATATTTGTTTTT
Source organism: Bombus affinis (assembly GCF_024516045.1). NCBI lineage: Eukaryota > Metazoa > Arthropoda > Insecta > Hymenoptera > Apidae > Bombus > Bombus affinis. The sequence goes on along the minus strand of NC_066346.1, from coordinate 13,070,324 downwards.
TTTCTAAAAAAATATGTTTTTTTTAGAAAATATTTTAATATCAGTAACAATATGTATTTTAGCCACAACCACCACGAAAACACAATCGAGACCAAACAAGATCAAGTTCAAAAGTAAAGTCACGTGGACTTATTACTGCTAACGACCAAAAATTGAAGTACGATTCCGAGCATCAACTCGCTGATCTTCAAGTAGAATGTTCCAACAAAGACAGGACGATACAAGAGCTTGAGAAGCACATCGAGGACATGAAGGAGGAAGTGCAGAAATTAGAATTACAACTCGACGAGTTACATAAAAAACAAACAGAAGTAGAGGAGCAACACCGGAAGGACATAGAAATAATGGTTGTAAAATACTTTCTAACAAAAAGTATAATTTTATTTCTAACAAATATTTTATTAACGACTCCTGCATCCAGGCTAAATTGCAACAAGAAATTTTAAATGGTTACGATGAAAAGCATCAAACCGAAGTGAAGCGCCTTCGTTCTCAGCTTTTGGAAGTTTCAGAGGAGAAAGAACGCGAAATTGAAGCAAGAAAAGCTATGGAAGGTGATCTTAGAAATCGTATTGTGGATTTCTCGAAAAGAATAGCAGCATTAGAATATGAATTGGCAGATAAAAAACACACAAACGTGAAAAGAGTAAATACTTGTTTATTTCGAAGAATTAAAATGATTTGGAAACATTGTAACTCTGTCACAATTTTTAAAATTTGTTCTTCATAGGTTCAATCTCTTGAAATACAAATTGAAGAACTAACAATAAAATTAGAAGAGATAACAGTAAGTCACAAATATGAAGTTGGCTTGCTGGAACAAGAAAAGGCCAAACTTAATTCATGTGTTATTAATTTAATGGAGGAACGTGATAAGTTAGAGCTAAAGTTGCAAAAGCGACAAAATGTAGTTCTTGAACTACAAGGACAATTATCTGCCCTTCAATGTGAATTAGATGAACTAAAGGGTGAATATGAAAAAGTTGTTGAAAATTTTTCGAAAAAAGTGGGTGATCTTAGATATAAATATGAAGAAGAAACTAATAAATTGAAACTCGATTTTGGAAAAGAAAAAATGATCCTTGTCAACGAAAACGAATTTGAAACATCGCGTAGGATAGAAATTGAAGCTAAAGTAAAAGATATTGACGAGCAAAATAATTTTCTTAGTAAAGAACTGGAAAACGTTCAAAATCTTTCCAAAGATGTAAATATTAAAATTTTTACCTGTTTGAATAATAATAGAAAAATTTTCTTAACTTCCTACTTTTTATTTTCATTCAGGTTAATAATCGTTTACGTGAGGCGCATCAAGAATTAGAAGATTCACATAGAAAACACACCCTTATTTTGAAAAAACATCAGGAAGAATTAGGTGATATAATAAAAATTCATGATGAAGAAAAATATAAACTGAAACAGCAATTGGAGGATGCAAGATTGAATTATATAAAAGAGATAGAAAATGTATATTCATATGTTGTTTTATCTTTTTTTTTTTGTATATTTTAATTCGAAACATAGACAAGATTTACATACATTGTTTGTTATATAATAATCTTTTTGTGAAATAATATATACTAATTTTTTGCGTAGCTAATGATAGCAAGAGACAAAGAAGTATCAGAAGTAAAAGAAGCTGCGGGCAAAATGATCGAAGAAGAAACAAAACGAATTAAACAACATGCCGATAAATTAGTAGCAAATGCAGAAGCTGTTACGAGAGAAACATTGGCAGCTTGCCGTACCGAATGTGAGGAAAGAGTAAAAAGAGTGATTGCTGATAGTGACGCGAAAGTAAGCGGGTCACACGTGCGTAAAATAAAAAACATCACTGACTGAGTTCTTTCTTCTAACACCCAATAAAAAATCGTTCAATAAAAATTCTTTTTTACTATACCGAGAAGAAAAAGAGTTATACTGAAAGAATTTTTATTGTGGACACTTTCTTTTCCGAAACCTCTTTTAGTATTCTCTTTTCCAGTTTCTGTGATGTTTGCCGAATATTTTATGCTCTTTTGCAAGAACGTATGCATATAGTTTTTAAAATGAACTTATTAATCTAGATAAATGCTATGATCAGAGAGGCAAAGATTACTGTAGAGGAAGAAATGCGACTTACTGCGGAAAGGTATAAAGCGTGTTTAGCGCGAGTAGAAATGGAACGAACGGCATTAGACGAAAAACTGGCGATTAAAGATGCTGAAATTAATAGGCTTTCCGCAACTCTGGAAGAATTAAAGAACTCTGCAGAAACTCAGGTGGGTTGTAAAACGTAATAAAAAATAAAGATAATATTTCAAAGTACTAGTTTGTATTAATTGATTAAACGAATTTAGGAAAGTTTTGGCCAAAGCTTACAAATAGAATTAGATCGAGCAGAAACTGAATTAGCAGAAAAGAAAGATGAATTAAGAGCTCTAAAAGATCAAATCCGAGCAGAGGCAGCGGAAATGGTAGCTAGACGAAAGAGGTACATCATTTTTCACAGAAAGAACTATATGTATTTTTATAAATAGGTATTTATGTATATATATATACACACATGTATACATGTATACATGTACGAAATTTTATTTAGATTCGAAGTTATAATGGCTGAAAATCAAGCATCAGTTGCTGCTTTAACTAAACGTTTGGCTCAAAGTAATGCTGAAGTGGAAAGATTACAGCATGAATTAAAACGTGGTGAAGATTGCATAAATGAACATCGTGATTTACTGAGTATTATGCGCAACAACTCTCAAATAGTACATGAACAGGTGCATGTTTTGATGGATCAATTAGACGCCAAAAAGGGATTGGTCGATCAACTCGAAGCTGAAAGTCTAAGCGAATTGGAATCATTAAAATCTGTATTCGAAGCTAAAATCGACGACTTAAAGAAAATAGCAACCAGACAAGTTGCAAAATTACAAGCTGAAAATGATGTGAAGACCGCTCAAAATATTGAGGTGCTTTATTTTCTATTTTTGCTTCAAAAGTATTAAAAATTTTAACAAGTGAAAAATTTGAGAATTATAATAATTTAGATATAATGTGATTAATTGTTTAAAGATGAAAGTAAATCACTTCATCATCTCATTTCGAATTTTAGATGAAAAATCAGCTTCAAGAAATGGCTAACCATCTTGCTGAAGCACAAAGTATGCTGCTTAAATTGGAAGAAAGAAACGATGCTCAAGAACTCGAAATTTCTCGAGTGGATATGCTAAACAACAAATTTAACGAACAGTTGAAAGAACGTGAAACAGCAATAGAAGACTTAAATAAATTGTTAGAGCATCAATCAGAAATTCATAAAGTTACCTTAAATGAAGTATGCTCTCGAAATTGCTATATTAATGCTTCCTTTTTACTAGGAATAAAATATATGAATTTAATTATTTTTACTATTTTTACAGGCAAGTTTGAAAATAGAAGAACTTTCTGATAAAATTAAATGTCTTGAAGAAAAGGATAGCCAGATACCGGTAATCGATCTTTTTTTTATGTTTTATATCTAAAAAGATAAAGAAAAGAATTTTAAAAAATACAGTAATTGTTGTATTTTATAACATATATGTGATTTATTCAAAAATATTGTATCTGTATAGAAACATAATGAATTACTCGAAGAAGAACAGAACAAATGGAGAAGTTTAGAAAAAACAATTATAGAAAAACTTGAAGAAGAAAAGTCCCGCCGAGAAGCAGCTGAAGAGTACGTTGTTTTCTCCTTTAAAAATAAGAATAATCTAAGAAAGTTATAAAATAATAAATTTATTTTTGTCTGTTTAGTGAAGTGAAAAAGCTTTCCAAATATAACGAGCAACTTCTAAAAGATTATCAAGAAATCCATGAAAAATACGCTGAAGTTGTTGGTCATCATAATCACAGGCAAAGAATTAAACATGTATCTCAACTGAAAGATAAAATCAATCAACTTGAACAGGTGCGTTTAACTATCTGTCTTGGCATCGTGATTATTTTATATTGCATGTTAAATTGATATCCTTACCATGATAGTAGTAATATCTTTTAATATTACAAACATTGACCATTGAAACAAATATTGATTGTTAAATTATTTGATGAAAATATTAAATTTCCTGTTTATATTTATAGTATGTTAATTTATCTCACTGTTTATTTTTGTGTGCGTTATTATTAATAATTGTTTATTCATTGCTATAATGTACTGAATTTGGCAAACTATTTGGCTTCTTTTATTTTACATAAATGATATACCATAATTTTGTGTGAATTTAGGCTAGCACCACTTTGTTGTTTATGTAACTAATTTAATTTATATGTTGTTTATCTAACTACTAACTAGTGTGCCCAAATTACTTGTTTAAACAATAGGAGAGAATATGTATATATTGACTAGAATAGTAAATGTATATAAATAAATTATTTCTATTGCGTAAATGGTATTATTCGATTTCATTTGCATTGGTCTAATTATTTTGTCTTTGCTTCTCTTAGTTGCAAGTATTAACTTATATACATAAGTAATTAAATACTTATGTAATATATATTGATTGATTGTAAAATAAATGTGATAAAATGTAAATTGTTTCTAGGATTTATATGCGAAGATGAGGACAATAGAACAGCAGCACAAGGTGATAGAAAAATTGAGAGCAGAAGAAAAACGCGTGCATAGTAAAGGAAAAGAGAACATGTTAGGAATTTCACAGAACACTTTTGCGACACCTATTCCTTCTCCACATAAACCATTGACGCCACTAAGGAATCGAAATGATTAGTCTTAATATTGGCATATTATTCATTTATGGTTATTATAAATGCGAGTTGGTAATAATTATTACATTAATATTTATACTTTAAGAAACATATTCGAATTACTGCATCAGTGATGGTATTAAGATATTAAGTTTGCCAGAGCTTTAATATGTTAAAATTATAAATATATATTATATAGTAAATAGATCCTCTACAAGTACTGATTTTCAAACTTCTAATAAATGAATAATCTTTGTGGTTATTATAAATACGATTTAAAAATAATTTAATTAAACTCATGTAGTAATTCTAAATAAATATCTACTTTCTGAAATACATATAAAACACATACTGTGTACGTCGTGACTGTATTATAATTACTTATTGATTTAATAATTATCGACTCGCATTTATAATAATTTTTGAATCAATATGCATGAATTTTTTTATTATGAAACATATTTATTACTCTAACATTTTTAAATCCATAACAAATTTAATAACTTAATACAAGATCTAATACTCTATGTAAGGTCAAGTGTTCAGTTTGCTAGGTTCTGTTAAAAGATTGTAGTAATAATGTTTAGTTATAAAGATTACATGTTTGAGCGATATTGACTTTCTAAACTTATGTTTAGCTTGTACAATCGATACTAAAAGAAGAAAAAGGAATTTTATTTATATGACAGATGTTTTTCCCCGACGTTTCAATATATATCAATTACATAAATTTTATTTGTAATACATTTTTGTAATCTATGACTATATATTGAACTTTGAAAAGTAATTTTTAAAATCAATGTGGGTGAACAAGTTCTATTGCATGAGTTTCTCGTATGAGATTATATATACTGCTGAAAAAAATCGCTTATTCTTATTGAATTTTAGATGAAATATATGAGCAACAATTACGTACTTAACGTTTGTTATCGTCATAATACTTTGGATGTTTTTTTTTATGCAAAATATAGTATGCCTATATAGTTACTACTATACTCACAAAAGTATTCAAGCACTTACAGAAATAAATATATATATTATGTGTGTTACACGAAACATTTTGAAATTTCACGAGGACTGCAACAATCCTTTGCAGTTTAGGACTTTTTCGTTTCGGCAACTCGAGACTATTTTTCGTATACTTGGTGAATTTCTTACACCTAACTTGAAATGATTTCATATACAAATTAACGTATAAAACTATTATATTTTAATATTTTATGTACCCTTACATCTGAAAGAAGTAAATTTGTTAAATATTAAGCTCTGTATTGTTTCTTCGTATGGTATTTTATAAAACAATCGCCAAGATTCTCGGCTTGTCGGTGCAAGTATCACAATAATATATTGTTTGATGTCTTTCGCCAGGATTATTTCGTTGAGGGTAAACTTTATAATCCTTTTCAACTCCTGTTAGAATAACATGTATCTTTCCATTCACAATCGGATTTCATCGAAACTAGAGGTAGAGGTAGAAGCTCGATTACGAGTCTGGTGAAAATCTCTTCGCAATTGTTCAACTAAAGTTTTTACATACTTAGTTCGTTTCTCTGTTTTTTTTTTTTTTTTTTTTTTACTGAATTATAAAGAATATAAGAATTAATTGAATATATCTCTAAACCGCCAAAATAGCTTCTTACACCTTTTACTTCATCGCTATCTTCATCACTGCTTTCCTTCCCTCTATCGTTAAATGCTTTATGAATAGAGATAATTTCATTATTCAACAACGAAAAATCAAATTCATTTTCACTTGGACTGATTTCATTACCACATCCCATGCTTATAGGCCTCAAAAACTTTGAAAGTAATATTACTATTGCCATGACGACTGTCAAGTTCGGACTAACCCCGAAGACGCAGTCCAATCTGTGATGACGGACTAATATGAGATCAAAAAATCTTATAGCCAATTGAGAGGGTATCATTCTACACTTCATAAATAGCTTAGAAATCCACTTATGAAGCTATATTGCCATTGTCACGTAAGAGACACAAGAAATCACGAAAATGATAGATCGCCGGTGATCTTGTCACGCAAACTTGAGACTTAATAAAAAAAACAAGAGAGTTGAGCCGTAACACAACTATTAACTTTCTTTTTATCAAATGTTATTATGAATTTAGTAATCACAATTGAATTGACACGTATAAATCACAGTTTATTCCAACAACTTTATATAGAAACTAGTTACACTGGTGCGTATGTATAAGTTAAGTATGCGACTGGTCTAAGGGTAGAAACTCGGTAAAGGGATGTTGACTATTCTAGGATAGAGAATAAGTGAAGTTTAGTGACGATGTTGTGGCGGAGGAAAGCTGGGTGTGTCTATGGACACGAGATGAGCTGATTCGTTAAGGACAATTTTAGCTAGGAAAGTGAGGGCAATAAACATTGCTTTTGATTGGATAATAAGAATGTTGGTGGACTAGGAAGAGTCTTAGCCGCTCTCGAGAAAAAGTTGCTAACGGAAGATACCGAACGTGAGAAAAACCAACTTTCCCGTATCTTCCCGTAGTAAACAATAAATGTAAAGGACACTTGAAATAAAAGATGCTTGTTTGGTCTGAAGGACCTTAACTATGAAAATATCAAGATTTATGGTGGGTCCCTAAGACTATTGAAGATATCCAGTAAGGATGTGTAGACATCTGGCTGTCATCTTGCCCGCGGTGTGTGGCCTGGTCTCTGATGTGGATCGAGATGTGGTTGATGTCACATACCCCCCCCCCCCCCTCTCCTTACATTGATTTTGGTCCTCCAAAATCTTAGTGTTTCTTCAGTACGGAGCGGTGGAATTGGACTCTGGCTGGCTCGATCTCTATTTGTTCTTCTTCATCGTGGTATTTTATGCTTCTGAGTTTTGTTGATGCCTGTGGTGTCTGTGGTACTTCTGTATAATTATTTAGGGGTGTAGGGTTCGTCGCAATGTTTTGAATGTTGTTTCTGGTTTTACAGCATAGTAGGTGGACACAATTTCATTGATATAATATTTCTTCAATAAATCGAATATTCCTATACAAATCCAACAGAGTGACGGCTCAAAGTGTTACAACAGACCGATGTCGAGTGCTTATTTGGGAGGGTTTTTATACTGAGGTTTTAGTCCCTCTGGTGGGGTTGTCGTCTGGTGTATTTCAGAGGCGGCTATTCCGTTACTATTTGGTTATTGTTTCGATGGCTGTGGCATGCAGGATGTCTAGCTTATCCTATTACTGTTTCTGGGCGGATGGCCTTTTTGAACATGAGGTGGTATGTCGTGATAGATGCGGAAGGAATACTCAGATATATTCAACAATAAATATTTATTTCACAATATATTCTGGGTGTACACTGATGCGCAGAACTCGCGGTTGGTATTAACGGTGCGTGATTCGCGGTTAACTGATCGACTATTGGTTAATGTGTTTTGATGCGACGGGAGTTCGGCGATGATTGCGCGAGATACTGAAGGCTTGTATTGTTGATTTTTTTTTTATTTATTTATTAAAATTCACAATTTGTCCAATTTGGACATTTGGTGGAATTTTTTAACGGTTAAATTAGCATGTTGGTGGCTACCCCCAGCGGGGTACCATCCTCGTGTTTGTTAGGTTATGTCCTTTATAAGGTCTGCTGGGTGCTTCCTTTTTAGTCTTCTGTCCATATTTATGATTTTGTATGTTTCCGCAGCTAGCCGGTTTATGTGTGTTGCTATTCTTGATTTGTATTTCTCGGTGTATCTGCTGATTTCTTCCTTGACCGTTGGCATTCCCAGGTCCCTTCGTATATCTTCGTTTCTGACGTACCAAGGTCCGTTTACTATTGTTCTGAGGATTTTAGCCTGTATTACCTCTATTTTGTTTATATGGCTCATTGCTGCCGTCCCTCATAGTGGTATTCCGTACGTCCAGATTGGTTTTATGATCGTTTTATATATTTTTAATTTATTTTCTGTGCTTAGTTTGGATTTTCGGCTTATTAGCCAATGCATTTGTCTCCTTGTTTTCTGTATTTTTTCTACTATTGATTTGATGTGTAGTTTCCAGGTGAGTTTTTGATCTAAGTGGAGTCATAGGTATTTGACATGCTTTGTTTGCGTTATATGCGTGCCGTTCAATAGGATGTTTGGTGGTATCTTTTTCCGTAGCGTGAATGTAATATGGTTGCATTTATTGGGGTTTGCTTTTATTTGTTTATCTTGCAGCCATTTTTCTACTTTTGTGATATGTTCTTGTAGTAATTTGACTGCTGTTTCTGGCTTAGAGTGTCTGACTAGTACAGCTGTGTCGTCCGCGATTATCAGTATTCTGCTATTGGTAGTTGTTGGTATGTTGGCCGTGTATAATGTGTACAATATTGGTCCTAAGACGCTTCCTTGTGGTACCCCGGCCTTGATGTCTTTAACTTGAGAATGTGTGTTCTTGATTTTTATTACGAAGGTTCTGCTGCTTAGGTAGGATTTTATTAAGTGGTGTATTTGCTCCGGGAATTGTTTCCTAATTGTTTGTAGTAGACTTTCATGGTTAATTTTATCGAATGCTTTCTCTATGTCTATAAAGAGGGCTGTGCAGTATTCCTTGTTTTCTAGTGCTACTATTATTTCGTTTATAAGCCTGTGCATTTGCTCTATCGTGGAGTGTTTGTTTCTGAAACCAAATTGGTGATCCGGTATTAGTTTTTTTGTCTCTATTATTGGTTTTATGCGGTCGTATATTATCTTTTCCAGTATTTTGGAAAATACTGGAAGCAGTGATATTGGTCTGTAAGATGCAGTTTGGTGCGGGTCTTTGCCTGGTTTATGTAACATTTTGATCTGTGCTAGTTTCCATGGTTTGGGAAAGTATTGGATTCTTAGTATTGCATTGAATATTATTGTCATTAGTCTTATCGCTTTTGACGGAAGGTTTTTCAAGATTTTACCATTGATTAGGTCGATTCCTGGCGCTTTGTTGTTTTTTGTTTTATCAATTATGTTTCTAATTTCTTGTGCCGATGTTTTAGGTATGGTGTATTCCTTGTCGGCTGTGGTAGTAGTGGTTTGTGGATCCTCCTCCGTATGACTTTTGTAGTTGCTGTTGTTGATAATGTGTGGTGTGAATGTGTTGCAGAGGTGGTTGGAGAATTCTTCAGCTTGTTCTTCGTTGCTTCTTGCCCATGTGTTATCTGCTTTTCTGATTGCCGGGACGGGTATTATTGGCTTCCTTATTTTTTTCGTGGCTTTCCATAGTGAATAGTTGGTGTTCTCGTGTGTGGAGAGTGTCCCTATGAACTTTGCGAATTCGTTATCGTTGTGCTCCTTTATTTTGTTTTTTATTTCCTTTGCAAGTTTGTTTAAGTGTTTTTTGTTTTCTCGGGTTCTGTATTTTTGCCATTTTGCTTTTGCTTTTCTTTTTTCTTTGATTTTGTCGAGTATTTCTTGCGGGATTGTTATTGTTTGTCTGCTGGTTGGTTCGGGAGTAGTGGTTGTCCTTGCTGCTTCTTGAATAGTTGCTGTCAATGTTGCTACTGCCTGTTCTATGTGTTCAGGAGTTTTTAACGGGATGTTGCAGTTTATTTTGCTTTCTATTATTTCTTTGAAAGTTTGCCATTTGGTGGTTTTATTGCATAGTGTTTCTGGTTTGCTATAGTGAATTGGTTTGTTTCTGTATTCAATTATTATGGGTGTATGATCGGAGCTGAGCTCGAGGTTGGGTGTTATTTTTAGTTTATTTGTGTTTAGTCCCCTTGTAACTGCAAAGTCCAGAAGATCTGGTTTTTTGTTCAGGTCAGTCGGCCAATGTGTCGGTGTTCCTGTGGATAATATATTGAGGTTATTATTTCTAATGTATTTTTCCAGTGTTCTACCTCGAGGTGTAATGTTTCTTGACCCCCAAAGCGTGTGCTTTGATTTGTAGTCTCCCGCTGCGATGTACTTGTCCCCTAGGTCCTGGAAGTATTCTTCCCACATTTGTGTTGTTATTTTGTGTCGCGGAGGCACATATACTGCTGACAACTGGAAGTAGTTGCTGCTAGTTTGAACTGTAACAGTGGTTGCTTGTAAATATTCTTTGTTAGCTTGGCTGTGTAGATAATGTTTGATATCGTTTCTGACTATCACTGCTGTCCATCCGTGAGCTTTTCCTGAGGGGTGTTTGGTATCATATATGGTGTAGTATGGTATTTTCAAGTAGCTTTTTGTAGTGAAGTGTGTTCTGAGACAAGTAGTATGTCTATATTATTATTGTATATGAATGTTTTAGTTTCGAGGGCCCGTTGTTGTAGGCCGTTTGAGTTCCAGGCTGCTATTTTTAGAGTGTCCGTTTTTATTTTTTGCTTAGCACGTTTGTAATTAGTTGTAGCATGACTGTGATTTGTTGGGTTTGCTGTTTGAGTACTGCGTTTTGTTCGCTTATCATTCTGGTTAGCATTTCAGTGTTCTTTATGGATTGTTTGAGCAGTTCTTTGATTTCTGCAGTGTCATTGTTACTATTGCTGTGGTATTGGTTGTGTGTATGTGTTGGTTGGCTGGTTACTTGAGCATAGCTTAGACCACCAATGGTGTTGGTGCTGATAGGTTTGGTGTTTATTGCTTGCTCTGTATTTGGTATTATTTCAGGTTTTGTGCTGTCCTGATGGGCTTGTGTGTTAGTGCTTGTCCTGCTTCGTAGGGGCGGGAACAGTTTACGTTGTAATTGTTTTCTTACTTCACATCCTTTATAGCTGGCTGGGTGGTTTCCGTTACAGTTGTAGCATTTAACTTTTTCTATTTTTCCAGAATATGGGCAGTGTATAGTTAAGTGATTTTTTGCGCACTTGACGCAAGCTGGGCTTCTGTTGCAATAATTTTTAGTGTGTCCGTATTGTTGACACCGCATGCATTGAGGTATATCTTTTTTGTGTCGTGGTGGTTCGACTGTTACTATTGTGTTTAGTATTTGTTTGATATCATATATTTCCTTGTTATTGTTTCTGGGTTCCAGTTCTATTAAGAATAGTGGTAATGGTTGCTTTGTGTCGAATCTTGTTATATTGTTTATTGTTCTTGTTTGATGACCAATTTTAGCTAGCTCATCGCTTAGTTTATGTATGTTTGTTTTAGGATGCAATCCTCTTATGACAATTTTATAGCTCCTTTCAGTTTTAAGCTGATACGTGTGGTAGATAGCATTTTTTTCTTTTAATGCTTTTATAATTTTTCCTAAATGTTTCTGGTGTGTTTGTTTGTATTTTTACTTGGTCCAATTTTGTTTGCTTTATTGTGTAGTTGTTTTTCTCATCTAGATTATTTAGTAGATCGATGAGCGGGTCTATTATTTGGGCATCAACAAAGATTGGTGGTGGTTTCGTAATATGATTTGTTTGGATAGTGGTTTTATTTACGGGGTCAGCGTCTATTTCTCCCGTTAGTGAGCTGAAGGAGTTACTTAATGGTAATTCTTGCAGCCATCGCTGCTTTTCTGTAACTGGGTTTCCTATGGGACTTATGTCTGTAGTTGTTTTGCGTTTTTTGCTAGCCTTCGCTAGCTTCCAGCTTTCGTCCTGGTAGTATCTTTCATGTTCTGAATTGCTATCTTCCTGTCCCCGATGCTCTTTTGTTTCTTCTGTCTGAATGTTAATTTGTTTGGTTTTTATATAATATGCTTCTCCTTTTGTTGCTATGTTTATAGTTGGTATCTGCATTGCTATTTTATTTCCTCCTCACTATCACTTTGCAGTACTATTACTTTGAAGCACTTTTTCACTATTCATTTATACCTGGAGAGGACGACCGTCTAGACACGTCCGTCCTCCTCGGCTGTCCGACTATCTTAACTTTGGCGTTAAGATCAGAGTTAGGGTTAAGGGCGTGAAACGAAATCCATATTGGCAATGGACGTGATCATTACGCAATAGAGGAGATATTTACTAGTGCAAATATGCCTATGATAGAATTTGACAAGTAATCGCGATACTCGATTAGATACTCGAGAAGCTAAGTACAATGATCCTAGGCACAATAACGAATCCATGGTCAACGCGATGACGAACTCTACTCTTCTTTAGCGTCTAAGTTGTACTCAATGTTAATGCAAGGAGCAATCACTACGTATAAGAATGACAGGTCAATCGTTGATCAGATCGTACGAGAGTGTGCCTCTCCGTCACGGTGACGCTGTCGAGGAAAACTATGATGGGTGTGTCTAAGGGCACGAGTTCATCGGATTCGTGGAGAAAAGCCTTCGTTCGGAAAATGCGGGAAATTGACGTTACTGTTAATTGGTCAATTTTCATGTTGGTGGTTAGAGAAGGATTCTAGCCATCCTTGAGGGAAAGTTGCTAGCGGGAAGCATTTGTGGAAAAATAGTTTTCTCCTATTTTTCCGTAGTCGGGACAAAGACTGTTTTTCTGTTTGAAGGACTCTAGATAACTGAAACTTAAGATATATAACGGGTCCTCAGACTAGCTATATTGTGGAGATGCGTTAACATCTGGCAATCATCTAACCCGAAGAGTTTGCGTGTGACGGGCCACGGGACAGAAGCCGTCGGAATGTTTATTGTTGCGTGCCGCTATGACTATCTCTCTTAAGGAGAGCTATAGAATTACCCATGCCTTTGTTAGGCAAAACATTCATCCGTTGACCGCGGCTACGTTCGGCGACTGGTTGTCGCCACGAGCGCATGCTCACTATCATAAATCTCGAACAAATACAATCGGATTGAATGACGACAATTGCTTAATTACGGCTATGGTAGAATCTAGATTACAGTATTAAGGAGTTTTCTCAAAGTTCCAAAGGGAAGATACCGGTGTTCTTCTATCTTCGACATCTATATACCGCAATACGCTGCAAAGTAATACTATATACCGTAATACGTTATAACGTGATACTATATACCGTAATACGTTACAACTTAATATTATTTATCGTGATACATTATTCGGTAATAATATATAACGTACTAACATATATCCTAATACATTACAATGTGACACTCTATACCGTAATAGTATATAACGAAGTATTATATACAGTAATACTACATAACGTAATACTATATACGGTAATAATATATAACGCAACAATATATATAGTAATACTATATAACGTTATACTATGTCTCGTAATATTTTATAACTTAATACTTTACAATGTATTACTACATATCGCAATACATTATTATGTAATACTATATACCGTAATGCGTTATATCGTGACACTATGTAAGTTACTACTATATACGGTAATACGTTATACGGTAACGCGTTAAAACGTAATAATATATACCGTAATACGTTATATCGTACAACTGTACAATGTGATACTATATACCTTAATATACTGTAAGGTAATACTATGTATCGTAATACTATATACCGTAATGCGTTATCTCGTATCCGTTTATAACGTGTAACTCCATACCCTAATACATTCTACGGTAACAATAAGTAAGTAAATACTATATATGGTAATACGCTATACGGTAATACGTTATAAGGTACTGCTACATATCGTAATACGTTATAAAAAGAATGCGATCCTCGAAGAACTGAGCGTATTTCGTCGCTGAAAGAGACGTGCACTACGTTCTGCTTGTATACTGGAGTGAAAAGAGCGGTTATACGTCGGAATATCTCAAACGGGAGTGAAATAACGCATAATTTCGTCAAAATAGACGAATGATCGCCACTTGCGAGCTGATCTGCTTGTGTCGTCGCTGGAAAATGCGTGCACTACGTTCTGCATGTATACTGGAGTGAAAAGAGCGGTTATACGTCGGAATATCTCAAACGGGAGTGAAATAACGTATAATTTCGTCAAAATAGACGAATGATTGTGTTTTGCTAGTTTCTGAGATTGTTTCGATGCTGGAAGACGGGTGCACTACTTCCTGCATGTAAAATGGAGTGAAAAGGGCGTTTAGACGTCGAAATATTTCAAACGGGAGTGAAATAACGCATGATTTTCGTCAAAATCGAAGAAAGGGTGAGTTTTGCTAGTTTCTGAGCTTGTTTCGACGCTGGAAAACGGGTGCACAACTTTGTGCATGTAAAATGGAGTGAAAAGAGCGTTTAGACGTCGAAATATCTCATACGGGAGAGAAAAAACGCATAATTTTCGTCAATATCAACAAATGATTGCGGTTTGCGAGTGTCTGGGCTTGCTTCGACGCTAGAAAACACGTGCACAACGTTCTGCACGAATAATGCAGTGGAAATAGCGTTTGAACGTCGAAATATTACAAACGGGAGAGAAATAAGTCATAATTTTGGTCAATATCGAAGAATGATAGATATCATCGAGTTTCTGAGCAACTTACGGCGCTGGATATCGTGCGTACATCGTTCTGCATGCATAATGCAGTGAAAATAGCGTTTAAACGTCGAAATATTACAAACGCGAGAGAAATAACGATTAATTTTGGTCAAAATCGACGAATGATCGCGATTTGCGAGTTTCTGGGCTAGATTCGATAACGTGTTAAGCTGGATAACGTGTGTACTTCGTTCTGCACGCATAATGCAGTGAAAATAGCGTTCAAACGTCGAAATATTACAAATGCGAGAGAAATAACGATTAATTTTGGTCAAAATCGACGAATGATCGCGATTTGCGAGTTTCTGGGCTAGATTCGACGCTGGATAACGTGTGTACTTCGTTCTGCACGCATAATGCAGTGAAAATAGCGTTTAAACGTCGAAATATTACAAACGGGCTTGAAATGAAGCATAATCTTGGTCAAAATCGACGAATGATCGCGATTTGGGAGTTTCTGGGCTAGTTTCTGCACTGGATAACGTGTGTACATCGTTCTGCACGCATAATGCGATGAAAATAGCGTTTAATCGTCGAAATATTACAAACGGGAGAGAAATGAAGCTTAATTTTGGTCAAAATCGACAAATGATCGCGACTTGCGTGTGTCTGGGCTTGTTTCGACGCTAGAAAACACGTGCAATACGTTCTGTACGCATAATGCAGTGAAAATAGCGTTTAAACGTCGAAATATCTGAAGCGAGAGAGAAATAACGCATAATTTTCGTCAAAATCGGCGAATGATTGCGATTAGCGTTTGTCTGGCCAGTTTCGTAGATGGAAAACAGGTGGGCTACGTTTTGCACGCTTAATGCAGTGACTAGAGCTTTAAAACGTCGGAATAACTCAAACGGGAGAGAACTAACGCAGTTTTATCGACGAAATCGAAAACTGATTGCGCTTTCTTTGTGTCTGGTCTTGTTACGTCGATGGATAACGTGTGCACTACGTTCTGCACGCATAATAAAGTGAAAGAAGCGTTTGAACGTCGAAATATTACAAACGGGAGAGAAATGAAGCTTAATTTTGGTCAAAATCGACGAATGACCGCGATTTGCGTGTGTCTGGGCTTGCTTCGACGCTAGAAAACACGTGCACAACGTTCTGCACGAATAATGCAGTGAAAATAGCGTTTGAACGTCGAAATATTACAAATGGGAGAGAAATAAGTCATAATTTTGGTCAATATCGAAGAATGATAGATATTATCGAGTTTCTGAGCAACTTACGGCGCTGGATATCGTGCGTACATCGTTCTGCATATATAATGCAGTGAAAATAGCGTTTAAACGTCGAAATATTACAAACGCGAGAGAAATAACGATTAATTTTGGTCAAAATCGACGAATGATCGCGATTTGCGAGTTTCTGGGCTAGATACGACGCTGGATAACGTGTGTACTTCGTTCTGCACGCATAATGCAGTGAAAATAGCGTTTAAACGTCGAAATATTACAAACGGAGAGAAATGAAGCTTAATTTTCGTCAAAATCGACAAATGATAGCGATTTGGGAGTTTCTGGGCTAGTTTCGGCACTGGATAACGTGTGTACATCGTTCTGCACGCATAATGCGATGAAAATAGCGTTTAAAACGTCGAAATATTACAAACGGGAGAGAAATATCTCTTAAATTTGGTCAATATCGACGAATGATAGCGATTATCGAGTTTCTAGGCTTGTTTCGACGCTAGAAAACACGTGCACTTCGTTCTGCACGAATAATGCAGTGAAAATAGCGTTTAAACGTCGAAATATCTGAAGCGAGAGAGAATAACGCATAATTTTCGTCAAAATCGGCGAATGATTGCGATTAGCGTTTGTCTGGCCAGTTTCGTAGATGGAAAACAGGTGGGCTACGTTCTGCACGCTTAATGCAGTGAAAATAGCGTTTGAACGTCGAAATATTACAAACGGGAGAGAAATGGAGCTTAATTTTGGTCAAAATCGACGAATGATCGCGATTTGCGTGTGTCTGGGCTTGTTTCCACGCTAGAAAACACGTGCAATACGTTCTGTACGCATAATGCTGTGAAAATAGCGTTTAAACGTCGAAATATCTGAAGCGAGAGAGAAATAACGCATAATTTTCGTCAAAATCGGGCGAATGATTGCGATTAGCGTTTGTCTGGCCAGTTTCGTAGATGGAAAACAGGTGGGCTACGTTCTGCACGCTTAATGCAGTGAAAATAGCGTTTAAACGGCGAAATATTACAAACGGGAGAGAAATGAAGCTTAATTTTGGTTAAAATCGACGAATGACCGCTATTTGCGAGATTCTGGGCTATTTTCGACACTATATAACGTGTGTACAGCGTTCCGCACGCATAATGCAATGAAAATAGCTATTAGACGTCGAAATATTACAAACGGGAGAGAAATGAAGCTTAATTTTGGTCAAAATCGACGAATGATAGCGATTATCGAGTTTCTGAGCTGGTGACGGCGCTGGATAACGTGTGTACATCGTTCTGCACGCATAATGCAGTGAAAATAGTGTTTAAACGTCGAAATATTAAAATATTAAAAACGGAGATAAATAACGCATAATTATCGACGAAATCGACGAATGCTTACGATTTGCGAGTTTCTGGGCTCGTTTCTGCGCTGGATAACGTGTGCCCTACGTTCAGCACGCATAATGCTGTGACAAGATCTTTAAAACTTCGAAATAACTAAAACGGGAGAGAAATGACGCATAATTTTCGACGAAATCGAAAAATGATCGCGATTTCCGTGTGTCTGAGCTTGTTACGAGGATCGAAAACACGTGCACAACGTTCTGTATGCATAATGCAGTGAAAAGATCGTTTATACGTAGAAATAACTCAAACGGGAGAGAAATAACGCATAATTTTCGACGAAATCGAAAAATGATTGCGATTTGCGTGTGTCTCGGCTTTTTACCACGATGGATTACGTGTAGACTACGTTCTGCACGCATAATGCAGTGAAAATAGCGTTTGAACGTCGAAATATTACAAACGGGAGAGACATGGAGCTTAATTTTGGTCAAAATCGACGAATGATCGAGATTTGCGAGTTTCTGAGCTAGTTACGGCGCTGGATAACGTGTGTACATCGTTCTGCACGCATAATGCGATGAAAATAGCGTTTAAACGTCGAAATATTACAAACGGAGAGAAATGAAGCTTAATTTTGGTCAAAATCGACAAATGATCGCGATTTGCGTGTGTCTGGGCTTGTTTCGACGCTAGAAAACACGTGCAATACGTTCTGCACGCTTAATGCAGTGACTAGAGCTTTAAAACGTCGCAATAACTCAAACGGGAGAGAAATACGCAGTTTTATCGACGAAATCGAAAACTGATTGCGATTTCTTTATGTCTGGTCTTGTTACGTCGATGGATAACGTGTGCACTACGTTCTGCACGCATAATAAAGTGAACAGAAGCGTTTGAACGTCGAAATATTACAAACGGGAGAGATATGGAGCTTAATTTTGGTCAAAATCGACGAATGATCGAGATTTGCGAGTTTCTGAGCTAGTTACGGCGTTGGATAACGTGTGTACATCGTTCTGCACGCATAATGCAGTGAAAATAGTGTTTAAACGTCGAAATATTAAAAATGGGAGAGAAATAACTCTTAATTATGGTCAAAATCGACGAATGATCGCGATTGGCGTGTTTCGGGGCCAGTTTCGGCACAGGACAACGCGCGTACATCGTTCTGTACGCATAATGCAATGAAAATAGCGTTTAAACGTCGAAATACTACAAGCGGGAGAGAAATGAAGCTTAATTTTGGTCAAAATCGACGAATGACCGCGATTTGCGTGTGTCTGGGCTTGCTTCGACGCTAGAAAACACGTGCACAACGTTCTGCACGAATAATGCAGTGAAAATAGCGTTTGAACGTCGAAATATTACAAATGGGAGAGAAATAAGTCATAATTTTGGTCAATATCGAAGAATGATAGATCTTATCGAGTTTCTGAGCAACTTACGGCGCTGGATATCGTGCGTACATCGTTCTGCATATATAATGCAGTGAAAATAGCGTTTAAACGTCGAAATATTACAAACGCGAGAGAAATAACGATTAATTTTGGTCAAAATCGACGAATGATCGCGATTTGCGAGTTTCTGGGCTAGATACGACGCTGGATAACGTGTGTACTTCGTTCTGCACGCATAATGCAGTGAAAATAGCGTTTAAACGTCGAAATATTACAAACGGGAGAGAAATGAAGCTTAATTTTCGTCAAAATCGACAAATGATAGCGATTTGGGAGTTTCTGGGCTAGTTTCGGCACTGGATAACGTGTGTACATCGTTCTGCACGCATAATGCGATGAAAATAGCGTTTAAAACGTCGAAATATTACAAACGGGAGAGAAATATCTCTTAAATTTGGTCAATATCGACGAATGATAGCGATTATCGAGTTTCTAGGCTTGTTTCGACGCTAGAAAACACGTGCACTTCGTTCTGCACGAATAATGCAGTGAAAATAGCGTTTAAACGTCGAAATATCTGAAGCGAGAGAGAAATAACGCATAATTTTCGTCAAAATCGGCGAATGATTGCGATTAGCGTTTGTCTGGCCAGTTTCGTAGATGGAAAACAGGTGGGCTACGTTCTGCACGCTTAATGCAGTGAAAATAGCGTTTGAACGTCCGTCGAAATATTACAAACGGGAGAGAAATGGAGCTTAATTTTGGTCAAAATCGACGAATGATCGCGATTTGCGTGTGTCTGGGCTTGTTTCCACGCTAGAAAACACGTGCAATACGTTCTGTACGCATAATGCTGTGAAAATAGCGTTTTAAACGTCGAAATATCTGAAGCGAGAGAGAAATAACGCATAATTTTCGTCAAAATCGGCGAATGATTGCGATTAGCGTTTGTCTGGCCAGTTTCGTAGATGGAAAACAGGTGGGCTACGTTCTGCACGCTTAATGCAGTGAAAATAGCGTTTTAAACGGCGAAATATTACAAACGGGAGAGAAATGAAGCTTAATTTTGGTTAAAATCGACGAATGACCGCTATTTGCGAGATTCTGGGCTATTTTCGACACTATATAACGTGTGTACAGCGTTCCGCACGCATAATGCAATGAAAATAGCTATTAGACGTCGAAATATTACAAACGGGAGAGAAATGAAGCTTAATTTTGGTCAAAATCGACGAATGATAGCGATTATCGAGTTTCTGAGCTGGTGACGGCGCTGGATAACGTGTGTACATCGTTCTGCACGCATAATGCAGTGAAAATAGTGTTTAAACGTCGAAATATTAAAATATTAAAAACGGAGATAAATAACGCATAATTATCGACGAAATCGACGAATGCTTACGATTTGCGAGTTTCTGGGCTCGTTTCTGCGCTGGATAACGTGTGCCCTACGTTCAGCACGCATAATGCTGTGACAAGATCTTTAAAACGTCGAAATAACTAAAACGGGAGAGAAATGACGCATAATTTTCGACGAAATCGAAAAATGATCGCGATTTCCGTGTGTCTGAGCTTGTTACGAGGATCGAAAACACGTGCACAACGTTCTGTATGCATAATGCAGTGAAAAGATCGTTTATACGTAGAAATAACTCAAACGGGAGAGAAATAACGCATAATTTTCGACGAAATCGAAAAATGATTGCGATTTGCGTGTGTCTCGGCTTTTTACGACGATGGATTACGTGTGCACTACGTTCTGCACGCATAATGCAGTGAAAATAGCGTTTGAACGTCGAAATATTACAAACGGGAGAGAAATGGAGCTTAATTTTGGTCAAAATCGACGAACGATCGAGATTTGCGAGTTTCTGAGCTAGTTACGGCGCTGGATAACGTGTGTACATCGTTCTGCACGCATAATGCAATGAAAATAGCGTTTAAACGTCGAAATACTACAAGCGGGAGAGAAATGAAGCTTAATTTTGGTCAAAATCGACGAATGATCGAGATTTGCGAGTTTCTCAGCTAGTTACGGCGCTGGATAACGTGTGTACATCGTTCTGCACGCATAATGCAGTGAAAATAGTGTTTAAACGTCGAAATATTAAAATATTAAAAACGGAGATAAATAACGCATAATTATCGACGAAATCGACGAATGCTTACGATTTGCGTGTTTCTGGGCTCGTTTCTGCGCTGGATAACGTGTGCCCTACGTTCAGCACGCATAATGCTGTGACAAGATCTTTAAAACGTCGAAATAACTAAAACGGGAGAGAAATGACGCATAATTTTCGACGAAATCGAAAAATGATCGCGATTTCCGTTTGTCTGAGCTTGTTACGAGGATCGAAAACACGTGCACAACGTTCTGTATGCATAATGCAGTGAAAAGATCGTTTATACGTAGAAATAACTCAAACGGGAGAGAAATAACGCATAATCTTCGACGAAATCGAAAAATGATTGCGATTTGCGTGTGTCTCGGCTTTTTACGACGATGGATTACGTGTGCACTAAGTTCTGCACGCATAATGCAGTGAAAAAAGCGTTTGAACGTCGAAATATTACAAACGGGAGAGAAATGGAGCTTAATTTTGGTCAAAATCGACGAACGATCGAGATTTGCGAGTTTCCGAGCTAGTTACGGCGCTGGATAACGTGTGTACATCGTTCTGCACGCATAATGCAGTGAAAATAGTGTTTGAACGTCGAAATATTAAAAACGGGAGAGAAATAACTCTTAATTATGGTCAAAATCGACGAATGATCGCGATTTGCGTGTTTCCGGGCCAGTTTCGGCACAGGATAACGCGTGTACATCGTTCTGTACGCTTAATGCAATGAAAATAGCGTTTTAAACGTCGAAATACTACAAGCGGGAGAGAAATGAAGCTTAATTTTGGTCAAAATCGACGAATGACCGCGATTTGCGTGTGTCTGGGCTTGCTTCGACGCTAGAAAACACGTGCACAACGTTCTGCACGAATAATGCAGTCAAAATAGCCCTTGAACGTCGAAATATTACAAACGGGAGAGAAATAAGTCATAATTTTGGTCAATATCGAAGAATGATAGATCTTATCGAGTTTCTGAGCAACTTACGGCGCTGGATATCGTGCGTACATCGTTCTGCATGCATAATGCAGTGAAAATAGCGTCGAAATATTACAAACGCGAGAGAAATAACGATTAATTTTGGTCAAAATCGACGAATGATCGCGATTTGCGAGTTTCTGGGCTAGATTCGACGCTGGATAACGTGTGTACTTCGTTCTGCACGCATAATGCAGTGAAAATAGCGTTTTAAACGTCGAAATATTACAAACGGGAGAGAAATGAAGCTTAATATTCGACGAAATCGAAAAATGATTGCGATTTGCGTGTGTCTCGGCTTTTTACCACGATGGATTACGTGTAGACTACGTTCTGCACGCATAATGCAGTGAAAATAGCGTTTGAACGTCGAAATATTACAAACGGGAGAGACATGGAGCTTAATTTTGGTCAAAATCGACGAATGATCGAGATTTGCGAGTTTCTGAGCTAGTTACGGCGCTGGATAACGTGTGTACATCGTTCTGCACGCATAATGCGATGAAAATAGCGTTTTAAACGTCGAAATATTACAAACGGGAGAGAAATGAAGCTTAATTTTGGTCAAAATCGACAAATGATCGCGATTTGCGTGTGTCTGGGCTTGTTTCGACGCTAGAAAACACGTGCAATACGTTCTGCACGCTTAATGCAGTGACTAGAGCTTTAAAACGTCGCAATAACTCAAACGGGAGAGAAATAACGCAGTTTTATCGACGAAATCGAAAACTGATTGCGATTTCTTTATGTCTGGTCTTGTTACGTCGATGGATAACGTGTGCACTACGTTCTGCACGCATAATAAAGTGAAAGAAGCGTTTGAACGTCGAAATATTACAAACGGGAGAGATATGGAGCTTAATTTTGGTCAAAATCGACGAATGATCGAGATTTGCGAGTTTCTGAGCTAGTTACGGCGTTGGATAACGTGTGTACATCGTTCTGCACGCATAATGCAGTGAAAATAGTGTTTAAACGTCGAAATATTAAAAATGGGAGAGAAATAACTCTTAATTATGGTCAAAATCGACGAATGATCGCGATTGGCGTGTTTCGGGGCCAGTTTCGGCACAGGACAACGCGCGTACATCGTTCTGTACGCATAATGCAATGAAAATAGCGTTTAAACGTCGAAATACTACAAGCGGGAGAGAAATGAAGCTTAATTTTGGTCAAAATCGACGAATGACCGCGATTTGCGTGTGTCTGGGCTTGCTTCGACGCTAGAAAACACGTGCACAACGTTCTGCACGAATAATGCAGTGAAAATAGCCCTTGAACGTCGAAATATTACAAACGGGAGAGAAATAAGTCATAATTTTGGTCAATATCGAAGAATGATAGATCTTATCGAGTTTCTGAGCAACTTACGGCGCTGGATATCGTGCGTACATCGTTCTGCATGCATAATGCAGTGAAAATAGCGTTTAAACGTCGAAATATTACAAACGCGAGAGAAATAACGATTAATTTTGGTCAAAATCGACGAATGATCGCGATTTGCGTGTGTCTCGGCTTTTTACGACGATGGATTACGTGTGCACTACGTACTGCACGCATAATGCAGTGAAAATAGCGTTTGAACGTCGAAATATTAAAAACGGGAGAGAAATAACTCTTAATTATGGTCAATATCGACGAATGATAGCGATTATCGAGTTTCTAGGCTTGTTTCGGCACTATATAACGTGTGTACATCGTTCTGCACACATAATGCAATGAAAAAAGCGTTTAAACGTCGAAATATTACAAACGGGAGGGAAACAACTATTAATTTTGGTCAAAATCGACGAATGATAGCGATTATCGAGTTTCTGAGCTAGTTACGGCGCTGGATAACGTGTGTACATCGTTCTGCACGCATAGTGCAATGAAAATAGCGTTTAAACGTCGAAATATTGCAAAAAGGAAAGAAATGAAGCTTAATTTTTGTCAAAATCGACGAATGATCGCGATTTGCGTGTGTCTGGGCTTGTTTCGACGCTAGAAAACACGTGCACTTCGTTCTGCACGCATAATGCAATGAAAATAGCGTTTTAAACGTCGAAATATTACAAACGGGAGAGAAATGAAGCTTAATTTTGGTCAAAATCGACGAATGATGGCGATTATCGAGTTTCTGAGCTGGTGACGGCTCTGGATAACGTGTGTACATCGTTCTGCACGCATAATGCAATGAAAATTGCGATTAAACGTCGAAATATTACAAATGGGAGAGAAATAACTCTTTATTTTGGTCAAAATCGACGAGTGATCGCGATTGGCGTGTTTCGGGGCCAGTTTCGGCACAGGACAACGCGCGTACATCGTTCTGTACGCATAATGCAATGAAAATAGCGTTTAAACGTCGAAATACTACAAGCGGGAGAGAAATGAAGCTTAATTTTGTTCAAAATCGACGAATGACCGCGATTTGCGTGTGTCTGGGCTTGCTTCGACGCTAGAAAACACGTGCACAACGTTCTGCACGAATAATGCAGTGAAAATAGCCCTTGAACGTCGAAATATTACAAACGGGAGAGAAATAAGTCACAATTTTGGTCAATATCGAAGAATGATAGATCTTATCGAGTTTCTGAGCAACTTACGGCGCTGGATATCGTGCGTACATCGTTCTGCATGCATAATGCAGTGAAAATAGCGTTTGAAAGTCGAAATATTAAAAACGGGAGAGAAATAACTCTTAATTATGGTCAATATCGACGAATGATAGCGATTCTCGAGTTTCTAGGCTTGTTTCGACGCCAGAAAACACGTGCACTTCGTTCTGCACGCATAATGCAGTGAAAATAGCGTTTAGACGTCGAGATATTACAAACGGGAGAGAAATGAAGCTTAATTTTGGTCAAAATCGACGAATGATAGCAATTAGCGAGTTTCTGGGCTTGTTTCGGCACTATATAACGTGTGTACATCGTTCGGCACGCATAATGCAATGAAAATAGCGATTGAATGTCGAAATATTGCAAAAAGGAGAGAAATAACACTTAATTTTGGTCAAAATCGATGAATGTACGCGATTTACGTGTGTCTGGGCTTGTTTCGACGCTAGGAAACAAGAGCACTACATTCTGTACGCATAATGCAGCGAAAATAGCGTTTAAACGTCGAAATAGTACAAACGGGAGAGAAATGAAGCTTAATTTTGGTCAAAATTGACGAATGATAGGGATTATCGAGTTTCGGAGCGAGTTGCGGCGCTGGATAACGTGTGTACATCGTTCGGCACGCATAGTGTAATGAAAATAGCTTTTAAACGTCGAAATATTGCAAAAAGGAGAGAAATAACGCTTAATTTTGATCAAAATCGACGAGTGATCGCCATTTGCGAGTTTCTGGGCTTGTTTCGGCACTATATATCGTGTGCACATCGTTCTGCATGCATAATGCAATGAAACTAGCGATTAAATGTCGAAATATTGCAAAAAGGAGAGAAATAACGCTTAATTTTGGTCAAAATCGAGGAATGTACGCGATTTGCGTGTGTCTGGGCTTGTTTCGACGCTAGGAAACAAGAGCACTACATTCTGTACGCATAATGCAGCGAAAATGGCGTTTTAAACGTCGAAATAGTACAATCGGGAGAGAAATGAAGCTTAATTTTGGTCAAAATTGACGAATGATAGGGATTATCGAGTTTCTGAGCGTGTTGCGGCACTATATAACGTGTGTACATCGTTCTGCACGCATAATGCAATGAAGATAGCGATTAAATGTCGAAATATTGCAAAATGGAGAGAAGTAACGCTTAATTTTGATCAAAATCGACGAATGATCGCGATTTGCGTGTGTCTGGGCTTGTTTCGGCACTATATATCGTGTGCACATCGTTCTGCACGCTTAATGCAATGAAAATAGCGATTAAATGTCGAAATATTGCAAAAAGGAGAGAAATAACGCTTAATTTTGGTCAAAATCGACGAATGATAGCGATTATCAAGTTTCTGAGCTAGTGACGGATCTGGATAGCGTGTGTAAATCGTTCTGCACGCATAATGCAATGAAAATATCGATCAGACGTCGAAATATTAGAAACGGGAGAGAAATGAAGCTTAATTTTGGTCAAAATCGACGAGTGATCGCGATTTGCGAGTTTCTGGGCTTGTTTCGGCACTATTTATCGTGTGTACATCGTTCGGCACGCATAGTGTAATAAAAATAGCGATAAAATGTCGAAATATTGCAAAAAGGAGAGAAATAACGCTTAATTTTGGTCAAAATCGACGAGTGATCGCGATTTGCGAGTTTCTGGGCTTGTTTCGGCACTATATATCGTGTGCACATCGTTCTGCACGCATAATGCAATGAAAATAGCGATTAAATGTCGAAATATTGCAAAAAGGAGAGAAATAACGCTTAATTTTGGTCAAAATCGATGAATGTACGCGATTTGCGTGTGTCTGGGCTTGTTTCGACGCTAGGAAACAAGAGCACTACATTCTGTACGCAAAATGCAGGGAAAATAGCGTTTAAACGTCGAAATATTACAAACGGGAGAGAAATGAAGCTTAATTTTGGTCAAAATCAACGAATGATCGCGATTTGCGTGTGTCTGGGCTTGTTTCGGCACTATATAACGTGTGTACATCGTTCTGCACGCATAAGGCAATGAAAATAGCGATTAAATGTCGAAATATTGCAAAAAGGAGAGAGATAACGCTTAATTTTGGTCAAAATCGACGAATGATCGCGATTTGCGTGTGTCTGGGATTGTTTCGACGCTAGGAAACACGTGCACTACATTCTGTACGCATAATGCAGTGAAAATACCGTTTAAACGTCGAAATATTACAAACGGGAGAGAAATGAAGCTTAATTTTGGTCAAAGTCGACGAATGATAGCGATTTGTGTGTGTCTGGGCTTGTTTTGATGCTAGAAAACACGTGCACTACGTTCTGTACGCAAAATGCAACGAAAATAGCGTTTAAAATTCGAAATATAACAAACGGGAGAGAAATAACGATTAATTTGGGTCAAAATCGACGAATGATCGCGATTTGCGTGTGTCTGGGCTTGTTTCGACGCTAGGAAACACGAGCACTACATTCTGTACGCAAAATGCAGCGAAAATAGCGTTTAAACATCGAAATATTACAAACGGGAGAGAAATAACTCTTAATTTTGGACAAAATCGACGAGTGATCGCGATTTGCGAGTTTCTGGGCTTGTTTCGGCACTACATAACGTGTGTACATCGTTCTGCACGCATATTGCAATGAAAATAGCGATTAAATGTCGAAATATGGCAAAAAGGAGAGATATAACGCTTAATTTTGGTCAAAATCGGCGAATGATCGCGATTTGCGTGTGTCTGGGCTTGTTTCGACGCTAGGAAACACGTGCACTACATTCTGTACGCATAATGCAGTGAAAATACCGTTTAAACGTCGAAATATTACAAACGGGAGAGAAATGAAGCTTAATTTTGGTCAAAATCGACGAATGATAACGATTATCGAGTTTCTGAGCGAGTTACGGCGCTGGATAACGTGTGGACATCGTTCGGCACGCATGGTGTAATGAAAATAGTTTTTAAACGTCGAAATATTGCAAAAAGGAGAGAAATAACGCTTAATTTTGGTCAAAATCGACGAGTGATCGCGATTTGCGAGTTTCTGGGCTTGTTTCCACGCTAGGAAACACGAGCACTACATTCTGTACGCAAAATGCAGGGAAAATAGCGTTTAAACGTCGAAATATTACAAACGGGAGAGAAATGAAGCTTAATTTTGGTCAAAATCGACGAATGATAGCGATTTGCGAGTTTCTGGGCTTGTTTCGGCACTATATAACGTGTGTACATCGTTCTGCACGCATAATGCAATGAAAATAGCGTTTAAAATTCGAAATATAACAAACGGGAGAGAAATAACGATTAATTTTGGTCAGAATCGATGAATGATCGCGATTTGCGTGTGTCTGGGCTAGTTTCGACGCTAGAAAACACGTGCACTACGTTTCGCACGCATCATGCAGCGAAAATAGCGTTTTAAACGTCGAAATATTACAAACGGGAGAGAAATGAAGCTTAATTTTGGTCAAAATCGACGAATGATAGCGATTATCGAGTTTCTGAGCTAGTGACGGCTCTGGATAACGTGTGTAAATCGTTCTGCACGCATAATGCAATGAAAATAGCGATTAGACGTCGAAATATTACAAACGGGAGAGAAATGAAGCTTAATTTTGGTCAAAATCGACGAATGATTGCGATTTGCGTGTGTCTGGGCTTGTTTCGACGCTAGGAAACACGAGCACTACATTCTGTACGCATAATGCAGCGAAAATAGCGTTTAAACGTCGAAATATTACAAACGGGAGAGAAATGAAGCTTAATTTTGGTCAAAATCGACGAATGATAACGATTATCGAGTTTCTGAGCTAGTGACGGCTCTGGATAACGTGTGTAAATCGTTCTGCACGCATAATGCAATGAAAATAGCGATTAGAAGTCGAAATATTACAAACGGGAGAGAAATGAAGCTTAATTTTGGTCAAAATCGACGAATGATCGCGATTTGCGTGTGTCTGGGCTTGTTTCGACGCTAGGAAACACGTGCACTACATTCTGTACGCATAATGCAGTGGAAATAGCGTTTAAACGTCGAAATATTACAAACGGGAGAGAAATAACTCTTAATTTTGGACAAAATCGACGAGTGATCGCGATTTGCGAGTTTCTGGGCTTGTTTCGGCACTATATAACGTGTGTACATCGTTCTGCACGCATAATGCAATGAAAATAGCGATTAAATGTCGAAATATTCGAAAAAGGAGAGAAATAACGCTTAATTTTGGTCAAAATCGACGAATGATAGCGATTTGCGAGGTTCTGGGCTTGTTTCGGCACTATATAACGTGTGTACATCGTTCTGCACGCATAATGCAATGAAAATAGCGTTTAAAATTCGAAATATAACAAACGGGAGAGAAATAACGATTAATTTGGGT